>NW_017619623.1:0-372500 GCF_001879475.1 Ipomoea nil
GGAAGAATTTATTTTGGAGAAAAGTATTTATCTGTGGAGAAATAATGAAATTTGAGAAAATAATGTACAGTGTGGTGTTCAGTAAATGGTGAGTACAGATTCACTGGACTAATTACTTACTCATCAGGTTTGAATCTCCATGAGGGTGTATACTTAGGTTATGATCCAGTTTCCAAATTGTCTTGAGTGTAGTAGGCAGAAGACCTGACTATGGATTCATATACTACCCTAGTGACTTGGAATTCCCTAGGGGTGTACACATAGGTTTAGTCCAGATTCTAAGTGTATTTTCAACGCAGGTTTGTTCATTCTCCACTTATAGATATTAATTCTCTTTACTAAGCGAAAAGTATAACTCCAATGTATTTTGGGAAAAGAATAAAATGTAGAGTTTTGAAAACTATAAAATCCAAGCCTATATTTTACGGGGATGAAGTGAAACTTACTTAGCTTATGCCTAAAAAAAAATTTTTGCTCAACACTTTGTTTGTTTGTGCTCAAAAATTATTTTTACAGTGAAACATGGTATAAAGGAATTTGCAGATGAATTCAAGTGAGCAGAATTAATTGACTTCATTGGAGATTTGATATTTTGAGAGAAATGATTGTAATGTTTTTTTTTTTTTTTTTTTTTTTTTTTTTTTTTTTTTTTTTTTTCTTTTTTTGCCAGTTTATGTATTAGTTGAATTTGGATTATTCAATTTAAGTTGTATAATTAGCCTTAGCGTTTGGGCTATAAGAGAGATACCTTGAGCGGCCCCCCCGGGCCCCCCCCCCCCCCCCCCCCCCCACCCCCCCCCCCGCCCCCCCCCCCCCCCCCCCCCCCCCCCCCCCCCCTCCCCCCCTCTTTACGTAACACCCATTATATGTTGGTTAGTTAATGCTTCCGCTTAGTAATTAGTGAATTTTTCAATAAGAAAGGTATGAATTAGTAAGGAAATTTTAGATTATGAAAATGGGGGTGTTACACATATGCCCCTGTGACAACACATGTCACAAATAGAGGAATAACACCACGGCTACACAAGCCTTCGTGACATCACTCATCACGAATTATATTAAACCTTCTTATGCCGCGTTCCACTGTATGGCTACCCCCACCTGTATATCTAGTTTCCAATCTTTAACCTCATAGACCCTGCTTACAACCAAGAGTTCCAACCTTATTTCCCCCGGAAACGTCGCTTCCCCTCCAACAGTCCCTCCAACAGAACCGACCATTCATGAGTAACACGAGGATACCGATACACAATGCAACACATGCTCTGGATAACCAAATGTTTATCCAGAAAATAAAACGGAACCTTACACAAAGGTCACAAACTCCATATTCATGTCATGGCCACCACCGAGGAACCATGCCGTACCTTGGTGACTAGTGTCCCATACCACTAATTGTTGCCATCCAGGTACAGCACACACACCACACCTCAACAGGAATCAAATCAACGGTTCACAACGAAGATATGAAACCATACTCAATCAAGGAATGGGTCACAGCCCCAACAGCTACGACGAATAACACAAGTCATCATCAATAATAGGAATGTACAAACAACACACACGCTAGCATTTAAACACCGAACTAGCACGCTCATCAAACGGGTAAACCAAACGTAATTCGAAGAACACACAAGACTCATCACGGTTCAATGAAACACAATGTTGAACACTTAGCACGATTCAAGACACCAAAACCTACATGGATTTCTACCATATAGTTCTAGACATACGAAACATCAAGAAGACGCTCAAATAGTTCCATAAAAGAACATCGAGAAGTCAAAAGACCAAATACCGAGTCAAAAGAATCACGGGGAAAAAAACCCTGCCAAGCCAACATATGTACCCGCGGGTGGGCCCACGGGTAGACCCCACCCGTGGTTTCGCCTGCGGTACCAACACCCACAAGCCACGTTCCACGCGGGTGGGGCGGCAGGTGGACGCCTGCCCGCCATTCCGCCCACGGGTACATATCTGTACCACAAATTATCCCTTCGGGGATTTTCAACACCAAGCTCAAATTCAAGTCCAAAACATGCCAAATCTCACCAAATACAACAAAATGACTTGAATCAAAGGAATAACCAAGCAATTGAATACATGAACCCTAATAACAAGCTCTAGATATGCATTTTCACAAGACAATGCATAAACACTCACATTTCATAGCAAAATCACATGTAGAATCCAAGATATTATCATACAGGTAAGCAAAATAGATTTTGTAGAGCATGGGTTACCTCTTGTAGATAAAAACCTTCACTTAACACTTCACCAAGCTCCTAATAAGGCTCACCTTCCAAACCCACTTCAAGGACACACCAAAAGATCATAAGGATTCTATCTTTAAGGAAAGACACATTAGAAAACACTAAAAGATAAGATAAACATAGATCTTACCCTCCTAGATGCTCACATGTATGAAAGGTAGAATCTTGGAGACAAACTTGAAGATTTGACAAAGCTCCAACTTGGCTTGGGAGAAAAGCTATCTAACTTTTTAGAGAGAAGGAGGAGTTCAAGTTTGGAAAGGGTAAGGAGAAAGAATGAGGAGTGTCCTCAAGGTTAGCTTGCATTACTAACATATGGTGAAATGTCTTGAATACCCTTACTAAAATGAAGAGGTGTAAGGGAACAAGGGAACTACTCACCAAAGCTTTAGGTACAACCTTGACTTGGGTTGACTAGTCAATTACTAGTCCCCGACTATTGAATTTTCAGGAATTTAAGGAATTAAATTACAAATTGAATTAGGATTAATTACTTAATTAATCCCTTAATCGAATTTGGATTACGGGGTGTCACATCCTCTCCCCTTCAAAGAAGCTTCGTCCCCAAAGCTTGTGTACGACGAATTAAAACAAACGGTAAAAAGGAGCAACAATGTGACAAGAGTGTCAAGAACATTCTCTTTTGGTCAAAACCCAAAAGGTTCACAAGACATCAAAACAAGCAAGAAAGTATATCAAGAAAGTATATCAATACAAGGTTTGCAAGAATTTAACCAACGGGGATATTGAGCATAACAAACCCTAAACCAAACACAACCACCAACTTCTAACCAACAACTAAGAACTAATCAACTAGCTCAAAACACCAACTACAAAACCAACTACTCAACTAAACAAACAAGCCAAGACCAAGCACACAAGGCAAGCAACAAGCGACTAACAAACCGGTAACAACAACTAAGAGGTAACAACGGGCTGCAGAAGAAGAACATGCTTACCACAGCAACGAGCTAGAACGACTCACTCTCTGACTCATCCGGTGCTCTCCTCGGACCCTTCGTCATCACCTCCTCTGCGACTCGAGCTGGCCTCAATCTGATCTAGCCTTTGGTGAACGGCAACAAACTTCATCTTCATGTACGCGAAACCTTCTTCGATCATACGGTTCTGTTGACGAAGCAAGGTGACTAAACGCTCCTCATGCATCATGGAATCATGCTACCTTTTGGTGCGGGCTTCCCTTCTTCTTTGATTTTCTTCACTTCGGAATCACTTTCCTCGACCTCGGCAGCTTCAGGTGCTTCCACCTCTTCCTCATGGCCCGCTTCACCCTCATCTTCTTGATCACCTCCCAAACTTTGGACTGCAAGGTTCAACTTTCCGGCATGAATCTCAAGCTCAACTGAAAGCTCGGCTCTTTCTTCGGGGATTTCCTTGCAACTTCTTCGAGAGTGATGTAATCACCATCGTCCAACTGAAACAAGTTGCAACTTCGAAGATTGGTGGCATCCAACACCATCTTTCCTACGGGTTTTGGTATACAACCACTCAATGCCTACACCCTTCCTGACAAGAATCCAGCTCAACACCATCCCATATAGTAGGCTCTTTTCGGTTGTCATCACGACAGAAAACCATATGTTGCAACATCAAAGCCGTAGATTGAACTTTACCATGTTCTTGAGGCAAAAAGCAAAAGGTGCACTCCAACTTCCCCAACAACTGACTTTTGTTGTTATTGGGCAACAAACAATCTAACACCAGCATCACCAAAATCCTTTGCTCAGCGGACAACCACTTTTTTCTCCGGTCTTGGAGCTTGAGTGAAACCACTCGTGCGACCCAACAAATAACTCAAGTAGTCCCGGTACCCCATGGTATCCGTACTAATCCACGAGTTACCACTGTACTGAGCAACTCCCGAAGCAGATAGACTCAGAAGCTGAGCTAGCTCTTTTCAGAACAGGACCACTTCACACCTCTCACTTTAGAGGTGATTTCGAGCTTATCACCATCCTTTTGTCACAACCATGTGACGATAAAATTCTTAACCAAACTTGGGTAGGTCTTGGCCCTTATGGCGAGGAACCCATCTAACAACCCTTGGAATTTAAGCATATCCAACAAAGAATTAGGGAAAGATTCCGGGTCGAAAGCTTTACCTTCAAGAACGAGGTAATGGGTATCCAACCATTCCACTTTCCTTGCCAAACTTGATCTTCTAGGCATGATAGGAGATGACCCAAAACTCAACAAAAGAAACCCGAAGCTTTCCTCTTCTTCTCCTTCTTCTCGCTGCCACTCTCTCTCTCTCGCTGCTCTCTCTCTCTCTCGGTTGCGACGGCCCAGCGGCGCGGAGCTGGTCCCGGCAGACGGCGACTCTGGCGGTCGACGGTGGTGGCGGTTCGTCGACGGGCAGGTGGTGGTGGCGGGTGGTAGGTGAGGCGACGAGTTGGGGGGGTTGGTCTCGGCTAAACACGGGTAGGGAGAGGGGAAAAGAGAAGGAGAAATTTTTGGGATTTAGGGATTTGGGGGAAAAATTGGGAAGAAGATGATTTAATTTGAGGATTTGGGTAAAGTGGAAATTTATGGTTTAGATAAATTAAAATTGGGTAGGTTCTAAGAAATTCAATTAGGCTAAATGGTTAAAGGTTGGGTTGGCAAAAGGTATACTTGGGTTCGATATGGGTTTCCTATTCCCAAACTCAAAGAATACTTGGAGAAATTTAGGTGGTTCTCAAAAGAAAGGTTCGCAAGATTATTCATGTGCAAAGATTATGGAATTAACCCAAGCATGGCTCACTTTAGGAATAAACAACTAACTCTACAACAAGGCTCACTCATAAGACTAAGAGAATCATTCATCAAGAAAGGCTTACACTTAAATACAAAAGAATCGTTTATCAAGGGAAAGCATGACAGGGATAGCAAGCAACTCAAGTAGACAACGAAGAAGCACAAGACAACACACAAGGTAACAGGGAGCAAGATGAGTTTTAGAGACAAGGGTAGGCTAGAAAAGCATTACCTGCTAGCTCCTCCTCCACAAGGCCCTCGGTCTCCGCTTGCGAACGCCCCATCACAAAGACTCTCCCCGATGGCCTGGCCCCGGTTGCTCCACGGCTTGAGCTACCTCCTGATGCTCCTCCGGCTCCTGGGGGTGGTGGCAATGCCCTTTGATTGGCTTGTTGAGGGCACTCGGCAACCTTGTGATCCCTATTATCCGCAATGAAAACATTGTAACGCGAAGCCATTGCAACTCTGACCGGCATGTACCTTCCCACATCGATGACAAGGAGATGTCTTGACTTGATTTCCATGCTCCACTCGGTTGGGTCCTTGGGTTGGAGATGATGTATTCCTGGCTTGAAAACTTGGTCACGGCTTCTTGTAAGTGGAAGAGCCTCCACTCTCGGTCCTCTTTCTAGCAAGCTCATAAGACCCTCGTTGAAGCTGCTGAACACGATATAGATCTGCGGCACTCACATATGCATCCTTCAAAGAGCTCGGCCTACTCACGGTCAAGGCCTTTCGTGCCTCATAATTCAAGCCAGCAAAGAATTTCTCAACCTTGGCGAGTTCTGTAGGCACAAGCATCCGGGCGAAGCGCGCTAGCTCAAGAAACTTCTTGTGGTACTCGACCACTGACAGAGATCCTTGCTGAAGATGGAGGAATTCCTCGTATATCGCGGCCCGCACGTGTGCTGGATAAAACCTCTCGCGCATCCGATCTTTAAGCGGACCAATCGAACTCAGGCTCCTCAAGGTAGGCTGGACCCTCATGAATCCACCATAGATCGGCCTCGTGACAGAAGTAGAACGTTGCCAGCTCTACCCTCCGCTCCTCGGGATAACCCACAACCGAGAAAATCTTATCAAACACTCTCATCCATTCTTCCAAAACAACCGGGTCTTCTTCAACCGCGAAGGTCGGTGGCCTATGACCTGACACGAGACGGCCCATGTCCTTGTGCCTGGCAGGCTGAGGAGGTGGCACGGGGTGGTTGTTGTTCAACAACGCCTCACTAAGAGTCTGCATCGTCTGCGTCAACTGCTGCAGGTTCTGGGCAAGCTGCTGATTCGTCGGGGTATCCGGAGTACGCGCACGTGAACGAGGAGGCATCGCAAAGCTTCTATAACAACAACACGGTTACCAAAAAGGGGCAACAAACAAGCAAACATCTATAACCAACACTCAGCTCACCGCGCAACCCAGAGTCCTTAGCCTAACACTTAGATTCTTAAGGTCACTTTAAGGTCTCAAACCACACTTAGCCACTTAGAAGTCTAGACTTTACCAACCTAGGATTTGATAGCAACTGTAAGACCCGCTTAATTTCTGAGCAGAATTAAACCTTAAACATGCAGATAACTAACCAAAACATCGAACACAGCGGAAGACTGAAAAAGGATTATATAAACAGGAAATGAAAAGGGTGCTATGCCACACCCACCCAGAGGTGAACGCACAGGCTAACATCTGCATAAACCACAATCTAAATCCATACATAACAAGAGTACTAATGTCTATCCTTGGCACACAGGCCACAACAACTCAAACAACGGGATCTACACTAACAGGTTCTAAACCGCGCTCTCGTCTACACATCACCTGAAAGAAACACATAAAAGTTGGGACGACGTCCGGTCAGCGAATAATGCTGGTAACCCACCAATACATGTGAAATATCATACATAGATAGGATATATATATATATATATATATATATATATATATATATATATATATATATATATATATATATATATATATATATAAGTTCAAAACAAAGAGCAGAAGTCAACACAAGACTCGATGCACACACAACAAGAATACGGGAACACATCCCAAGATCACAAGAAGTAAGAACAACTCACAAGAACGGCTCAAGGCATAATCTACCATCACACAATAGATTTACACCCGACATGCATGATACAAGAAAAAGGACACAACCATTGGCAACACATTGCCTTTGTGACAACACATGTCACAAATAGAGGAATACACAACCACGGCTACACAAGCCTTCGTGACATAACTCATCATGAATTGATATGCATTCCTTATGCCCGATTCCAACCTTATGGCTACCCCCAACCTTATATCTAGTTCCAACATTTACCTCCAGGACCCCTGTACACCAAGTCCAACCTTATTCCCCCGGGAACCGTCGTTCAGTTCCCCTCCAACAGTCCCTCTAACAGAACCACCGATTTCATAATACACGAGGGTACCGATCACACATGGCAACACATGCCCTGGATAACACATGTTATGTAACACCCCCTAAATTCCATGCTATTTAAAGCCTTAAAACATGCAGATATTTAAACCAAAACATCAAACACAGCGGAAGACTGAAAGAGGAAATATATAAACTGGAAGAAACGGGGTGCTATGCCACGCTCACCCAGAGGTGAACGCACATGCTACATCTGCATTGTTCAACATCTAAAACGAACATAACAAAGTACTAAGTCTAAATTGGCTCACAGGCCACAATATTCCCAAAAGTTCGAAAATGCCAATCCGCAAAAGAAGTTTGGGAAACGCTCATTCAAATTGGTGAAGGAGACAAGCAAGAAAAGGATAATAAGCTCACCATAGCATTAAAGAAATTCGAGGATTTCAAAATGCTAAACAGCGAGAATATCACCGACATGGAAACAAGATTTGCTAAAATCTTAGGAGAGATTAATGATCTTGGAAAAGATATTAATCAAAAGGAAATTTCACTCAAAATCTTTCGTGGTCTACCGTCTACATGGGACATGAAGGTCACGGCCATGAGAGATCATAGAGATCTAAAAACCCTATCAACCGATAAGCTTTTTAGTGATCTAAAAGCTTATGAGTTTGAGATGAAATCAAGGATAGAGGAAGATCATGAAGAAAAGAACAATGCACTTGTAGCCGAGCAACCATCAACTTCCAGGTCAGTACAAAATGTTGAATTACTACCTAATGATCAATTTGCTCTCTTTGTCAAGAAATTTAGGAAATTCATGAAGAGAAGCAACTACAAGAAATAGGATTAGTAAACCCATACTATTCGGACCCTAATTAGGACTCTTAGATATATATATATATATATATATATATATATATATATATATATATATATACAGGTACATAAGAGGCACCTAGAATTCACACCACAATAGATTTCACCACACAAGAATTCCCTATCACCAAACGTAGGAGAAATATAGAAGAGGAGATCTTTGAGAAAGAACGTTAATAGCCAAGGATTTTAATTAAGGCTAAGAGGTAACCCATGTCTCAACAAAACCTATTTTCCTTGCTATAATCTTCTTCTTTGGCTCCTTTTGATATACAATTTTATGCTTGTGTTTTGATAAATCTTTTATGATGATTATGATATGATCTTGACATTGATGAGATTATCTTATGTGTTGATCTTGATAATCTTGATGATTATGAGAAGATCTTGATAATTTTATGTCGTTCTTGATAAATCTTGATGTTTTTGATTTTAAAGATAAAGTATGATTTTGTGATTTAAATATGATTAGAGCCCTAGGTTAAATCATGAATTTCGTATTGTGATATTCTTGGTATATTTGGGTGAGATTTCGCATGATCAGGTGTTAATTATGTTTAGAAGTCGTGTTAGGATGTATTTAAATGTGATTCTTGGTTTTGATCCATTATTTGACTACGTGGTGTCGTCGTTTGTGTTTAAAAGTGTCTAAACATGGTTTCGGGTTCCACGAAAGATCCCGGGACCAAAGTATTGCAAAAGATTCATTGGGGGTTGGTGGGGGTAGGGGAACCCGCCACCTACCCGCTGCCCATAAGGGTGTCGCCAGCAGCGGGCAGCCGGCGGGCAGCGAATGCCCGCCGGGCACCCGCTGCCCAGTAGTTCGCCGCTGGCGGGCAGCCAATGGGTGGTTCTCCACCCGCCGGGCACCCGCTGGAAATTCCCAATGTGGGGTGGAGGTTTTCCCCGTTTGATGTTTCCCCGACCCCGAGGTGTCCCAACGGACCCCGTTTGTCGTGCCTGAGTCTAGTTTGATGTTTCGGGTACCATTAGTAGGATAAAAGAGTCTTGTGTATTGCATGCTAGTTGAATTGGTATCCTGTTGGCCTAAGTGAAAGGTGTATGAACCCCTTAGGAATATTCCTAGTATGTGGATGACCACGCATAAGTTTATTTATACGTTTTCTCCCCCTTCCCAATGTGCTAATGTGGGTTGCATGTGCTTGCTATGTGTTATGTGTGCATGATACCCCAATTTGGTTGCAATCAAATTGGCTATACGGGCAATTGGATGGGTTGAGAACCATCGGTTGTTAACCAGGTCGGTTGCGATCGGTCAGGTATATAAATATTATATAGGGCGGTCCACCGTTTGGTTGCGATCAAACGTTATGATGAGCCGCGGTTCATCGGTTGGTTGTGATCAACCCCTTCGTGTTGCGAACGAGGCAGGGTGCTGCGGGGCCGTGTTAGCGCTATATGCGCTGACCCTCATGTATGGGCATGCGATTGGTCCTGTTGCGCCACCAAAGTGTGCTTATATGTTGAAGATAAAAGATTAAATAATGATATGAATGATGTGAAATAATCTTGTGACCTTAGGAAATGTGCTAGTATCTTTATATGCATGATTATATCTCTTGAATGTGCTTGTCCCTACTTGTTGAGTCTATTCTCAGTTTTAAAACTAGAGTCTCCTAAGTATATATCTTCCGGCTTCAAAATGGTTTTCCTATATATATATATATATATATATATATATATATATATATATATATATATATATATATATATATATATATATATATATATATTTGAGTTCAAATGAGGACAACAATATATAGAGGACTGTGAGGACAGATGTAGTGTGTGCCATTAGCCTGTATGTCGTGTGCATGGCCGAATGAAGTTGTGTGCCACAGTTTGTATGTCGCGTAATTGTTCCCATCCTCATCAGTAGCTGATTCATTAAATCCTCTCCTCTTGCTAACACAATACCGCCGAATAGAAAGGAAAAACAAAAAAAACAAAAACTTATTCCTCTTTGTCATCGATTCAATCATGATTGGTCTTGTTCTTCTATCATCATCAAATTCTCTCCTTTGTTCACCATAGGGATTCAAGTGTTAATGTTAATGTTGGAATCCAGGTAAGATTTATGTTCACTAAAATTCTTTTTACCCCAAATCAAAAATCAATTTTCCTATGTGTTTATGTGATTCATGATTTTAATTTATTTGTGATATTTAACGTGGAAAGTTATTTGATCATATTATGTGAGTAGATATATGAGTTTAGATGTTTTGAAATCCCTGCATATGTGATATGGTGATTTTGTGGTGATTAAAAAGGATAAATTTTAAAGAATTTGATCATTGCCTGAGAAAATTCTGACTGGCGCAGCTGGAAAGAAAAATCCGTGGCCTGTATGTCGTGTGCATGGCCGAATGAAGTTGTGTGCCACAGTTTGTATGTCGCGTGCATAGATTTGTTAATTAATAGAGCCTGAGTTTGAAACCTGATGTTTACATATATTCTTGTGTGCCATTATGTATTAAATTGTTGTGTGCCCATTATTTGTCCTCACAGTCCTCTATATATTGTTGTCCTCATTTGAACTCAACCCTATATATATATATATATATATATATATATATATATATATATATATATATATATATATATATATATATATATATATATATATATATATATATATATATACCTATATTGTATTTTAACCCGTTGGAGTGGGTTACCAGCATTATTCGCTGAACAGATATATTTGGCTTTCAGGCACAGATGATTAGCTCCAGAGCGCGCTAGAAGACTCGAGGCTTAGATAGTTAGTTTCCTATTCGGCCTGCGTGCCATAATGATGTAATGACGTTGTTTGAGGATAATTAGATAGTTTAGCCTGTGCATATGAGTTCTCCAGCTCAGATGTGGCATAGCTGATATGAACCTAGTCCAAGATTCAAATAAGATGAGTATTGTCCCAAGAATTGCTCTCAATGTAAAGATAGAGATGGATCGAAATACCTTAAACCTCACGAGAAACCCTTTGTCTCGAATCCTCAAAGACTTGGAAGAATCCCATTGTAGCTTCAAGTACCTCGATGATGCAATCTTCAATCAACTAGAGTCGGATCTAGTTTCCTTCGATTCAAGAACGAGTCCACGAACCTAAATCTAAGGTTGAAGAAAGTAAGATTGATTCGAGTCCACGAATCAATTTGCTAGTCGAGTCCACGACTAGTCACTAATTGAGTCCACAATTAGCTATAAGGTTTCTTACACAAGTGTAAACAAAAACTTAAGAATTTTATTGAATTAAAGTCTCCTCCAAACTGATATGGATGTGCCCTATTTATAGGTATAGGGCAGCATTGTAATCTAAATACAATAGGAAAAAGAGTCCTAAACCTAATCTAGAAAACAAGTAAATAGAGTTTTATTTAGAAAAGGATTTAAGGAATCCTTTCTAAATACAACTAGTGTTTTCTCTTTTATGCCAAACAATTTAAATTAATGATGACCAAAAATAATAGGGCTGATTTGGGCCTAATTTAATCACCAAAATCAGCACTTAAACAATTATAAAAAGCCTTGAAATCTTCTTCATCTTTGCAATTGGGCTTGAATTGGATTTCCACCATTTTTGAACATAACCAATAAAGAGTTGTCTTAATTGTTTGGACTTAGACCTTGTGATTGGCCCAACTGGTACTCTTAATGGATCTTCAGTAGTTTGGGTTGCATTATCCTCCCCTTCTTGAAAATGATTCGTCCTCGAATCTGTGCAATCATATGGAGACAAGTCTGAAACATTGAAAGTAGAAGAGACATTGTATTCTCCTCTAAGATCAACCTTATATGCGTTATCTCCAATCCGTGATATAACTTGAAATGGGCCATCTCCACGTTGGTTCAGCTTTGACTTTCTTTCGCGGGGAAAACGGTCTTTGCGCAAGTGAATCCACACCCAATCTCCAGGCTCGAATGTGATCTTTTTCCTTGTCTTGTTCACTCGAGCAGCTATTTGTTCGTTCCTTTTCTCAATTTGTTCTTTGACTTTAACATGCATCTCCTTGATCTTCTTGGCACGTTCTTCTCCATCTAAGCTATCCTGCGGATTGTAAGGCAAAGCAAGTAAGTCTATGGGAGATAACGGATTGAAACCATACACAACTTCAAAAGGAGACATGTTAGTGGTTGAATGTATTGCACGATTATAAGCGAATTCAACATGAGGCAAACATTCTTCCCATGATTTTAGATTTTTAGAGATCACACTTCTAAGTAATTGGGATAAGGTTCTATTAACTACTTCTGTTTGTCCATCAGTTTGAGGATGACAAGTAGTAGAAAATAGCAACTTAGTCCCAATTTTAGCCCACAGAACACGCCAAAAGTGGCTAAGAAATTTAGAATCTCTATCAGAAACAATAGTCTTAGGGATGCCATGCAATTTAACAATCTCAGCAAAGAAAAGATTAGCAATATGGGTTGCATCATCAGTTTTGGTGCAAGCAATAAATCTAGCCATCTTACTAAAACGATCAACTACAACAAAAATAGAATCTTTTCTCTTAGAACTCATAGGTAACCCTAGAACAAAATCCATAGAAATATCAAGCCACGGGCCGCTAGGAACAGAAAGTGGTGTGTAAAGCCCTTGGGGAAGTGATTTGGACTTAGCATGGTGACATGTAGTACAATTATTCACAAAAGTCTCAACGTCTTTTTTCATTCTAGGCCAATAGAAGTGTTCATGTAACGCATCATAGGTTTTAGAAATACCGAAGTGTCCCATAAGACCACCTCCATGTGATTCAGTGATCAAACTCACACGCAAGGAACAATTAGGAATGCACACTTTATTTTCCTTAAACAAAAACCCATCTGACAAGTAAAACTTTCCCAAAGGAGATCGTACACATGAGGTGTAGATCTCGCCAAACACTGAATCACTAGCATAGAGAGACTTAATGAAATCAAAACCAAGAAACATAGCATGTAAAGTAGCAAGTAAAGTATATCTCCTAGATAAAGCATCAGCCACTTTGTTTTCCGTACCTTTCTTGTAGGCAATTTTATAAGGAAAAGCGTCAATGAACTCGAGCCATTTAGCATGTCTCTTATTCAACTTACCTTGGCCTTTCAAATGTTTTAAGGCTTCATGATCAGTGTGTAAAATAAAGTCTTTAAACCATAAATAATGTTGCCAAGTTTCCAAGGCTCTTATAATGACATAAAGTTCTTTATCATATGTGGGATAGTTGAGTGTTGCGCCACCCAACTTCTCACTAAAATAGGCAATGGGGCGTTTATCCTGCATCAGTACAACACCAATTCCAATGCCAGAAGCATCACATTCTAGTTCAAAAGTTTTATCAAAACAAGGTAAAACTAGAACAGGAGCGGTGGTGAGTTTCTCTTTCAATGTAGCAAAAGCTTGTTCCTGTTTAGGCCCCCATTTGAAGATGATGTCTTTCTTAATCAACTCATGCATAGGGGCTGCTATGGAGCTGAAATCACGAACAAACTTTCTGTAGAAACCTGCCAGTCCAAGAAAACTACGCAAGTTAGATACATTAGTTGGCGTTGGCCAACTTGTGATAGCTTCAACCTTTTTTGAATCCATGGTCACACCTTCTATACTAACATGAAATCCTAAAAACTCAACACTCTCAGACATAAAAGAACACTTCTCAAGATTGACATACAACTGTGCAGCCCTAAGTTCAAGAAAAACTAATCGAAGGTGTTTCAAGTGTTTTTCTTGTGACTTGCTATAAATCAGAATATCATCAAAGTAAACAACAACAAAATTACCAATAAATTTCCTCAAAACATGGTTCATAAGCCTCATGAATGTGCTAGGGGCATTAGTTAAGCCAAAAGGCATGACTAACCACTCATATAAACCATGCTTTGTTTTAAAGGCTGTTTTCCACTCATCACCTTCTTTCATCCTGATTTGATGATATCCTCGTTTCAAATCCACCTTGCTAAAGTACTTAGCTCCATAAAGTTCATCAAGCATATCATCAAGTCGAGGAATAGGAAATCTATACTTAATAGTTATATTGTTGATTGCACGACAATCAACACACATTCTCCATGTACTGTCTTTTTTTGGGACAATGAGCACTGGAACGGCACACGGACTCAAGCTTTCTCGAATATGTCCAATTTCAAGAAGCTCTTCAACCTGTTTCTGGATTTCCTTTGCTTCCACGGGATTGGTTTTGTAGGCTGGTCGGTTTGGCAAAGTAGATCCAGGGACAAAGTCGATTTGATGCTCAATCCCTCTAAGTGGTGGCAATCCTTTTGGCATCTCTTTAGGGAATAAATCTGAAAAATCAGCAAGCAATTCATCAATAGAGGCATTACGAAAACAAGATTCAGAGTGTAACACAAGAGAAGAATCAAGATCAGTGGTAAGCTTATGAATGAAAAGTAAGTTAAACGTGTCTCCCCTTCTTATTGCCTTCTTAATGTCATTTTTTGTTGCAAGAAGAGAGGGCTGATGTGGTGATTCCTTTGCTGGGTTTTGAGATGAAAATGGCGTGGAAAGGGATATTGGAGGAGGTGGAGGCTTTGATTTTGGATAGGGGGAATATGGCACTGATTTCGCCTCTTTTGATGCCTTCCTTGATTTCAATAGTATTTCTTCCACCTGTTTAGGAGTCAAAGGAGACAAGACATATCTAACTCCATCCATGTGAAACACATAAGTGTTCATCATTCCATCAAAAGTGATTTTTCTATCAAATTGCCACGGTCTACCTAACAGCACATGAGCAGCCTGCATTGGGACAATATCACACAAAATTTCATCAGAGTAATTGTTAATAGATAAAGGAATTAGAGCCTGCTTTGTTACTCTAACTTCTCCTGCATCTGTTAACCATTGCAAACGATATGGATTAGGGTGATCAAGCAAAGGTAATTGAAGAAATTTAACCATAGCTGCACTAGCCACATTTGTGCAACTTCCAGAATCTATTATCACAGTACAAGCATTCCCTCTAATTGACCCTTTAGCATAAAATATATTTTCTCTTTGAGACTCATCTTCTTTTAAAGGATGAACATTCAAAACCTTCTTAACAACAAGAGTATGAACAGACTCACTATCAGCATATTCATAATCAAAATCTAAAGGTAAAGGTGGTTCTTCCTCAACATGCTCATTGGGGGTTTCCAAATGGTCACTAACCTCATCCTCAGACTCATATTCAAGACAAGAGGCAAATTTTTCACATTGTTTTGTTATCTTAACTACCCTCTTGTTAGGACAATCACGAGCCATATGACCTCTTCCATTACATCTATAACAAATCAATTCTCTATCACGTTGAGGCCTCACTGCCTCACTTACCTTTTCCTTACCTTTGTCTCGTGAATCATCTCTTGGAAGAGGGCGTTCATCACGCCTTTGAGGGGTAGAACGAGTGTTGTTCCATCTTGATGCACCATTGTTGGGCTTGTACATCTTCATCTCTTTGATTTTTACTTCAGATTCGCGTGCAGCATACAAGGCATCATCAAGGGTGTCATATCTTTGTGTACTCATTCCCCACCGGATTTCTTTGTTCAATCCATGTAAGAAACGAGCAATAGTTCTTGCCTCTTCTTCATGTATGTCCCCTTGCTCAAGCAAAATATTGATTGTTCGGTGATAGTCATCAACCGACATTGATCCCTGAACAGTTCCCTGCAATTTTCTTTCAAGATCATAGAAAAAAGATTTAGGGCGAAAGGTTAGGCGCATATCTTCCCTTACTTGAACCCAAGATTCATAGGGAATAAAATCAGCAACTCTCTCCCTATTTCTTTTTCTCCACCAAGATACTGCATACCCCTTAAAAGATGTAGCAAGTAGCCTAATTTTTGTAACATCAGAATAGTGCTTTAAATCAAAAAGTGTTTCAACAGCATTCTCCCATTCTATATACTCTGTTGGTCCCTTCTCACCAGAGAAGTTAGGAATTTCAAGTTTAATGTTTCCTAACTCCTCATTAGGCTGTTGGATCCTTTGACATCTAGGATCCACTCTCCCTGCTGGTGGCAGTTGTCGCTCATCATTGTGTGGTGGTTGCACTTGCTGTGAGCGTTGCTCCAGATTAGTCATTCGTGTGAGTAACCCGTCCATGGCGAAGGTTAGAGCATCTATTTTTTCTTCCAATGTCTGGGGTGGGTTTGGAACTTGTTCATCCATCTGTAGAGGAAAAAAAAAAATTCTAAACAAAAAGATGTGTGAGTAGACACGTTAGTGAAACCAAAAAGTTGGCTCGCTCCCTCACTTATTCTCAGCTCGCAGGTAAGAGGTGGATTATATAGCTCTGGGGGTGCACTACACACTCTTACAAACACACACTCCACTCGTGTATCGCTCAAGGTGGCAGATACTCTCACCAGCCTTTTTCCAAAAAGGAAAATTCTAGTCCGGTACTCAAGTTGATATGGATTCAACCTCAAAGTTCAAGAAAACGTACCTTGGAAGACTTCACAAGCCTTTGAGGGTAAGGGTGTATCGCGAGATCGGTAATAAAATTGAGATCAAGAAGCAAAGAAAAAGGACAATACGAGCAAAGAAACTAAATAAGATTTGAAAGAAAAAGGAAACCAAAGAAGGAAGTATGGCAGAAAGATATGCAAGACCAATATCAAAAGATAGAGACAAATAGAATATAAAAGGGGTTCACGTGTACCACAGTCAATTAGGAATCTATCAAGAACTCCTTCCAACCTTATACTTTTCCCCTTCCTTTTCCCACCAAGATTCTCCTACCAACCTTATTCTTTCCCCAACCTTATTCTTCTTCTTCTTCTTTTGCTTTCTCTTTTTTTTTTTTTAATAAGAAACCTCCAAATAACCACTGTAAATATCAACAAAAATTTCGGACCAAGAGGATCCACACAACCACTTCAAAACAGAATCAAGAATTTCAAGAATCGCCTAGAAAAACAGAAACAATTCCCTGACTTTGAAGATCAATATCTCACTAACCAGAAGGAATTAGACAGTGTATAATATATCAAAAGAACGCCCCAGAAGAGATATACAACATATCCAAATTTCAGATAAAACTAACCAGTGGATCTTGAGATATAGGTAATTCTTTGAAACTGGCCACAGCTCGCGGAAATCTGCGGAAATCTGGACAGGGTGTGATTGAGACGTGAATGCGCGTAAATGCGCTTTGGATATAGGTAAGGGTAAGATGGGGTTGTTTTCTTTAAAGAATATGTGGTAATATGGTGCTTAGGAGGTGTGAGGTCTCATTGATATTGGACGGGAAAAAGGGAAAACACTTTCGGGATTGTTTTTCAAGAAACTGGAGAACATGTATCAAGATTCAAGAACACAATCAAGAATGCAAAAGAAAATTTTTTTTTGGGGTTTTTTTAATGAGTAAGACACGAATAAATGTAGTATGTAAGATAAGAACGAGATAAACCTAGGGAACCAAAGAAACCAAATTTCCAATGATAACGAGACAAACCTAGGCTCTGAATACCAAATTGATATGAACCTAGTCCAAGATTCAAATAAGATGAGTATTGTCCCAAGAATTGCTCTCAATGTAAAGATAGAGATGGATCGAAATACCTTAAACCTCACGAGAAACCCTTTGTCTCGAATCCTCAAAGACTTGGAAGAATCTCATTGTAGCTTCAAGTACCTCGATGATGCAATCTTCAATCAACTAGAGTCGGATCTAGTTTCCTTCGATTCAAGAACGAGTCCACGAACCTAAATCTAAGGTTGAAGAAAGTAAGATTGATTCGAGTCCACGAATCAATTTGCTAGTCGAGTCCACGACTAGTCACTAATTGAGTCCACAATTAGCTATAAGGTTTCTTACACAAGTGTAAACAAAAACTTAAGAATTTTATTGAATTAAAGTCTCCTCCAAACTGATATGGATGTGCCCTATTTATAGGTATAGGGCAGCATTGTAATCTAAATACAATAGGAAAAAGAGTCCTAAACCTAATCTAGAAAACAAGTAAATAGAGTTTTATTTAGAAAAGGATTTAAGGAATCCTTTCTAAATACAACTAGTGTTTTCTCTTTTATGCCAAACAATTTAAATTAATGATGACCAAAAATAATAGGGCTGATTTGGGCCTAATTTAATCACCAAAATCAGCACTTAAACAATTATAAAAAGCCTTGAAATCTTCTTCATCTTTGCAATTGGGCTTGAATTGGATTTCCACCATTTTTGAACATAACCAATAAAGAGTTGTCTTAATTGTTTGGACTTAGACCTTGTGATTGGCCCAACTGGTACTCTTAATGGATCTTCAGTAGTTTGGGTTGCATTAATAGCACCCCAAACACTTATGATTAGTATGCTCTGTTTTGGGATTTAATGATAATATTACCTTTATATCATAAGTATTCAAAGTTTTAAATTTTAGGTGTGCTACAGATTATGTTTGCCATCCATGGCCATTCAGACTGATCCCGGGAATCTTGGTGAGGAGCGGGCACCTGGGCGACTGTGCAAACCAAAAGCGCCTTAGTGCTTGGACGTTCCACGTCCTCAGCGCGACAAGCAATCGTCAGATGAGGGCATACGCCCCCCAAAGCCAGTTTCAACAGGATGTTGGCCTCCACATTTTTTGCTCGGGGAACGTGCACGATTTCGTGGGCGTTCACCCTCTCCAGTAACCCCTCAGTCACGTCTTTGTAGAGCTTCAACATTTCCTCCTTGGTCTCACACTCAACTGATTGAATGCCAGGCGGGAGTCGGTTTTTATGCGCACTCGAGTGGCTTTTAGTGCGATGGCCAAGCGTAATCCCCTTTTGGCCGCTTCGTATTCTGCTTTGTTATTGGACACCCTGAATTGGTACTGTAGTGCGTAGTATAGATGAAAACCCTCGGGCATGGTAATCATCATGCCGCCGTCGTAGTACCCGGCACCGACCGTAATAGGAACCAGCACACATGGAATCCAATAAGGGTCTATAGTGGGCTCATCACAAGGCCCGTAACTACGACCTTAAAGCATCATTGGTGGAAGAAACAAGAAGGTCCAATAATAATTCCATTCGATAGAGGAAAGTATTATAGTGGCCAATTTCATGTGATATCATGAATCGAAGACAATGCTTACAAGATTCGAGGTCGAATCACTTTTAAGAAGGGGAGGATGATGCGGCCCAACATATGAAGATCCATTAAGAGTACCAATTGGGCCAATTGGTACTCTTAATGGATCTACATATGTTGGGCCGCATCAGACCGCGCCATCAGTATGTATTTCCCACCAGTCGGCCTCTTCCGCCCATTCAACCGGTAGTCTATCGTCCGGGTGCGCGGTGCATTCTGCCATAAAATCAGCCAAATCCTGAGCCTTGATGGATGGCCGAGTAGCGTACTCGATGCCATATTGAGTGAGCTCCGTGGCGCATTTTAGTAGTCGCCCGGAGGAAGTCGGGTTGCGTAGCACATTGGACAGGGGCAAATCAGTTAGCACTCAGACTTGGTGTTCTTGAAAGTAGAGCCCTAGTTTCCTGACCATGGTCACCAATGCAAAGGTGACTTTCTCTAGGGGGGAATAATTGATCTCCGCTCCTTTTAGGGTCCGCCCAACGTAATACACAGGTAACTGAACTTCATCCTCTTCGTGCACGAGAACCGACCCGACCGCCTTCTGGGAGGCGGCCAGATACAGCAGCAACGACTTACTCTCCTTGGGTTTAGATAAGAGAGGGGGCGATAAAAGATACCTCTTGAGATCTTCAAAGGAAGTCTGGCATTCCCTAGTCCACCGGAACCCTTCCCGCCTCTTCATGGTTTCGATGAAGGGGAGGGCCCGGTCGGCGGACTTACATAGGAATCGGCTGAGGGCGACCATCCGGTCGGTTAAGCGTTGCATCTCTTTGAGGTTGCCGGGGGGCTGCATGTCCCAGATAGCTTGCACCTTTTCTGGGTTGGGCTCGATTCCTCGCTGAGTGACCATGTAACCTAAAAACTTTTCCCCTCTGACTGCTAACACACACTTTTTAGGGTTTAACCGCTGGTTGTATTTTCTCATGACATTGAAATAGTCTGTTAGGTCCTTAGCGTGATTAATCTCCTCCTTACTCTTGACTAGCATGTCATCAACATAAGCAGCCATAGACTTACCAATCAAATCTTTGAATAGCCGGGCCACCATCCTGGTGTAAATGGCTCCCGTGTTCTAGAGGTTGAGCGGCATGACTTTATAGCAGTAAACCCCGTCCGGGGTCACGAAAGTAGTTTTTTCCTCGTCTGCCTCATGCATAAATATCTGATGGTATCCCCGAAAGGCATCCATGAAGCTGAGCAAAGCGCACTCGGTCATATCTTCGACTAACTAGTCGATTCGTGGCAGGGGAAAAGGGTCATTTGGGCATGCCTTGTTGAGATCTGTATAATCCACGCACATCCTCCATGCCGGCGGCTTGGGCACCAACACCACGTTGGCCAGCTAGCTAGGGTATTTAACTTCTCGGATATGCTTCGCGGCCAGTAAGGTATCCACTTCCTTTTTTACTAAATCTCTGCGATTGTTTGATAGGTATCTCCTCTTCTGAGCTACGGGTCCAAGGCTGGGGTCGACCGCTAGCCGATGCGTTATTACTAACCAGTCGACGACCGACATATCCTCAGGTCCCCAGGCAAATATTTCCTTATAACTTCTTAGCACCTTAACAACTGCTTTTAAATCCGAACTATAACACCCCGTGTTTTACCCTTTAAATCCAAATTAATTATTTAATTAATTCCGTTAGGAGTAGTTAAAGAAGGATTTAATTCGGCCGGGATCCCTTAATTAATTGGTGTGGTCCATGGTGGAGCATGGACCCTTGTCTATATTAATGCCTTAAAGCCCGTTAGAATAAAGAAGGTGGGCCTAATATTAATTAGATTCTAATTAGGAGTCCTAAACCTATATAAAAGGAATTAGGAAGCCTTTAGAACCCTTTCTCCCTCATCTTCTTCTTTACCACTCGAAAATCTCCTCCTAGAATCCAGACAAAGAATTTCCCGTCACCAAGCTTAGGAAAGATCAATAGGGAGAGGACCTTGAGGAAAGATCTTAGAAGTCGTGAGAAGTTTAATTAAGGCTAAGAGGTAACCCATGTCTTACAAAACCTATTTTCCTTGATATCTTTTGATTTATTTGCTCATTTGAATGATTGAATGCGCAATCTTGTGTTTATGCCTTGTTAGAGCTTGTCTTTAGGGTTTATGTGATGGTTTCTTGATAATCTTGAGGTTCTTGATGTTATTGAAACAATTATATGTTATTCTTGCATCTTGGCATGTTTAGATCTTGTGTTTGGAGTTCAATTGTGTGATTTCTTGGTGTATACTTGATGTTCAAGTCCCTAATGTTGTTGATGTGTGTTTGGACTTGATTTTGGGCAAAATTGATGAATTCCCGGGATGGGAAAAATACCAAGGAATACATGTTCCAGCGGGTAGTCGGTGGGAGGACGAACCCCCACTTGACCACCCGCCGGAAAAGGGCCATCGTTCTAGCGGGTAGCCGGTGGGTGGACGACCACCCGCCGGAATGCCCGCTGGAAAAGTGGTGCCCGCCGGCGGGAAGTTGTCTTCCCGCTGTACCGCTCGCTGGTACGGGCGGTGCGGTGCGTTGTTGATCCCCGTTGGATGTTTCCCCGTACCCCGTTGCGTCTCGTTTTATGTTTGTGAGTCTAGTTTGATGCCTTGAGCACCGTAGTAGGATTTGTGAGTCTTGTTTGTTGTGGTCCATGGTGATGAAAAGATATGAGATTGGCGGAGAAAAATCGATAGGTGGAATTAAGCGTTGCGGTGCTTATGATATTGCGCTGCGGTGCATTTATCTTGTGTGTGTGGTGCTGCGGTACCTTTGGCACTGAGTGTGCTTTGGATCGGCGGAATGGATTGGCGGATGGATACGCGGGGAGCATTGCTCCGGAGGGTTAAGGGGGGTGGTGTACAAGGTGACCTGGAGGTACAAGTTGGAACTCATATATGGATGGAGATGAGTACAGGTTGGAACTCATTTGTTGTTGTTGTCGTGTCGTGTCATGTAGTCCTGGATTGCATGCCTGTGTCTCAATGTAGTCTTATAATGTCATTAGTACTATTATGCCTTGAGTCTGATTATACCGTTGTGCATGTGCCGTTGTTGAGTTATGATATTGATTTTAAAGCTAGAGTCATTAGGAATATATTTATGTATTGCCAAGTCTCAAAATGGTTTTCCTATATTTATACTTATTGTACTCAACGGGTAGGAGTGGGTTACTTAGAATTATTCGCTAACGATTGTTACACCGCATGTTTTTCAGGTACAGATTAGTTGGTTCATGAGCGCGCTAGTCGGAGCTGCGGTTTCTAGTTTAGATTGTAGCTAACTTTAATCGTTGGCCTGTGAGCTGCTTTTGTATTCGGATGTTGTTTATGGATTATGTTTAGTTAGTTAGTAGCTTGTGCATCTAGGCTCTCAAGCTTAAATGTGGCATAGCACCCCTACACTATTATGTTTGGCTTCCGCTATTTGGGTACTAATGATAGACTTATTCGTATTTCGTAAGCTTTAATGGTTTTAAGTTATGCTAAAAATCCGGGGGTGTTACATGAACTGTCTTTTCCGGTTGGTCAGGCTCCAAAATAACATCCTCCAATTCGGACGTCGGGGTTGGGTGCTCTATCGAACTCTCACTCACCTGGTGGGCGATGGTGTTTACCCGGTCAAACCCTTGCCCCATCTTTCGACAAGCTTACAAATAACAGTTGCGGGCCATCTTTTGGTCACACCGTGCCATCCCAACGCCAGTCGGTGTACGGAATTTCATGCATAGGTTCTCGATGGAGATTAGGGCGCCCAAGTCGACGAGGCCTGGTCGACCGAGTATAGCGTTGTGCGCGCACTCCAGAGCGACCACCACGAAATCCATTTCTAATGTTTTGACCTAGGGCCAGGTTCCCATTTCTACCATAAGGGAGGTGCACCCTTCGGCCTCGATAGCGTCACCTATGAAGCCTGGTAAAGGGGTCTTGACCAGTCGTAACTGCTCCCTGGGTTGTCTTAACATCCGAAAAATAGGTTTTGTGAGATATGGGTTACCTGGTAGCTTTAATTAAACTTCTTACGTCTTCTAGGATCTTTCCTCAAGGTCCCCTTCCTATCAATCTTTCCTAGGCTTGGTGACGGGGAATTCTTTGTCTGAATTCTGGGAGGGGATTTTCGAGTGGGGAGAAGGAGGTGGGATGGAAAAGGTTCTAAAGGCTTTCTAATACCTTTTATATAGATTTAGGAATCCTAATCAGAGTCTAATTAGTAATGGACCTTCTTTCCTTATTCTAACGGGCTTGGGACTTCAATATGGGTAAGGGTTCATGATCCTCTGTGGACTATATTAATTAATTAAGGGATCCTAACTGAATTAAGTTCTTTTAACTAATCTTTAATGGAATTAATTAAATAATTATTCCGAGCTTAAAGGGCGTAACACGGGGTGTTACACTCTTCCTCCCTAACAAGACGTTTCGTCCTCGAAGCTTAGATTCAACGAGGGTGGCTAGAGCCGAGCGCCGGATTAACCACCTGCCTGTCATTAAATCTAGTTAATTATAAGCTAATGGAGAACTAGGTTACTCAACTTGATTCTAAACATAGTGCAGGCTTTCTTGTGTTCAATTTAGTGAACTTTAGCACACTTACGTTTCTCATCAAGCACAAGAATAGGACTAGTCAAGTTAGGACATAACTAAGGTTTGAAACGGAGTTACCTTGGTGTGGCAAGGACGAAGTGTAAGATGAAAGATAGAAGATTTACCGGGAAGGAATTCTACTCCTAACTTAAACCTCAAGCTCCCTCTCTAATACTAATCACCGATCCACCCAAATCTAGGCGTCCTAGCCAAGGCACAAGCTACTAACTGTAAACTGACACTAATGGAACTTCTAATCTAGATCATGCGAGGTTGGAGAACAAGGATTGCGCCTTCCAATTGGTCACCTCTAGCTTCTTCGAGCAAGGAGAGCTAGATCCTCACACAAAACACCTGACCTTGACATTCAATCGAGCTTGGACTATTAATCCCAACTTCATTCCGTGGAGGTCCTTACCCGACTCACCGGTTAATCACCCAAGTAGGATTGGAAGTATACCTCGCAATTCCCCTTGACGCATTTGTCACCATGTTAACTTTTTCTTTATGATGTTAGATGACCAAACATAACCCTTAATGAGTTCTAACCAAGGTTTTGGGTGCTTGTGCTAAACTTCCTTGGTGTAGGCATTCGTCCACTTCTTATGACCCATATAGGCCTTGCATTGAACCTCCTACAACTTAACACCTCCACATCCCCAAAACAAACACCGTTGCTGCTAACTTTTAAGTCTCGAGTAGCGTAGTCCCCTTCGTAGTTCTTGAGTTGGCTTGCCGCGTAGGCGATCACTCTACCATTTTGTCTTTTAGCACTCAACCCAAACCTTCTTTTGAAGCACCCAATGAAGGCGCCAAATCTTTCGGTTCAGGATGATAAGGTCAAAACGGTGATGGTAGCAAGAGGGAAAGATGTTTAAGGGAAGTATATGCTTGGTTTGAAAGGGTTTGGTTCAATAGGTAAAGATTATAAGGAAGGGTTTAGGTTTCAAATCTGAGGATAACGTTAATTAGGGATAGGAGCAACGTTATCAAAGTTGCAACTTATGGAATAAGGTTGCCACTTTGTATGGAATCATTTGCAATGAGGAATCAAGAATGAGGTTTGGAAGGGTAGAAGGGATTTCTTAATGAAACGATACCCGATTTGATAAGGAAAGAAAGGAATTCGGCTACAAGAGTGCCAAGGATTCTTGATCCCAAGTGATTACTTCGTCTTGAAGTTTTGATCACGACGTATTGACGAACTGATGATCCTTTATCCTTAGTTCTGGCGCAGCTTGATTCTAAGACCTTCGTTGGACTTTTCTTTCCAAGCTAAAGTGTCATCCATCCTTACTGCCTTTGAAGGAATCACCCGTGGTGATTCACCACATACTTCTCTAATGCACCCCAGAGTCGTGACCAAGTTGGTTAACAAGGCCAACCTTTAGGTCACATTTCCAAACCCTTTCTAAGGTCCCCTAAGGGTCGAGAGACTTTTGGTTTGGCTTGCTTGCCTTTATCGAAACTTCATCCTTACCTTAATAGGTGACCCTCCTCACAATGCTTCGTGTCCTTCCTGTACTTCGGCTTGTTGCACCTTTTTGGGGACACCTTTAGTAGTGAAAACACTTAGCACACTTATGCAGTCGGTTACTGACTCTCATCACGGAATGGCTCGGTGACTTTTACGAGTCATCTTACTTCCTGGTTGATCCTTAGAACCATTGAGGCCTTGGTACCAAAGTATTCCTTACAATTTCCTTAGTACCATGAGTTTCGACACTCTTGCTCTTACAAAACTTTGTAAGGAATCCCTTGAGTCCTTGAATGGTAACCATGTTTGTAGGAAACTCGGTCCATCCTTAGTTCTTGACTTAAGACTCCTATAAGCCCATAACACGAGTTCCTAAACATAGCTCCTTAGTTTTGCATGACTCCTTCTCGTCAACCATTCTTAGTTGGAGAAATCGTAGAGCTCGACTGCGACCTCCCATTGAGCGCAATTGGTAGTTCTTTTCCAATAAGTGTGACGTAAGTCAAGGTCTTTACCGGAGTCAACATCTTGGGACATTCCATGACTCCTTGTTTAGTGATTCACTCTCGTCTTTACTAACTGTTTAGTAGGTCGAATCTGGATCACTGTTAATAACCTTGCAAACTTCGTAGGGAAGTCGGCTATAATCCAATCTTGTCTCTTTTTGGTTAACGACAAGCCATCTTCGTCGTCTTGAAATTCGGCTTGTCGTCCGATCCCGTTTAATCCCTTAGTGATCAAAACGCTTAGTGATGCCTTTCTCTTTGGAATGTATTTGGTTGGTTGTTCTCAATGTCGCATGACGTTGGCGACTTGGTGCGCCGCTTGCACTTCTTATGGTTCATTAAAACCATCAAGGCCTTTATATCAGGGCAAGACTTTCACTGCAATGAAACTTAGTGCACAGAACATTCCAAGCGTCCGTCATATCCGCCTAATCCGCCGAAACAATCTTTATACCAATCCAATAAACATCAATTCTCACGCCATTAGACAAAGCAAGGGGTTTATAACACTCGTAGGGTTTTTAACAAGGGTTCCAAAAGAGAGGGATACAAAATTAGAGCATTGGCAATGATTCCAATCTCATAACAATTCAAAGTCTCCAAGGATTCAAGTTAGGTACAACAAATGGTAAATAAATGCATAACGGGGGTTAATTGTTCTTAAGAATAACCAATGATTCGAGGTAGGGTTTCAACAAATAGGGACATCAAGAGGCTGAGATTCAAAGGCGAATGATATTTCAAATTGAGGCAAAGGGTTCGCAAGACATTACGACATACTCAACTTGCACCAAGGATTTAACCAACAACGTTGTTCATCCGCTACTTCACTTCCTTACTATACGTCATTTGGATGTAAGATTTTCCCTAATAATATATATTATATATTATATATTATATATTAGGGCCTTAATTAAGTGGTGCAAGTTGACTAGGCTTATTAAGTGGTTTGGTTGGACTTAATAACTAGTAGTTGTTAGTCAACCAAACTCTGTGCCTAATATAATCCTGGATTGATGGGATACAGGATGTTGGATGTTAGCACATTCAGTTACGGTACTCAGACTGCTCAGTAGACACCATTACACCATCTAGGGTTCTGAGTCAGGTCTGAGGCAAAACATGGCTAACGATCTACCGTTAAGAGGCAACACAACAGGAACATCAACTATGGCTGGAGATCTACATGGCTACGCTTTCGCTATCATACGAGGTCAGGTTTCTCGTATACTATGGTTTATTATAGTTAGACTATTGTAGATCTAACATTTGGTATCAAAGCCTTTTATAATCTCTGCCTGGTTGATTGTTTTGCCTAAAACAATATTAAGTTAAATTCCATATACATCAAGTCTTTGTATATGTTTCATGTATTAATTCTTTGAAATATACATACAAAATATATCTATTCAGGCATGATATAATTAAGTAATTTAGTGTGTATATTTTCAGTGAATTAATTGCAATTGTTTTTTGCTGTAATTAATTTTACGGGTTTTACGCATATTTTGATTTATTTTTCAAAATCATTGAATCTGGAAATCTGGAAATCTGGAAATCTGGAAATCATTGAATCTGGAATCTGGAGATCATTGAATTTGGTAAACACCTTCTGCCTAAGTGCTTTTACCGGATTTACTAATTTTCCGGCGACGCAACTGGGTGCGAGGACGGTAGTGGACTGCGGTGGTAGGCATCGCATCTTCCTCTCCTCCTTCAGGCAATGCTAGACGACGACGCTGGTTCTTCAGGTGACGGCGGCGCGACTTTGGTTTGCAGGCGGCAGTTGTTGGTGTTGCGCAAAGGAGGGACGGCGGAGGAGAAGCTGGTTTTTTCCGGTGACGTCGCCGCTTGTTTTTCTTCTTCAGGTGACGCCGGCGATTGGCTGCCTCTACTCCATCTCCGTGCCGCTGTTAAGGTTGTCAGTCAGAAGCATCGCGAACAGAGGAGAAGCAGGCGACATCTAGCTGCTGCAGCTCCTCGTTTCAATCGACGCTGCTCGTTAACCATGGCTGCTAGGGCTTATTAACGTGGAGAAGAAGATGGTGATGGATTGCAATTAGTTGGGCCGGGTCAGGCCCATTCGGGCAGACCCGGTCCAGTACATTAAAAAAAATCTTCTTGGCCTGATTTTGGTTTTGGGATAGATTTAGTTGATCCATCATCATATTTAGACTTCTTCTAACTTAATTGTTCAATTTAATTCCTCATTAATTTATTATTAAATTATCATCCAATTTTGAGCAAATATTAAGTTTTTAATTTGCTGCTTGAATTTTAATTTAATGTTGAGGTTTATGTTAAATTGCTTTAAGTATTGCAATTTATTTAAGATATATGGGTTAATAATATATTAATATGCAAATTCAAGCATGCTACGTATATTCATAAATTATTGTTATTGTTATACATTCATAATAACATGCATTAAGGTTGGATTTAGCATATTATTAACTCATAAATTCATTTTTAAATATCATTCAGTTTTGGATCCGTAGGTCAATTTTAGGCATTATGACCTACTAAATCAGCTTGTTTGATTTCCCCTTAATGTTGAGCACATTTTTGTTTTATGTGTCTCAGGGACTTTAGAACCTATTTTTAACAAGCGATTTGAGACCTATCTTGGGTCATTAAAGTATGGATGCCATTATTTTGATTGATATTTAAATAATAATTATAGCCCCTTATAACATGTTTATTAAGTTTTAATTATTACTAACTACCATATTTTGGTATTCATCGTTGGTAATAATATTAAGTTTTGGGTCTATTTCAGTACTTAGACCATTTTTTATTCATGTTATAATTCACTTGGGTCATTGAGGTGTATGAGCCTAATTTGAGTGATTAAATGCTATAATTATTATCTCGGTCTGTTTTGAGACATTAAGGATTAAGGATTTAATTGTTATTTTGGCCATTAAGAATTACAAACTATTGTTTAAGTTGATTAATTTTTAATCTATCAATAGTTTTTCGGGGCTTTAATAATAATATTAACTCTTTAAATTTATGGAAAAAGCAATATAGTTGGTATATTGTTTGTTTAATGGTAATTTGGTTATTACCTAACTTCAGTCTCCCTAAGTATCATAATAGTCATGGTTAATTATTATGTGGTAAATTGAGATTAGTATTTGGCATCCCTTAATTATAGTTTTGCATTTATTGTAATTATTATTAATTAGCATTATTAATTACTGTTATTAAGTTTATGAGCTAATCTCATTTTATTACTTTTCATAATAATTACCATTTAATGGTAATCTGCTATATTTGGTACATTGGTATGATTACCACTTCATTTTACATGACTATTAATGTTGGTAATTAAGTCCTACCAATAAATTTTTAAACGTACCATTGGACGCTGCATCGAGTTTATTGACACCGGTAGTGAAGATTGGGAGAATTCTGGAGTCTTTTCTTCTCTTGTGGATCGTCATCGTTGTTAGCGCAATGGGCAGTTGCGGTTTGCATCATTAAGGTTAGTCATTAATTATCTTGTATGCTTGTTATTAATAATTAGTGCTACAGTTACAGTTAACCGCTAATTTGGACTAGTCACATATTTTATCTTTAGAAAAATGGAAACATTTAAAAGGTGCATCACCATACTTTGATTTGTCGTTATTATTAATGTTAATAGTGATTATAATGTTACTTATTACTATTAATAATTAATGATTAATGATGACATTAGTATTTTTATGGTATTCAGATGTGTACCTTGAATTGTTTCCAAATAAATTTATGTGACAATACTCCAGTTCAGAAAATAATTTTCTGGACATTAATATTTTTCGGACTTCAAATTTTATTAAGTTTTTAAAATTTTATCCGAAAACATTTATAAGTGTTAGTGGTTTTGACCATTATTTTTTCATATTTAGTCTCCTACTTAATGTGATAATATTATTATGGCTATTTATTGCTATTTTGGTTATTTGCAATTTTGCCATTAGTAATAATAATAATATTATTAACTGAGTTATGGAGAGTGATTTTGAATCAATTTAGTAATTTTGGAAAAACATATTTTCTAGGCAATTGACTTTTGCCATTAATTCCATAATTCATTTAGTTCTTGGAATTATGAATTTAGTTCTGATTGCCCATATTTGGTTAAGTATGAATAAATGAATATTTTGTTTAAATTCATATCCTTTAGTTGGTTCATACTCTTTAGATCGTTTTATGCATTCGATCACATTAAGTACATAATATTAAGTTTAATTATGTAATTAGGGTTTATGAGATTTTAATTTACAAATGCTAGTATATCTTTTTGGTTTGATATTGTTTGAATTTGTAAATTCAATTATTTCTCATAAATTTGATCTTTATGCATTAAAACATTTCCCATGGGCTTACAGTTTAAAAAAAAATTTAAAGTATATATTCAATACATTATTATTCAAAATGTTGGGTCTCTTTTGGTTTGGACTCATCGGTGTTTGAATATTAAGTTTATACTTTAAAATCTCATATTGTAAATTGCTTTAAGTTATGCAATTTATTTGGAATATATGAGTTTAATGCTTAATTTTATGCATATTTGTCCACCGCATAATATTATGTTTTTAAATTATGCAATTTTATTATGCCTTTAGCAATGCATACTTTGAGATGGAATTATATTAGTTCCTATTTAAGTTGGACGTACGCATAAACTTTAGTCGCGGTAGTGCCTGAATTTAAGCACGTTTAGTCCGCTATTTTTAGTTCACCATTTAAGCTTTAATCATAGGTGAACCTTACAGTTTTCTGGTGTATACCCTACAGTTTTACGTTCATACCCCCAAACAGTTATACATTAAGTATATATGAATCGAGGAGACATACTATTTTTAATGGCCATGACTAAAGAACATCTTGTGCCACTAGCTCCTTAAATTGATACTCTATTTAAGGAATTGGTTTTCAGTGAGACTTAGTCTCTAACCACCTTTCCTTGGAGTATATTTAGATTTTCCCATCACAATCTGGTATAATCTGTTTGTCAGAATTTTAAGTATTCCTTGCCAATGTGATTTTATTTCGGTTCATTAAAGAATAGCCAAAGCATCTTTAATTTACTGAAGTCTCTTAAGTTTTCAATCTTGGTTAATTAAGGAATAACTACAGCATATTCAGCTACCTAAGATTATTAAGTTTTAATCACATAAAGTTTAGGCAAGAATTTGATAATTGTCTAGTGATCTTATAATTTTAATTTGGTTTGCGAGTAGCCACAGCATCCTTAATCTGTTAAAATTATATATTAAGCGGTTTATTTTGATCACATAAATTTTTGGACATATCATTTGTGATTAATTGTATGTAATATGATGAAATTTAGCCCACGGGCAATTTTGTTATATTTGTATAATTAATCAGGATGAAATACTGGACTACGGTCATAATTTAGCCCACAGGCAATTATGTATCGGAATGTAGTTTAGTAGGTTTATCAGTGATGATAGAAATAAATAATTTTCAATTCTATCATAAAGTTTAATTTTATGATATAAACTTTAGATCATATTTCTTAATTTGCCCACAGGGATTAAGAAAAGAAACATGATCTCTTAAGTTTTTTATCATAATGATAGCAATGAATCTTATTGACTAAAACTTTAGCCTACAGGCAGGTTTTATGTCATTTGATTCTTCAACTCATTTGACAATGGTTTCATCATAAATAACATTTTTCAGTTGGATCTAATTGAGTAAAACTTTAGCCCACAGGCAAGTTTTATGTCACTAGATTCTTCTGCCTCTTTAGTAATTGAGATAGAATATTATCATAAGGGTTTAATTGGATTTAATAGAATTAAAACTTTAGCCCACAGGCAAGTTTTATGTCAATAAATCCTTCAACCCATTAGATAATAATTTTATCACAATTCTTAGAAATTATAAATTTAGCTCAATTATAATTCTAAGTTTCATGGTTTGCATTGGCAAAACATGTTTTTCAGTCACTTCCCAAAATTTAGTCACTTCTATTAATTAATCCACGAATCTTGCTCAGTTCTTCGGACTAACTGTAGTAAGTTACGTGATTTGACATACATCTTTTGGATTCCATTAATAATAAAGTGTATCTTTTGAGACAAATTCTAACTTAGTTTTGGAAGGTGTATTTTAATTTTAGTATGTCCAACTATGGTGGGGAATTATATCTTCATTATTTAGTTGGACTTTAATTGGAACCAAAATTGATTATTTAGTATGTCCAACTAATGGTGGGGAATTATGTCTTCATTTGTTAGTTGGTCAATAAATCAATTATGAGTATGTATATTATTAAGTTCATTTTATTAATTTCGCTGAAGAATGTTTTAATCAGTGGGAGTGATCATTTAGAAAAAGATCATTAAATTACTCCACTAAAGATTTTGGATTTAATTATTGTATTCATACATTTCAAATTGGATTGTATGTTAAACAATAAGTCCAAAATATTCCACAAGTATTAATCTTGTATTTGTTCATATAAATTCATAAGTTCAAATTATTGAACATTTGGTTGTGCAACATATTTATGCATATGTTGCAACAATATTAAGGAATTTATTAGAACAAAAGCATTTAACTTGTGGTGCACTGTAATTTAATAAATTTTTCAGTGATTAATAGAGTCTTTAGTTTCTTCAAAATTGATCCTGGGCCATTTCAGTTGTAAGGCTCAAAACAATTTTGTGGGACGTATAAGTAAGACTCATTATGTTCAGTTCATTTAAAATGAACATTGAAGTTATTTGGGAAGTTATGGTGTATGATTAAGATTCCAAATTTATGGACTTAGACCTTTGGTTTATTGTCTAAGTTATTGGAATGCTTCTGTGACTTGACTATCTTTTGACTATTTTTTATGAGTGGGAGTGACAGACGTGTCAACTCCAAGCTCTTAGCCGTTAGAGATAGTACTTAAAGTTAACTTATAAAGAAGTCATGGAATATAGTTAGCATTATGCTAACATTAAGAGATCTCTACTTAAGACATGCTTATAAAGTTTTAGAGATCATACAGTGTACTCTTTTGTACAATTTGGATGCGTTTTCTCCTTCAGTTGTGCACATAATGTATTTTGAGAAACATCCCTTAAGGTACCGAGAATAAACATAGGGTTTGTTCATTAAGGACCTAAGTTGGAGAATTAAAATGCATGTGACCATAATGGATACTACTCTAATTAAATAGAGGACATATCACTATGATTCGTGTGTTTTGTTCTTTAATGAAGGTTGTGCTAGTACTTGCACCAAGTGGGAGAATGTAAGATTTTCCCTAATAATATATATTATATATTAGAATCGCACTCAGGTGCGAATGCTTCGCCCAGGAGCGAAATAGGAATGAATTCTGTCCGTCCACGTGTCCAGATCTAATGGATGAGAAACACTGATTTTTTTTAAAAAGCGCGGTGGTATTTTCGTAAATAATTGAACATCGAAGTGCAAGTAAAATATATTACAAGTGCATGTAAAATGTATTATAGGTGCAAGTAAAAAATTTACACTGAGCATCAATACTAAGTGCACCTATAGTTATAAGTAGTTGCACCTATAGTTCTAAGTAGTTGCACATATAGTTATAAGTAGTTGCACCTAAGTGCATGAATGTTTGCGAGTGGTTTTCAGGAGTATTACTACCAGCTGAACTCAGATCAATGAATGTTAACAAGACAAAATTACATGCACTTATAGGTGAAAGTAGGTGCACCTATAGTTATAAGTAGTTGTACCTATAGTTATAAATAGTTGCACCTATAGTTGTAAACACACCCAGGTGCATGAATGTTTGCGGGAAGTGAATGCTAACAAGGTAAAATTACATGCACTTATAGGTAAAAGTAGGTGCACTTGTAAGTGATTTTACTTGCACCTCAATGTTCAATTATTTACGAAAATGCCACCGCAATTTTTTTAATTTATTAGATCTGGACACGTGTCGCGCGCTGATTCGTTCGCATTTCCTTCCTGGGCACTTATTCGCACCTGAGTGCATCCGTTATATATTATATATTAGGGCTTTAATTAAGTGGTGCAAGTTGACTAGGCTTATTAAGTGGTCTGGTTGGACTTAATAACTAGTAGTTGTTAGTCAACCAAACTTTGTGCCTAATATAATCCTGGATTGATGGGATACAGGATGTTGGATGTTAGAACATTCAGTGGATTGATGGGATACAGGATGTTGGATGTTAGCACATTCAGTTACGGTACTCAGATTGCTCAGTAGACACTAATACACCATCTAGGGTTCTGAGTCAGGTCTGAGGCAAAACATGGCTAACGGTCTACCGTTAAGAGGCAACACAACAGGAACATCAACTATGGCTGGAAATCTACATGGCTACGCTTCCGGTATCATACGAGGTCAGGTTTCTCGTATACTATGATTTATTATAGTTAGACTATTGTAGATCTAACATAGGAGTCCTAGTTCTCCTTCCTTTTTGTCGTAGCTGTAACCTTTAGCAACTCGAGACAAGGCAACTTACCAAGGGATGCACTCCATTCGGTTACAGAGGCAATTTAACTACTTACACCCATACCTAGTGCCTTAATTAAAAGAACTAAGGCTAAACAAGGAGCAAGCATGGGAACAAGAAGCAGGACATCAAAAAAAAAAAAAAAAAAAAAAAAAAAAAAAAAAAGATTTCGCCAAAAAGAAGCACCGCAGAATGAATAACGTCTGATTAACGGCATGAAGAAGAAAGCAGCGAAATTCTGTTTTTTTTTAAGGTGTAAAACGACGGTGTTTTGTGGCATGGTCCACACAGTAATTTGAGGAATAAACTCTTAGCAAAAAAATAACAATTTCTTTGTTGGGCTACTGAAATATTTCTAATCTGGGCCAGAATAAACTCTTGGAGAAGTCCAGGCTTGCTTATCAATGCCCAGATTCTATGTAAGGGCCTTCCAGAAAGAAGAAGCAGAAAAGTGATAGATAAAGATTTCGTAGGCTTCCCACCAATTGTGAACCAATCATTCAGATTTTTGACATGATGACATTTTACTTCTTTGAATTTATTGATATTTTCTTGATTGAACTGCTCCTCAAAACCACAGACCCTTCCGGCATTGCTCCAAATTTCTTGAAGAAAAATGGCTGCTTTTGCATCTTCAAGTGGCCTTACCCTTCAGTCTCTACAGAGCCAAAACTTCAGAAGACTTTCTTCCCATTTCCTCAACCATCATATTCAGGTAAACGCAGTCCCTTATGCAATTACCTTTCCTTCTATACATTTTTCAAAACCCTTTAAGCTGAATCAGGAAAGGTTTAAACCTGTATCATGTTCAGCTGCCCCAGCTGTGGAAACCCCTAATGTGTCATTTAGAAGCAAAAATCCAAGTGATATTAATATTTTGGTTGTGGGTTCAACTGGGTATATAGGGAGATTTGTGGCTACAGAGTTGGTTAAGAGAGGGTTCAGTGTTATAGCCATTGCTAGGGAAAGAAGTGGGATTAGAGGTAGTAACAGTAAAGAGGACACCTTGCAGCAGTTAAGTGGTGCCAATGTGTGTTTTTCAGATGTTACTGAATTAAGCAGCTTGGAGAAGAGTGTAGAGAGTTTAGGGGTTCCAATTGATGTGGTTGTATCTTGCCTTGCTAGTCGAAATGGTGGGGTGAAGGATTCTTGGAAGATTGATTATGAAGCCACTAAGAATAGTCTTGTTGTTGGGAGGAAATTTGGAGCTGCACATTTTGTGTTGCTGTCTGCAATCTGTGTGCAGAAACCCCTTCTTGAATTCCAGCGAGCAAAGTTGAAATTCGAGGGTGATTTGATGAAAGAAGCTGAAGATGATAAAGGGTTCACTTATAGTATTGTTAGGCCAACTGCATTCTTCAAGAGCTTAGCGGGACAAGTTGAATTGGTGAAAGATGGAAAGCCTTATGTGATGTTTGGGGATGGAAAGTTGTGTGCTTGCAAGCCTATAAGTGAAGAAGATTTGGCGTCATTTATTTCAGATTGTGTACTGAGTGAAGACAAAATCAATCAGGTTTTGCCTATTGGTGGCCCTGGGAAGGCCTTGACACCACTGGAGCAAGGTGAAATGCTTTTCAAATTAGCAGGGAAGGAAGCTAAGTTCATAAAAGTTCCAATTCAAATCATGGACTTTGCTATTGGATTTCTTGACTTGCTCGTTAAGGTATTTCCTTCTCTGGAAGATGCAGCTGAGTTTGGGAAAATCGGAAGGTATTATGCAGCAGAGAGTATGCTGGTGTGGGATCCCGAGAAAGGGGAGTACGACGCTGAGAACACACCAAGTTATGGAAAAGACACATTGGAAGAATTCTTTAAAAGGGTACTGAGAGAAGGAATGGCTGGTCAGGAATTAGGGGAGCAAATGATTTTCTAAATTTCTTTTAATCCTGTTTTTGACAAGTTATATGTAGAGAGGGATGCGGCTTTTCCCATTGTAGCCAATCTTTATGAGTTGTGGATTTTTCATGTTTCTGTATAAACTTTCAACGCAGTTATCCAGTTCATGTTTAGGGAGTATTGGCTCAAAAGTTGGTTCCATTCCTACACTGATTGTATGGGCATTGGTATGTATGAATAAGTGATCTTCTTTTAAAGACACAACTGAAGCTTAGTTAGACTGAAACACTCGAGAATGTTCATTCTAAATAATGTATACATACAAATACAAGATAGATTCTGTAGTATTTAACTGCAGAGTAGAATGCATGTGTAGTGTAAATGTAGAGAAATTATTTGCACAGCACAGGATAGGGACTCAAACTCCTCGAAAATAAGCTCGCTGGCTGGGTGGCTACTTGGGGATTTTCTTGGAGAGGGAGTGGATTGAAAGGATAATAAGCAGCAGCAACACGATGAAGGCGAAAAAGGAGACAGCTAAGGAAGCCCCAAGGTGTGTGCATAACTTGCCATACTTATTGCAGACTTTAGTCCACCCAACATGAGAATTGCCCTTCAAACCTATGTAAGCTACTCCCCCTGCTGCTCCTGTTGCTGTACCCACTATCCCCAGCATTACCTGAATTCATTCATTATTACTGCATGTTAATGTTATCATCATTTTTATTCATACAAATTGTTGAGAGCTTAGCTTACCACATCCAGGATAATAAAATGGGAAACTAGTGCTGGGCAGAAACCAGGCTTAATGAGGAGGTTATAGAATGAAGCTAGAGTGGAGATGATGGTGTAGAGCCCAGCCACAGATAGTCCTGCTACAAAGTATCTGCATTCAAAATTTCTCAATTTATTTAATTACTCCATTCATTCTTCTAATCTAACTATTTTGTTACACTTCTACTATACATACTTCCAAATTCTACTCCCTAATGTAGCAAACAAAGATTGGTTATTTTCATCATGTGATTTACAGAAAAGTATCTATATCAAGAACTTGTGAGAGAGAGTAAAAGTTGGAAGTATAAAATGGGAGTCCCCATTTTGTTATCACCAATTTTCAAAGTAGTGACATGGCTATTAAGGTAGGTGGCAAATTATATCATGAACTAGGGTCTACCTTGCATTGTGGACCTTAGTTCAAACATAACATTTATTTTCTGTATATGCAGTTCACACATTCTTACCTACCGTTAACGGTTTCTGTACCTGTTAACAAATTGAAGGCACATCACATGATATATGATAACTACACACATAAATTGTTAAGTGCAGGTACAAAATATGTTAAGTGCAGATACATAACATGTTAACCAATATCTTTTGGGTCATAGTTATCATGTTTTGCGTTTATACCATGTTATGTGTCTTCAATTTGTCAATAGGTACATAAATTGTTAACAACAGATACAAATTATGTTAACTACAAACATATAATTTTTGGACCAAAGACAATGCAATATGAAACTTAGTCCATGGTATATCAATTGAAGGTTGGCACACCCCTAAACAAATGGGATATTCATATTCTGCTGTTTTAGATGTATATTATGCAGTTTTAATTTTATTAAGTTCTCAGTTTATACCTGTTTCACCATGAACACAAATAAACACAAAAGTGCCCTCTATCCTACCTATCAAATCATGTTGATTTGCCCTCTCAATTCCATTGGTTAACTAACAAAATTGGATTATTCAATCAACATAAGGTTTATATCAAGAACTCATCACTTGGAATAGTCCAATACTTTATGACCACAAGTTTTGTGTCAATATTATATGTGATAAATGTTACTTAATTATTAATAAATTAATTGATTGATTGATCAATCACAATAAATGCAATTGTTATATGGTGCATCAGGCGTGTAATGCATTGTGCGTCCTAAAAATTCTATATTTTTTATGTACATAAATGTGTAGTAAAATAATATAAATTCCTAACATAGTACACATAATCTTAACATAATACATAATACGCATAAACTCTTAACATAATACACATAAACTCTTAAGTATTAACATAATACACATAATGACAAACTCTTAACATAATACAAATAAACTCTTAGAGTGCACAATGCATTGTGCATCCTGGTGCAAGATATAATTTGTCCAAATAAATGTTATACAATGGACACTAATGCGGGATCACATCTCTAAAATAAGTTTTTTTTTTTTTTTTTTAAATTTAAATTTCTTTATTTCAATTTTTTTAATTATAGTTACAAGTTAAATATTATTATTATTTTTTAAATACTCATGATTCTTTACAAGGTAATATTTGTTCTATATTTTTTAAAATATTTTTAGCCCAATTAATCTAAACCCACACCTGCGTTTGGTTGGAGGGGGGAATTATGTGGGAAAGGAATTGTAATTCCATGGGAGTTAAATTACTGGGAATAAAGTGGGAATTTAAATTCCAGTGTTTGGTTGACAGGAATAGAATTACTGGAAATTTCAATTCCAATGTTTGGTATAGATGGGAATTGAAAGGGAATAAGTAGTATAAAGTCAAAAATGTCCATTATTGTTGTTAGACATTAATTTTAGGTTAAAAAGGAATGGATAATTTTGACTCATCACTATCTTTTTTTCCCAGGAATTAAAATCCCGGGGGGGGGGGGGGGGGGGGGGGGGACATGGGATTTTAATTCCATGAAAATGGGGGAATTGCAATTCCCTCCAACCAAACTACGGAATTTAATGGCCATTGGAATTAGGTGGGAAGGGAATTTAAAATCCCTCCAACCAAACGCCCTGTTGAGGTAACAAGTTAAAATTTATTTATTTATCTTTTTTTATTATAATTATTATTAATCCTTACATCACTTATTAGAAATTTATTTTATAACGTTTTCAAAAAAAATTATTTTATAACAAATAACATTGTAATAGATTTATGTGTGTTTTAAAAATGAACCAAAAATAAAATATAAAAAAAAAACAATTTTCTAACTTTCAATCAAAATGAAAAAATAACGTTTTATGACTTTTAACCAAACACCAAATATGAAAATATTTTCTAGAAAATAAATTATTTTTTGTAAATCATTTTTCAGAATTTACTCTTTTTTTTTTTTTTTTTTTTTTTTTTTTTTTTTTGTATTTCTAAACAGTCTCTTAATATAATTGTACTTATCTGTGACAAATCAAGAATTGCAGTTCCACCAAACATAAGACTAAAATTTGGAAGTCATGGGGCAACTCCAGCGAAGTTGGTAAGGTTGTTGACTTGATAATTACAATATTACAAGTTCAATTCACAAAGGAAGCGGCTTAATGACCTCATTGGTTTGAAATGGTAGACAACTTATATTGATTTATGTCCTTTTGATCCTTTATTGACTAGAATTATAAGGCAAAATTTATCAAGCCATTAGGTAAATGCTGTAGGTTAACCTTGTCACTCAAATAAATAAAATGGAAGGCACTAGAATATGTATAAAATTAAGATTTGACCCTCAAAGATTTTAGATTGAAAAAATAATAAATATTAAAATAGTCTAAAGGGTCTCAAAACCAAATTAAATTTACACAATAATCATAAATAAGAAATTAAGGGTGTGTTTGCTTCGTACATGATAATTGGAATCGGAATGAAAATCAAATACTTGGTAATGGAAATGGATTTTGGTAAAGACATCCAAAGCACCAAAGCATCAATATGAACAAAAAAACTAAAAATAAAAATCGAAAAGAAGTAATCCAAACTTAAAAATTAAATTACCAATTAGGAGGAAGAATAATGAAATGAAACCCTTATTTTATTAGGAGATGTGCATGTGTTTTATAATTAAAGGGTAATCAAATCTCATAGTAATACTCTATAAACCTATCAACTAAACAATAACAATGACTTAGATTCCCATTCTTGATAGCTAAACTCATCAACCAAACACACCCAAAATTTATACAATAATCACAAGTTCACAGCTGAGTACTAAAAATGTTTCATAAAATTAAACTTGTGTATCAAAATAAATTACCCATAGAAACTTACATGAAGGCTGGGGATTGAGTGAACTTTGCAGTAAGGGGTAGCATGAAAGGGGGGAATGGGTCAAGTTTCACCGAAATCAGTTCAGTCTCTTTACTAGTTACCATAACCACCACGGCCACCACCAACGAGGCAAGCAGCAACAGCCTCAAAATCGCCTCCGTGACCTTATAATATTCCTTAGGCTTATAAGAAGGACCCGCCTTTTCCGTCTCGACGCTCCCCGTAGGAGCCACCTTTTCGGGTTCTGTAGACATAGGGCTGACACTTCAGTGGCTCTACTAATAATTAATTTAACAGATAACTTACAAAGATGAGTGCTTGAAATGGTATTTATAGGACATTATATGAGAATACTAATTCGTTTTGACAATTATGTTTCTTTGGTACATGTCAAAACATTTAATTGCAAAAAATATCTGTGAAATGAAAATGACATTCAAGAAAAAATCTATTTAATTATTTGTTAATAATATTTTTATTTGAATAATGAGTTATTCATATTGTACGCAAATAACTCTTTCTAATTAGTTTTCCAAAAAAAAAAAATAGTTTTATATTTAACGTCATTTTTTGGATTTTCTAGTGTTTGGGTACTCAAAGAAAATGAAGTCAAAGAAAAATATTCATTCTGATCAACGAAAAAAAAAAAAAAAAAAACTCAATTTAGCAGAAAATGTCTTCCTAGTATTTTACACGAATATATTTTTCGGTTTCTTTATTTTCTATCTATCTTTCCTCAATTCTTTTTTTAAGTTAGTTTCCACATTATTATTACAACGGTTGGTTTTAGGGTTTTTGGGGCCCACGGAGGTCCAACACAATCGGTTAGATTGGTGGGTTCACCGGAAAACTAAAGGCTAAAAATCACTTTGAAAGAGAAAGATGGCTGACGAAGTAGTCTATTCTCACTATAACTTCTGGTTATCCTCTTCACTTTCCTCTAAAAAACCTGCCCCCTTTACATTTTTGGAGGGGACGTATTTATAGGTGACCATCCTCTACCAATTTAAATACAAGTTTTAATGTATAATAATGTGAATTGAAATAAAAGGCTAAGTGACGTTGGGTCACCGTTACTGGGCTCTCCCAATGGCCGTATTGACCTATATTAATGGCAGGCATTGAAGTTGCAATGGTCACCTGCCGAGTCGACTCCCCCGTCGATGCCGACTCCCCGGACTCGGCTTCATGCTCGTCCGAGTTCTTCACGCGGTCTTCCCAAGGCCCATGGGACGGGTTTCCCTATTCTTCGGGCCTATTATAGCAAGCCCACTCCGCTGATCCATCCTACTTTCTTGGGCCTCTAGCCCGTTTGGGTCCATACCCCATCAACCCGCAAATTATGCCCTGGAAACGTGTTCACCTTGAATGGTGAACACGGGTCCAAACGGCGCCGTTTTTACGTAAAAAAAAATAATAATAATAAATTCGCGGATGTGGTGTTAACGGCGCGCGTTTGGTCAGATTATGAATTTTCTGTTATGAGATTATGAATGTACTATAAATTCATAATCGCATAAAAGAAAAACATTTATTAAATTATGAATTTTCTGTTATGAGATTATGAATTTACTGTAAATTCATAATCTCATAACAGAAAATTCATAATCTCAAAACAGAAAATTCATAATCTCATAACAGAAAATTCATAATCTCATAACAGAAAATTCATAATCTCATAACAGAAAATTCATAATCTTGACAGAAAATTCATAATCTCATAACAGAAAATTCATAATTTATGAATGTTGAAGAAGCTTGCGCTACAGAGGAGCAACCATGGTTTCGGACGGGAATGTGTAGGCATGGTTCCAAAGTGAATCTTCAGGCATGGATTCATAATTTATGAATGCCCGAAATCATTGCTCACCTCAAATTAAAGTGAAACCGCGAAATGTGAAAATGAAGAAGAAAAAGCACGCGATTAATTATGGAAAAAAAAAAGATAACGGTGCACTAACACCGTTGAGATCGTGTTCACCATGAATGGTGAACACGGTTCCATGGCATAACGATTACCACTATAACCATCCAAACACCACCACCACACCAACACTACCATGCACAACATCACCACCAGCCCCACAACCAATACCGTACCAATACTACCACCACCACCACTATACCACACGACCACTACCACCACTGTCACACCACCACTACTAACACCACTACCACACCACCACCACCTACACCACCACACCACTACCAACACCAACATCACTACCATACCAGGCCACCACCACAAGTACCACCACTACCAATACCACCACACACCACCACCACCACCAACACCACCACAATCACCACCACCACCACTACTACCAAACACCACAAACACCATCACTAAAAGTACCATCAACACCAACACCACCACCAGCACTATCACCACCACTACCACTAACACCAACACCAATACCAACACCACCGCAACCACCGCCATCTCCACCACTGCCACAACACCACCACACCACACCACCACCATCACAAACCACCACACCACCACGATCACCACATATTTTATTATTATTATTATTATTATTATTATTATTATTATTATTATTATTATTATTATAGCAAATAATATGTTCATTTTTAGAAAAATGAACAAAATAGAAAAGTGTAATTCTTAACTTTCAGCCAAACAAAAAAATATAATTTTCTGACATTCAATCAAACACTAAAAAATTAAAATATTTTTTTAAAAATAAATATTTTCTGAAAATTATTTTTTAAAAAATATTCTCCGAATTTCCTAACCGACTATTAATTTTGAAATAAGGATACTTTATATATACCCTTTACTATCTATACCTTTTATTCAATTGGAACGGCACCAACTATACATACTTTTATAGAATATTAAATATTTAAAATGTTAGAATGAACCCATGTAGTTTAATTTCTTGTGTAACCTGACAACAAAAAACTTTAACTCTACATTTCAACATTCACAATAATTTAATATTTTATTTCATTACTTGTGTAGCTATAAGTGCGTCCGTAACTATATGAAGTATTGAAGTACGATTTGTTTTGTCTAAAAAATTAATTCGTAATTAGCTAATAATTGAAATATTGCAATGTACAAGGACGGACATACAAATTAAAAGACATACATATGATGTTATTTCCTTCTCTTCTCCCAAATACTGCATTGAGCTGAGCCCGTGCGTGTTATGATGTTATTTCCTTGAAAATATTAAGGGTTGTATTCAATTATGAATTTTATGGACTTTTACAAAAATTTATAAACTTTAAAATTTAGAATTAGGTATTCAATTCAAATTTTTAGTGAGTCTTTAAAAGTCAAACGGTATTCAATCAAGATTTTTAAAGAGTCTTTAAAAGTCGGGTAATATTCGATTAAGACTTTTAAAGAGTCTTTAAAAGTCATGATGTATTCAAAAAGTTATGAATTTTTTTACACTTTTTAATTTTAGGACTTTTGAAGATTTCTCATTCTCAAATATAAATAGTTGAAATCCAATGCAACCATCAACCCAAAAATTTCAAAAAAAAAAAAAATTCAACCAACCCTGACAGCCTGTTTCGTTCACAAGAAAATATTTGAAGATGAATGAAATTAAAATTCTATGGAAAATAAATTTTAACAAAATGGACTCCATTGCTTGGTTGGTGGAAAAAAGAAATTACCGAGAATATGAATTACATTGTATGGTTGGGTTTGAAAATGTAAGGAATAATGCGTATAATGACAAATATAACCCTACACAACAACAATAATAATATATATATATTTTCAATAAACTTATACCTAAATTCAATAAATTATTTTTTCGTCATTATTCTATATTATCTTCGTACCTAAACTCTGACAATTTTTTATCTCTCCTAAACTTTACAATCTTCATCTAAAAATTTGAAATAATGTTATTTTTACTTCATAATTGCATGTTTATTGAATTTTTTTTTCTACAAACTTTTTATCCCTAACTTCTAAGCTTTCTCATAGAACTTTTTCTCCCTAAATACATTAACAAATAAAAATTTTCATCTATCGCGGTCAAATTTTACTATATGTTTCATAATATTTATATAAATACTTGTATAATTTTATTCTTATTCATTTTATGTTTATATTCGTAATATATATATATATACACAAAATAATGCTATATATTTATTTACCAAGTATTTTATTAATACCATGAAAAAATTAAAAAACATAATTAATAAAGTCAATCATATTAACTACGGGATTTGTTGACAAAGATTACTTTCAGATCACACAACAAATTGAAGTGCGAACTACCTCGCAATGTCCTTGTTTGACAATCAGCAGTTAGTGGCTAGCGTTAGCGAATTTGACCAATGAATTATATCATTGGCTGGTAAAAAAATATTCAAAAAAATTAGCTATTTAGATTAACATGTAAAATGACCTAAGGGTATACATATAATAATAATAATAATAATAATAATAATAATAATAATAATAATAATAATAATAATAATAATAATAATAATAATAATAATAATAATAATAATAGTAATTGTTTTAATCCAATCATATTAACTACTTGAGGAATTTATTGACAAAAAGAGTATTCAAATCACACAACAAATTGAAGTGGAAAACAACCTCAAACGGGCGGGAACGAGTGCGGCGGCCATGGCCGCTGCCCTCGTCCCAAATGGCCATGGCTGTCCGGGCCGTCCCCAGACATGTAAATTAACCTGCTATATAGGTAAATTTTAACTTAATTGAACAATTTTACTTGTTTAGGGGATCTGAATGGAGCTTTTTTTACTCAGGGGACCTAATTGCACTATCCGAATGACTTAGGGGACCAATTTGACACTTTTCCCAATACTTTATTTGAACATTTCTGTTACTATAAATTTTAGTGTTCAATATTGTTATGAATTTCTTATGAAGTAGTTTTTTTTTTTTTTTTTTTTTTTTTTTTTGGTAGACGCTTTTTAATACTACATAAGTAATTAGCATATAAGTCTCACCATACTATGGATAAAAATAATAATTTTTGAGAATGTTGATGTGGGTGAAGAACTAACTATATAATTAGAAAAATTTTATGATATATTATAATATGTTCTGTAAGAAAATTATAAATGATAAGAATCGAAATGATTGAAAATTTGTAAGGATGTATTTAACTTAGAATTTTAATGACTTTTGTAAACCTTTTAAAATAAAAAAGTTGATAAAAGTTTATTAATATTTTTTATATAGACTTTTATAGAGTCTTAAAAAGTTTAAAAAATTTTTGAACGACTCTATGAAAGTCAATAAAAATTTATTAAAATCTATCATTTAAATTTTTTTTAAAAGTGTACAAAAATCATGATTGAATATACACCCCTAAGAAGTTCGTCGTAAAAAACCCCTCTGTACCATTTAATGTGTCAGGTTCCGTTAACGAGACTTGACTGAAGTTATTTACAATTGGAATAAGGGTCAAATTGGCCATTTAACGTAGCCTGAAAATGCATTAGGCCACTGAACGAAAAAAAAAAAGTGCAATTAGGCCACCTAAAAAACGTACAATTAGGCCACTGAACACTCTAAATGTATGCAATTTCACCGGATAGCAGGTTACCATCAATTTTAGTAGGTTATCTGCTTACATGGCAGCTGAGTTGGCATTTTTAATAATTTTTAATAAATTTAAAAAAATTGAAAAATAAATAAATAAATAAAACGACTGGGTGGCCGGCGGCCACCCTGTCATTTTTTTTAAAAAATATTATTAAAAATTATTTAAAAATTATTTAAAATGCCAACTCAGCTGCCACGTAAGCAGGTAACCTGCTAAAATTGATGGTAACCTGTTATCAGGTGAAATTGCATACATTTGGAGTGTTCAGTGGCCTAATTGCATTTTTTTTCGTTCAGTGACCTAATTGCATTTTCAGGTTACGTTCAATGGCCAATTTGAACCTTATTCCTTTACAATTTAACTTTTGATAATATTAATTTTAGAATTAGTATGTAAAATTTATATATTTAAAAATTACATTAAAAGTACTATTAAACAAAAAAATTAAATTTAAAAATTATAAGAAAATGCTAATAGAAATAAGCAAAGAAGAAAAAGTTAGTTTGACCAATGAATAGTAAGTGGGCCAGATAAAATGGAAGAGATGGAGTATATTATTTGTATTTAATTATTGTATATATTTATACTAATCTGTAATAAGAACAAATATCAATTTTGGTCTCACGAGTATTAGTAAAATAACAGTTTTGGTTCACATATTTAATCCTTACCAAGTTTCATTACACGATTAATTTTTAGTGCCAAAATTCACAACTCCGGTTACTCCTCCGATTATGACACGTTGGAATTATAAAGGTGTTTGTGTCCTTTTATAATTAAAATCAGAGAAAATAGCAATTTTGGTCCGACGAGTATTAACAAAATGACAGTTTTAGTCCACATGTTTAACCACTATCAATTTTCATCCAACGACTATAATTTCGTGCCAAAATTGATCACGCTAGTCACCCCTTCAGCTAAAACATGTCGAATTGTGAAAATGGTAGTGTTATTTTTGTCATTTCAAAAATCAGAGATATCATTAGAGAAAGGATATACTGGGTTTACTTTTTCTTCTTGTTGTTTTCGTTCGCTGTTGTTTCATGTTGAATCTGGATGCATTGCTCGAGTAATTTCATGGTTGTCTTCTACTTGAGTTCATCCGCCAACAATCTCATTCCTTCTCATTTTTTTTTTTTTTTTTTAATATGCCCCTATTTAAATATAAAAAATAATTTTTATTCAAGAAATAAGATTTTAAAGTCATCCCAATAAAAATGGTAAATTATGGTCCACACAATGTTATGTGAACTATAACAAAAAGTACATTTTTAATATACTAAATGTACATTATTTTTGTACTGAATGTACATTATACAATATAATATACACTCAGAATAAAAATAATATACTTCCCCTGAATATAATGTATATTATTTTTGTATTATGTACATTATTTTTGTACTGAATGTATATTATTTTACAGTAGACAAAATATGGTCCACATAACTTGTGTAAACCAGGGTTTACACAATAATGATTGATAAAAACCATCCCTTTCTATCGATTAGGGCTGGCGGGCTGCGTAGAATTATTGAGACGTGGCCGTGTCTTATTATCCAACAAGTCAATTACTTGTTGGAAACGCAGCGCCAAAGTTTGATTGATATCCATTTTCCAATTAATTATGACAGCATGCATGCTATCCGGTCTATAAAAATGTGGAATAAAAATGTGGAACGTTATGCTGTGAGCACGTGCTCACCTTGTAAGGCGGGCACGATTTTATATTCATAATTTTTATATTGTAAATTTATAATTTCTATACTGTAGATTCATAATTTATATACTGTAGATTCATAAAATTTATACTTCAAATTTATAATTTTTAAACCGTAGATTTATAATTTCTATACAGTAGATTCATAATTTCTATACTGCAGATTCATAATATCTGTACTGTAGATTCATAATTTCTTAACTGTATATTCATAATTTCTAAACAATTAGTTATCAAGTTATGAACATATAGTTCTCTGATTTGTGAAAACAGATTTAAACAATTGGAATCTAAAGTATAAATTTTATGAATCTACAGTATAAAAATTATAAATCTACAGTATAGAAATTATAAATCTACAGTATATAAATTATAGATATGGAACCGTGCTCACCTTGCCAGGTGGGCACGTGCTCACAGCATAATTTGCCTAAAAATGTCTCATTTATGTAAATCTTGTTCTCATTTTTTTTTTTTATTTACAAAAAATTTACTATGTGAAAGACACCGCTGGAAATTTGCGATTTTTCGACCACCTCGCGACCAAAATATGGTCGCAAATCATGATTTTTTTCCTTTATTTGTCAAGCGCTTGAGTAGTCGGAAAGTGGTCGGACATTTCCGACTACTTATCAGAATGGTCGAAAATTTCCGACCACATGCAAAGGTGGTCGGTAAGTTATTTGGATTATTTTAGGAGTGTAACACCCTCGAGTTTTACCAACATTTTAAAGCTTAAATTAAAGGAAACAGTCTAATCATTAAGCATAACATAAAGCGGAAGCTAGCATAATTCGGGTAGTGCTATGCCACACCTATACCAAAAGATAGGTGCACAGGCTACAACTAAACAATTGTCAACTATCGAGTGAATTCCATCTTTGGTCCTACTGTTATAGGGGCATTTCCAATTTTAGTCCACCTTAATTTTTTTTGCTACTTTATAACCACTATTATTGAATGTGTTCCACTTTTAGTCCCATCGTTAGTAATTCCATCAAGAGGCCGTGTAATCTAGGGGTATTTTGACCTTTCTTCTCATCCAAGACTATGTTTGACTAAAGAAATGAGAACATTAAACCTAAAACCTAAGAAACCTCGCCGGCCCATGTTGGAACGAACGAAACGATGTAGCTTTGGCTTCCAATTCTCGTTGTTCGAAGAGCCATCTTCAAATATCGGAGGAGGAGGAGGAAGTGCCTGGATTAAAAGAGAAGAGACAAACATAAAAGACCAAAATACCCATTGATTATACGGCCTCTTGACGGAAATATTAACGGTGGACTAAAAGTGGAACACATTCAATAACAGTGGTTGTAAAGTGGCAAAAAAAAACTAAAGTGGACTGAAATTGGAAACGCCCCTATAACAATAGGACCAAAAATGTAATTCACTCTCAACTATCTAAGGCTCACAGGCCAACAAAACAAAAGGGAACAAGAGCTACACTACTGCGGTCTACAACTATCGCGCTCTTCAAACTAATCAAAACCTGTAAAACATAGGGATAACACCTGGTCAGCGAATAAAGCTGGTAACCCACCAATACGCATTAAGTATCAATATATATACATAGATATAGACAAAACCGTTTGGAACTGAGGAATACAGTATATAACATTTGAAAACCAAGAGATGAGACAACAACAGACATATCACACTCTCAATAAAGATCAAAACCACAACTTCAACAAAGCAATAGAGACCATAATAAAAAAGAGACAACCACAACTCTAGATGCAACCTACCATTCACAAGGTAGAGTTCATCATAGACATGCTCATAAGCAAGAAATACAACAATCATATCATGACAAGTTCACATTCAAGTTTCACGTTCCAACCTTATGCCCTATTCCAACCTTAGGCTACCCCTGACCTTATACCAGTTCCAACGATTACCTCCTAGTGCCACCCCGTACTACTGAGTCCAACCTTATTCCGCTTGGGACCGTCGTCCCCCACCAATCTTTACCACCAATGTCATAGAATTACCACCGATCTCTCAGTACACAAGGGTACCATTAAACAATCACAATATTACCACCGATCTCGTGAGCAAAGCTCAAATAATTTTACCACCAATCTCATTCATATTCACACATAGTCATCATCAAGAAGATTAAGGCTCATCAATAGCCCAATCAAGTATCAACAAAGGGTACACCGATTTGTACAAAATCACACCATAAGAATCAACCAAGAGATTTCAATGAAGACATGAAGCAATACTTAACAACAATGGACTACAATCCAATACCAATATGATTGGCAACACGAGTTGCCAATCTTCAACAAGAAGGAACAAACCATGCACACTAGCATAACAACATCAAACTAGCATGCACATCAAACGGGTAAATCGAAATGGTTCCAACGAACCTTCAAGACTCATTTTAGACCGACAAATCACGAGGTTGGACCCTTTGTAACACCCCAAAATTTCAAGATATTTAAAACCTATAAAATAAAGGCTAATCTCTTATTAATTCTCAAACAGAGCATAAACTAGACATGGTAGTTGGGGTGCTATGCCACATCTGAGCTGGAGAACTTAGAAGCACAGGCTAAACTAACTAACAAAGCATAAATCATAAGTTCATAACTAATACCCAAATACGAATCAAGGCACGCAGGCCATCTCATCCAGTCTAGAACTATCTAACTAGGTCCACGGGTCCACTAGCGCGCTCCGAAGCTACTCACGGTTCCTGAAAAACATTCGGTATAACAACCGTCGGCGAATAATGCTGGTAAGCCACTCCAACGCGTTAAGTACAATATAGGTAGATATAAGAAACTCATTTTGAAACTGGAATACATATATACTTACGAAACTATAATTTAAATCCGAGAACAGACTCAATCAAGCAATAGCAGATGCATTCAATACAATTAAACACAGTCATACAGATTCTAGCATGCATCCTAAGGTCACAAGACTACACAATACAAACCATATCAATACCCAGTTATCATCACAGTCAAACAATCAACAATAAGACACGTATTGATATACACACACATGGTGGTGCCGCAGGACCATTCACATGACCAGAACATTGAGTTCCATTGCCAAGGGGTCAGTGCATATAGCCCTGACATGGCCCTGCAGCACTTTAACTTGTACTGCAGCACAAGGAGATTGATCGCAACCATTCAATGAATCGCAGCTCATTTATATCATAAACGTTTGATTGCAACCAAACGATGGACTGCAGCCCTATTATCATGTATATCTGACCGCAACCAGATTATGGACCGCAGCTATATATATATATATATATATATAAGCCAATTGTTCTCAACCAATCCAACTGCCTGTATAGCCGACCGATTGCAACTGGTCGGGTTAATACCTGGTGGTTCTCAACCCACCAGATAGTCATTATAGCCAATTGATCGCAACCAATTGGGGTATCATGCACAATCAACATAGAAGCCAAACAACATGCAACCCACATTAACACATACGAGGGGGGGATCACCGGGGAACACTTGTCCTAGTATAACTCATACGTAACAAGCCATATTAAACCACTCGTGATACTCCTACGGGAGGATCATACACCTTCCTCCTAGGCCAACGGGATACCAATTCAACTAGCATGCAATACACAAGACTCTTTCATCCTATGAACGGCACCCGAAACATCAAACTAGAGTCACATACGACAAACGGGGTATAACGGGACACAGGGAAACTTCAAACGGGGAAAAACACCACGAACCACGCCGGAATTCCAGCGGGTAGGTGGCGGGTGGAGGACCACCCGCCGGCGGCGGGCACTGTTCCAGCGGTGGCCGGCGGGCAGTCCACTGCCCGCCGGAACAGTAGCTGCGGGCAGCGGGTAGGTGGCGGGTGGTCAGTCCCCCACCTACCCCCCACTGATACACAAGCAACTTTATGGCCCCGGGATCCCTTGTGGATCCCGAAACCATGTCCAAACACATTCAAACACATAATGACCATACCACGTATTCAATCAACGGAATTAAACCAAGAATCACACCAAAAACTTCCTAACGCGATTTCTAAACATGCTAGGACTCAACACCCAATCATGCAAATTCCCACCCAAACATACCAAGAATAACATAATAAGAAATCCATGTTATTACCCTAGGGCTCTAGACATAATCAAAACGCAAGATCATTCATATAACTTATCATAGTATCAAGAACATCAAGATTATTACATAGGCATCAAGATTAACACATAAACATCAAGATCATCATATAAACACAATATAAACCCTAGGCAAAGCTCTATCAAGACTCAAACACAAAATCATATATAAAAGGAGCCAATGAATAAGATATAGCGAGGAAAATAGGTTTTGTTGAGACATGGGTTACCTCTTAGCCTTAATTAATCCTCCCTTGGCTATTAAGGTTCTTCTCTAAGATTTCCATCCGATTGATCTACCTAGGCTGGGTGGTGCGGAATCTCCAGGGAATATTTTCGTGTAATATAACTATGGGTGGTAAGGGTTCTAATTGCTTTCTAATCCCCTATTTATAGAATCAGGAATCCTAATCATAAGCTGAATAGTAATGACCTACTTTCTTTATTCCTAATAGATATATAGGTCTAGGATTCCTAATTAGAATCTGACTAGTAAGAGGTTTACTCTCGTTATTCCTAATAGGCTTAAAACTCTAGTGTAGGCAAGGGTCCACGATCCATGGTGGACCACATTACTTAATTAAAGGGAATCCTAACCAAATTAAATCCTTTTTAATTATTATTAATGGAATTAATTAAATAATTAATCTGGGATTGAAGGCCGTAACACGGGGTGTTACACCCTCCCCCCTCTTACAAGAAGCTTCGTCCCCGAAGCTTTGAAATCATTACGGGGATAACGAGTCAAAACTAGTACGGTAGTTATATAGAGAAAGTATTCTACGGGGAAAATATATAATTATATATCTATGTATATTGGGTTTTTGGGAACGATTGGGTTAAAAGGATAAAGAGAGTGGATGGTTCGGGTTTCAAACTTGAGGACAAAGTGAATTTAGGAATTAGGATCAAAGTTTTCAAAGTTGCAACTTAGGAAGTGAGGTTGCTACCTTGTATGGAATTGTTAAAATGGGGAATCAAGAATGAGGTTTTGAAGGGTAGAAAGGGGTTTTGCAATAAGACGGGGTTCGATTGTGTTGCGACCACAAGAAGCAACAATTTACCGTTGAATTATTTTATGATTAGTTTTATTATTTAGTTAGAATAATTAAATTAATTATGATGATAATTATTTTAGATTTAGTTTGTTAGGCTTATTTTATCATTTGTATTTATCTTAGTTTGTTAAAGATTTATTTTGTATTTATCTATTTGTAGTTTGTTGAGATTTTAGTTATCTTGGCTTATAGTCCTGAATTACTAAAACTCTACAACTATAAATTGGGAGACATTTTATGAATAAAATAGATTCGAGATTAATTTTTGAGAATGAAAACTAAGATGGTTTTCTGGAACTCGGGATGAGTTCAGCCATGAGTGATTCATGGCGTTCCTTACTTATCAAGTGTGAAACCCCACTTGTGGCGTCAAGTCATTCTCATATCGCTCTATAACCGAGCGTGGACGAGAATCAATTCGAAAATCACAAAAACAAACTCTTACCCAACCTAAAATTAAACCTTCAAATCAATTCCACCCAGCCGAATAAACCATTCTATGATATTCTTTGTACTTTGAGTGTGAAGAGAAGATCGGGCCAACCAGGTTCGTATCAGATTGTCAAAGGGAAGGAAAGGAATTCGGCTAGGATGGGTTAAGGGTTCTCGATCTCAAGTGACTATTCTGGTTCGATGCTTTGATCACGACGTATCGACGAACTGATGATCCTTTTTCTTTGGTGTTGGCACTGCTTGACCGTAAGATCCTTGTCAGACCTTGCTTCCCAAGCTAAAGTCTTATCCTTCTTTTCTATCTTGAGGGAATCTCCCGCGATGATTCAACACTTACTTCTCTAATGCACCCAAGGTCTTGACCAAGTTTGGTCAACAAAGCCAATCTTCTAGGGCGCACTTCCAAATTCGTCCCAAAGTCTCTTGGGAGTCAATAAACTTCGGGTTGACTTTCTCTCCTTATTGAATTTCATCTCTTCTTTAGTGAATGAAATTCTTAGCAAGACTTCATGTCCTCCCTGGAGTTCGGCTTGCTGTACCTTTTGTGTTACTTTTAATGGTGAAGGCGCCTTTGCATGCTCCTCTTCTTCTTGAAGTGCAGTTGGTTACCTTATCTCGTTGCGGAATGACTCGGTGAATTTACGAGTCATCTTATTTCCTTGATGGTCCTTAAAAAACCCTTAAGGCCTTGGCATCAATGTGCTCTTCACTCTTTCCTTAGCACCACGAATCAACGACTCTCTTGATTTTTCACAACTTGTAAGGAGCCCTCTGATTACTCGAATGATGTCCATCGTTGAAGAAGGCCTGGTCCATCCTTAGCGCTTGACTTTAAGGCCTTTGTAAGTCCTTAGCACGAGCTCCCAACTCGACTCCTTGGTTTGCATAATTCTTCTCATCAACCATCCCTAGTCGGTTGCATCGTAGAGTCCAACTACAACTCCATGTGTAATGCAATTGGTTGTGTCTTTTCGAAGGCGTCTCGCGGGTCAAGGTCTTTTACCGAGGTCACCACTGATAGACAACCCATGATTCCTTACCCAAAACTCGCGTTCATCTCTCGAGGCACACAAGTGTGCAATGAATCAATAAAATGAGAAGTTAAGAAATCGACACACCGTACCAGTGGGCGCAAGGTGGGAGGTCGTCCGCCTGCCAAGGTCCCGTCGGGGTCCCGCCAAGGTCCCGCTGGTACACTCTTGCGAAGGGGAAATTCACTTCCGAAAAATCCTAAGAACACACAGGTTCAAGTCCCAACAATCCCATGCTCACGTGAACAACAAAAGGGACATGAATACATAGAATGACTCATCAAACAACGTTATTGAACCCTAAACAAGAGTTCTTGATGAGTCAAGGCTCTCGCATGTCCTTCATTGTTGCTTAGTAGGTTGGGTCTGGTTTCCAATTAGCAACCTCGTAACCTTCACAGGGTAGTCGGTTATAAACCAACTTTGTCTTTTCCTTGCCTTGATTAATGGCAAGCCCTCTTGGTTTTTCTTGAAGTTCGGCTTGTCACCCGGTCCGTGTTTAATCCTTTAGTGACCAAATGCTTAGTGATGCCTTTCCCTTCCTTGGAATGCATTTGGTTGACTGCTCTCGATGTCGCATGGCGTTTGGCGATTTTGTGTATCACATGTACTTCTTACGGTGCCTTAAAACCATCAAGGTCCTCATTCCAAAGTAAGATCTTTATTGCAGGAAAGCTTAGTGCATGACACTTTCCACGTGTCCGTCGCCTCTACTTGACACGCTGAGTCCTTTTCAACAACTATCCTAACACTGATCTAATAAGCATCAACCCTCATGCCACTTAGACGAAGCAAGGGGTTTACACCACTTGTAGGGTTTTAGCAAGCGTTTGAAAGAGAGGGATACAGGTTTAGAACAATGGCAATGATTCCAAGCTCATAACGATTTAAGGTTTCCAAGGATAAATTAGGTACAACAAAGAGTGAGTAAAGGCGTAACGGGTGTTTAATTGCTTTCAAGGATAATCAAGGATTCGAGGCAATGGTTGCAACAGTTAGAAATATCGAGAGGCTGGAATTCAAGGGAGAATGATGCTTTAAGCTGGGGCAAAGGGTTCACAAGTCAACATGATATACTTACCTTGCACTACAGATTAAGAAAAGATGTTGTTCATGCACTACTTCACTTCCTTGCATTTAATTGGCGTTCTAGTTCTCTTTACAGGTGGTCTCCCACTTTCGTTACTCCTTTTTCCGAGTCTGTTCATGAATTCCTCGTTGTAGAAGTTGGATTCGGTGAAGGTCAGTGGTGCTAGCGTAAGCCTCGTTGAGGGTTCTAGTTTTACTAACGGTTAAAGCCTTTCGAGTTTCGAAGTTGAGACCTGCCACAAACTCCTCTACTTTCGTCGCCTCTATGGGCACTAATTCAGGTGCGAAACGAGCTAGCTTGAAGAATCGTTTGTGGTATTCCACCACTGTAGTTATCCATGTTTCAGGCGGAGGAATTCCGCGTACATGGTTGTCCTTACATCCACGGGGTAGAAACGTCCTCGTAACCGAGCCTTCAGGGTTTCCCAGTTGAATCCCGGTTCTTGCCTACAGGTAAGTCCCTCGTGAATCCACCAAAGATCAGCCTTATGTCCAAAGTAGGAACTGGCTAGTTCCACACGACGTCCTTCCGGGCATTCCACTACTTCAAAGATCTTATCGAACCTTCGGATCCATTCCCCGAGGGTCGTAGGATCTTCTTCCCCTGTGAAGATAGGTGGACGATGGCTCGAGACTTGGCGAGCCACGTCTGGGTTTCCGTTCGAGGGTGGTCGGTTGTTGTTATTAAGGATGGCGTTGCTTAACGTCTGGGCGCCCTGAGTCAACTGTTGTAGGTTTTAGGTTAACGAAATTTGGGTAGGAGGCTCGGGGGTTCTCGACTGGTTGCTCGTTGGTGTAATTCCGGTGTTTACAGGATCAACACCGATAGTAATGGTAAGTTAGGGGTTCGCATCCTTACCTTGATGCGGTAATTATGGGGGACTCTTAAGCTAAGCACCGAATAGAGTAAGGAGGAGTTAAACAGACAATGATTGATAAACTAACAGTCTCACCGCGCGTCCTACGATTCTTATACCCTAAGTACTTAAACACCTAGAGTTCAAGCCTAATGTCCTAAAGTCATTTTCCTAAAAGACCTCAAACACTTAGAATTCAAGCCTAACGTCTTTAAAGTCTAATGCAGGCATTGTCCTAGGGTCGAACTTAGGCTCTGATACCAACTGTAATACCCCTAAATTTCAAGATATTTAAAACCTATAAAATAAAGGCTAATCTCTTATTAATTCCCAAACAGAGCATAAACTAGACATGGTAGTCGGGGTGCTATGCCACATCTGAGTTGGAGAACTCAGAAGCACAGGCTAAACTAACTAACAAAGCATAAACCATAACTAATACCCAAATACAAATCAAGGCACGCAGACCATCTCATCCAGTTTAGAACTATCTAACTAGGTCCACGAGTCCACTAGCGCGCTCCAAAACTACTCACGGTTCTTGAAAAACATTCGGTATAACAACCGTCAACGAATAATGCTGGTAACCCACTCCAACGCGTTAAGTACAATATAGGTAGATATAAGAAACTCATTTTGAAACTGGAATACATATATACTTACGAAACTATAATTTAAATCCGAGAACAGACTCAATCAAGCAATAGCAGATGCATTCAATACAATTAAACACTGTCATAAAGATTCTAGCATGCATCCTAAGGTCACAAGACTACACAATACAAATCATATCAATACCCAGTTATCATCACAGTCAAACAATTAACAATAAGACACGTATTGTTATACACACATATGGTGGTGCCGCAGGACCATTCACATGACCCGAACCTTGAGTTCCATTGCCAAGGGGTCAGTGCATATAGCCCTGACATGGCCCTGCAGCACTTTAACTTGTACCGCAGCACAAGGAGATTGATTGCAACCAATCAATGAACCGCAGCTCATTTATATCATAAATGTTTGATCGCAACCAAACGGTGGACCGCAGTCCTATTATCATATATATCTGATCGCAACCAGATTATGGACCACATCCCTATGTGTATATATATATATATATATATATATATATATATATATATATATATATATATATATATATATATATATATATATATATATATATAACCGCCGATTGTTCTCAACCAATCCAACTGCCTGTATAGCCGACCGATCGCAACCGGTCGGGTTAATACCTGGTGGTTCTCAACCCACCAGATAGATATTATAGCCAATTGATCGCAACCAATTGGGGTATCATGCACAATCCACATAGAAGCCAAACAACATGCAAGCCACATTAACACTTACGATGGGGGGATCATCGGGGAACACTTGTCCTAATATAACTCATACTAACAAGCCATATTAAACCACTCATGACACTCCAACGGGATCATACACATTCCTCCTAGGCCAACGGGATACCAATTCAACTAGCATGCAATACACAAGACTCTTTCATCCTAAGAACGACACCCGAAACATCAAACTAGACTCACATACGACAAACGGGGTACAATGGGACACGAGGAAACATCAAACGGGGAAAAACACCACGAACCACGCCGGAATTCCAGCGGGTAGGTAGCGGGTGGAGGACCACCCGCCGGCGGGCAGTCCACCGCCCACCGGCTGCCCGCTTGAACAGTAGCGGCGGGTAGCGGGTAGGTGGCGGGTGGTCAGTCCCCCACCTACCCCCCACAGATACACAGACAACTTTATGGCCCCAGGATCCCTTGTGGAACCCAAAACTATGTCCAAACACATTCAAACACATAATGACCACACCACGTATTCAATCAACTGAATTAAACCAAGAATCACACCAAATACTTCCAAACGCGATTTCTAAACATGCCAATACTCAACACCCAATCATGCAAATTCCCACTCAAACATACCAAGAAGAACATAATACGAAATCCATGTTATTACCCTAGGGCTCTAGACATAATCAAAACGCAAGATCATTCATATAACTTATCATAGTATCAAGAACATCAAGATTATCACATAGGCATCAAGATTAACACATAAACATCAAGATCATCATATAAACACAATATAAACCCTAGGCAAAGCTCTATCAAGACTCAAGCACAGAATCATATATCAAAGGAGCCAATGAATAAGATATAGCGAGGAAAATAGGTTTTGTTGAGACATGGGTTACCTCTTAGCCTTAATTAATCTTCCCCTGGCTATTAAGGTTCTTCTCTAAGATTTCCATCCGATTGATCTCCCTAGGCTGGGTGGTGGGGAATCTCCAGGGAATATTTTCGTGTAATATAAGTATGGGTGGTAAGGGTTCTAATTGCTTTCTAATCCCCTATTTATAGAATCAGGAATCCTAATCATAAGCAGAATAGTAATGGTAATAGGAACCAGTACACCTGGAATCCAGAAAGGGTAAATAGTGGGCTCATTACAAGGCCCATAACGACGACCTTAAAACATCATTGGTGGAATAAACAACAAAGACCAATAATAAGTCCATTCGATAGAGGAAAATATTATAGTGGGCAATTTCAAGTGATATCATGGATCGAAGACAATGCTTACAAGATTCGAGGTCGAATCATTTTCAAGAAGGGGAGGATGATGCGGCCCAACATATGAAGATCCATTAAGAGTACTAATTGGGCCAATCACAAGGCCCAAGTCCAAACAATTAAGGCAACTCTTCATTGGTGATGTTCAAAGATGGTGGAAATCCAAGTCAAGCCCATTTGCAAAATATGAAGAATAACTCAAGGCTTTTTTATAATTGTTTAAGTGCTGATTTTGGTGATTAAATTAGGCCCAAATCAGCCCTATTATTTTTGGTCATCATTAATTTAAATTGCTTGGCATAAAAGAGAAAACACTAGTTGTATTTAGAAAGGAATCCTTAAATCCTTTTCTAAATAAAACTGTATTTACTTGTTTTCTAGATTAGGTTTAGGACTCTTTTTCCCATTGTATTTAGATTACAATGCTGCTCTATACCTATAAATAGGGCACATCCATATCAGTTTTAGACAGGCTTTAATTCAATAAAATTCTTAAGTTTTTCTTTACACTTGTGTAAGAAACCTTATGGCTAATTGTGGACTCAATTAGTGGCTAGTCGTGGACTCGACTAGCAAATTGATTCGTGGACTCAAATCAATCTTACTTTCTTCAACCTTAGATTTAGGTTCGTGGACTCGTTCTTGAATCGAAGGAAACTAGATCCGACTCTAGTTGATTGAAGATTGCAACATTGAGGTACTTGAAGCTACATGGGATTCTTCCAAGTCTTTAAGGATTCGGGGCCAAGGGGTTTCTCGTGAGGTTTAAGGTATTTTGATCCATCTCTATCTTTACATTGAGAGCAATCTTGGGACGATACTCCATCTTTATTTGAACCTTGGACTAGGTTCATATCAATTTGGTATGCAGAGCCTAGGTTTATCTCGTTATCGTTAGAAATTTGGTTTATTTGGTTCCCTAGGTTTATCTCGTTCTTATCTTACATACTAATTTTTTTCGTGTCTTATTCATTTAAAAAACCCCCAAAAAAATTTTCCTTTGCATTCTTGATTGTGTTCTTGAATCTTGATACATGTTCTCCAGTTTCTTGAAAAACAATCCCGAAAGAGTTTCCCTTTTTCCCGTTCAATATCAATGAGACCTCACACCTCCTAAGCACCATATTACCAAAACTTCTGTCAGGAAAATAACCCCATCTCACCCTTACCTATATCCAAAGCGCATTTACGCGCAATTACGTCTCAATCACACCCTGTCCAGATTTCCGCGTTCTGTGACCAGTATCAAAGAATGACTTATATCTCGAGATCCACTGGTTAGTTTTATCTGAAATTTTGGTATGTGTTAGATCTCCTTTGGGGAGTTCTTTTGATATATTATAAACGTGCTAATTCCTTACGGTCATTGAGATATTCATCTTCGAAGTAAGGCATCGTTTCTGTTTTTCTGGGTGATTCTTGAAATTCTTGATTCTGTTTTGAAGATGTTGTGTGGATCCTCTTGGTCCAAAATTTTTGTTGATATTTACAGTAGTTATTTGGAGTTTACTTATCAAAAAAATCAAAAAAAAAAAATCAAGAAATTTGAAAAAAAAAAAACAATAAAGAGAAAGCAATAAAGAAGAAGAATAAGGTTGGGAAAAGAATCTGGTTGGTAGGAGAAATTTGGAGGGATAAGGAAGGGGAAAAGTATAAGGTTGGAAGGAGTTCTTGATATATTCTTATTTGGTTGTGGTACACTTGCACCCCTATTACATTCTATTTGTGTCTATCTACTGATATTGGTCCTGCGTATCTTTCTGGGCAATTTATATCCTACACCACGGCGCGCGTTGCACTATGCGCCCAGATGCAAAACGACGTCGTTTTAATTATTATTATTTTTTTTTGAAATTTCCCGCCCCAGTGAATGGCAGTAGTTTTTTCTTAAAAAAAAAACCCGCTGTTCAAGAATGTACATAATGTTATACTAGAATACACATAATGTTATACATGAATGTACATAATTATATAACAAAATATACATACTCTTTTTAAAAGATAATACACATAATCTAACATAATACATAATAAACATAAACTTTTAACATAATACACATCAACTCTTAACATAATACACACAAATTTTCTGATTCGGATGTACATAATTATATAAAAAGAATGTACATAATTGTATAAAAAATACGCATAACTGTATGAACCAATACACATAACGTTTTGAACAAATACACATAACGTTGTGAACAAATACACATAATCTCAGCAACTTCCTACCGCGCCTCCCAACACTACCCCAAAACGACGTCGTTTTGGGAGGCGCGCGGCGCACAGTGCTATGTGCGCCGTGGTGTAGGATATAACGATTGATCTTTCTGCCATACTTCTTTCTTTGCTTCCCTTTTTCTTTCAAATCTTGCTTAGTTTCTTTGCTTGTAGTGTCCTTTTTCTTTCCTTTTTGCTCTCAATTTTATTACCTACCTCGCAATACACCTTACTCTCAAAGGCTTGTGAAGTTTTCCAAGGTACGTTTTCTTGAACTTTGAGGTTGACTCCATATCAACTTGAGTTCCAGACTAGAATTTTCCTTTTTGGAAAAAGGTTTGTGAGAGTATCTGCCACTTGGAGTGATACACGAGTGGAGTGTGTGTTTGTAAGAGTGTGTAGTGCACCCCCAGAGCTATATAATCCACCTCTTACCTGCGAGCTGAGAATAGTGAGGGAGCGAGCCAACTTTTTGGTTTCACTAACGTGATTACTCACACATCTTCTTGTTTTCTTTTAGATATTTTTTTTCCTATACAGATGGCTGATCAAGTTCCAAATCTTCCCCAGGCATTAGAACAAAAGATAGACAGGTTACTCAAACAAATGAATAATTTGGAGCAACGCTCACACCAAGTGCAACCACCACACAATGATGAGCGACACCTGCCACCGGCGGGAATAGTGGATCCTAGATGTCAAAGGATCCAGCAGCGTAATGCGGAGTTAGGAAACATTAAACATGAAATTCCTAACTTCACCGGTGAGAAAGGACCTACTGAATACATAGAATGGGAGAATGCTGTTGAAACTCTTTTCCATTTAAAGCACTATTCTAATTTTACAAAAATTAGGCTAGTTGCTACATCTTTTAAGGGTTATGCATTATCTTGGTGGCGAAAAAGAAATGGAGAGAGAGTTGCTAATTTTATTCCTTATGAAACTTGGGTTCAAGTGAGGGAAGATATGCGCCTAACCTTTCATCCTAAATTTTTTTTGAATGATCTTGAAAGAAAATTGCAGGGAACGGTGCAAGGAACAAAGTCAGTTGATGAGTACCACCAAACTAGAAATATTTTGCTTAAACAGGGAAACATACATGAAGAAGAGACAAAAACTGTTGCTCGTTTTGTACATGGATTGAACTTAGAAATTCGATGTGGAATGAGTATTCAGAGATATGACACCCTTTATGATGCCTTGTATGCTGCACGTGAATCTGAGGCAAAAATTAAAGAGATGAAAATGCACAAGTCCAACAATATTGCATCAAGATGGAACAACACTTGTTCCACCCTTCAAAGGCGTGATGAAAATCCTCCTCCAAGAGATGATTCACGAGACAACGGTAAGGAAAAGGTAAGTGAGGCAGTGACGCCTCAACATGATAGAGAATTGATTTGTTATAGATGTAATGGGAGAGGCCACATAGCTTGTGATTGCCCTAACAAGAGGGTAGTTAAGATAACAAAACAATCTGAAAATTTTGCTTCTTGTCTTGAATATAAGTCTAAGGATGAGGTATGTGACCATTTTGAAACTCTCAATGAACATGTTGAGGGAAAACCATTCATACCTTTAGATTCTGATTCTAAATATGTTGATAGTGAGTCTTGTCATACTGTTGTTGTTAAGAAGGTTTTGAATGTTCACCCTTTAAAAGAAGATGAGTCTCAAAGAGAAAATATATTTTGTGCTAAAGGGTCAATTAAAGAGAATGCTTGTGCTATGGTAATAGATTCTAGAAGTTGCACACATGTGGCTAGTGCAGCTATGGTTAAATTTTCCCTGTTACCTTTGCTTAATCATCCAAATCCTTATTGTTTGCAATGGTTAACTGATGTAGGAGAAGCTAGAGTAACCAAACAGGATCTTATTCGTTTATCTATTAACAGTTACTCTGATGAAATCTTGTGTGATAATATCCCAATGCAGGCTGCTCATATCTTGTTAGGTAGACCATTGCAATTTGACAGAAAAATAAGTTATGATGGAATGAGGAACACTTATGTGTTTCACATGAATAGAGTTACATATTTCTTGCCTCGTTTGTATCCTAAACAAGTAGAAGAAATTCAATTGACATTGATGAAAGCTCTCAAACCAGCCTCAAAGAAGGAAGAAATCAAAGAGAAAAAAGTGAAACCTCCATGTCTGGAATTGCAATCACCACTCCAATCCTCTAACTCTGTTTGTAGCCAAACAATGGGACCACAATCAGTGATACAGTGGAAAGGACCAGCCCAAGGTGTCAAAGTGCAACCTCTCTTGGTAACTAAAAAGGATAGTATGGAAGAGAAAGGAAGGGGAGTCACTTTCTACTCACTTTTATTCCAAAAGCATGCATTATTATTCTCTAGATTTCTTTGCCATGTTTCTATTAATGACGTACTTGCTAGATGTGTTAGAAATTTGTTTGCCTCCATACATCCAAGATTCCTTAATTTTGATTTTACTAAAACTTTGTTTGATAGAGATAAGGAATCACTGGAAAGTTATAAGGCACATTTGAAAACTTCTTATGTGAAACACTACTTGCTCAAGGGGTTTTGGTTCAAAGTCAATGGGATTAACACTTTTTGCTTTGTTTTGGGCAATGGTTTAATTGTTGATTCACATAAAGGACACTTTGGTTTTCCAAAGAGTGATGATGTTTTGCATGGATATTTTCATTGGCCAAAGAAGAAAAAAGATGTAGAATCTTATGTTCATAATTGTGCTACTTACCACCACAATACATCTAAAAAATTACTTGATATTTCCATGGATTTTGTGTTTCGTTTAGCCTTAAGCTCTAGAAGGAAAGATGTTGTGCTTGTTGAAAATTCAAACAAGATGGCTAAATTTAATATGTCTCGTTTTGCTGATCTATTACTATCCAGAATGTTTAAATTTCATGATGTGTCATTAGACTTAATTGCCTTACTTGTTGATTGTAGGATGATGATTGGAGCGACTCATGTCAAGCATCCCAAGAAAAAGTTCCATGAGCGTGATAAAACAGAAAGTGAGCTTGCTACTTTGTCTTTCACTGAAGATTTGGATTCGAGGACGAATCCTTTTCAAGAATGGGAGAATAATAGGAACCAGTACACATGGAATCCAGAAAGGGTAAATAGTGGGCTCATCACAAGGCCCATAACGACGACCTTAAAACATCATTGGTGGAAGAAACAACAAAGACCAATAATAAGTCCATTCGATAGAGGAAAATATTATAGTGGGCAATTTCAAGTGATATCATGGATCGAAGACAATGCTTACAAGATTCGAGGTCGAATCATTTTCAAGAAGGGGAGGATGATGCGACCCAACATATGAAGATCCATTAAGAGTACTAATTGGGCCAATCACAAGGCCCAAGTCCAAACAATTAAGGCAACTCTTCATTGGTGATGTTCAAAGATGGTGGAAATCCAAGTCAAGCCCATTTGCAAAATATGAAGAATAACTCAAGGCTTTTTTATAATTGTTTAAGTGCTGATTCTGGTGATTAAATTAGGCCCAAATCAGCCCTATTATTTTTGGTCATCATTAATTTAAATTGTTTGGCATAAAAGAGAAAACACTAGTTGTATTTAGAAAGGAATCCTTAAATCCTTTTCTAAATAAAACTGTATTTACTTGTTTTCTAGATTAGGTTTAGGACTCTTTTTCCCATTGTATTTAGATTACAATGCTGCCCTATACCTATAAATAGGGCACATCCATATCAGCTTTAGACAGGCTTTAATTCAATAAAATTCTTAAGTTTTTCTTTACACTTGTGTAAGAAACCTTATGGCTAATTGTGGACTCAATTAGTGGCTAGTCGTGGACTCGACTAGCAAATTGATTCGTGGACTCGAATCAATCTTACTTTCTTCAACCTTAGATTTAGGTTCGTGGACTCGTTCTTGAATCGAAGGAAACTAGATCCGACTCTAGTTGATTGAAGATTGCAACATCGAGGTACTTGAAGCTACATGGGATTCTTCCAAGTCTTTGAGGATTCGGGGCCAAGGGGTTTCTCGTGAGGTTTAAGGTATTTTGATCCATCTCTATCTTTACATTGAGAGCAATCTTGGGACGATACTCCATCTTTATTTGAACCTTGGACTAGGTTCATATCAAATGGCCTACTTTCTTTATTCCTAATAGATATATAGGTCTAGGATTCCTAATTAGAATCTGACTAGTAATAGGTTTACTCTCTTTATTCCTAATAGGCTTGAAACTCTAGTGTAGGCAAGGGTCCACGATCCATGGTGGACCACATTACTTAATTAAAGGGAATCCTAACTAAATTAAATCCTTTTAAATTATTATTAACGGAATTAATTAAATAATTAATTCGGGATTGAAGGCTGTAACACGGGGTGTTACACCCTTAGCACGATTCAAGACACCAAATCCTAACATGGATTCCTAACATATCGTTCTAGACATACGAAACATCAAGAAGACTCACAAAAGCTCAATAATCCAACAACTTGAGGTCAAAACATCAAATACCAAAAGGAATGAACCATGGGGAAACAATTCCCCGCCATCATCATAACGTTCCCTGCGGGTAGTGCCACGGGTTGAGCCCTGCTCGTGGACCTACCTACGGGGTACAACCCACAAGGCAACGTTCCCCACGGGTAGGGCGGCGGGTAGGCCACTGCCCGCCGTTCCGCCTGCGGGGTACCTCCTCCTGTACACCACATTTTTCCTTTCGGGGAAATTCATCTCCAAGGTCAAGTTCAAGTCCAAAACACCCAAAACCTCACATACAACAAAGATATGACTTGAACCCAAGAATAGCTCAAAGAAAGGCATTCAAGAACCCTAAATACAAGCTCTAAACATGCATTATCACAAGATGATGCATCAAATCTCACAAATACACCAAGAATCATCAAATAGAAGCCAACAATCATTCGTAGCAATAGAAAATAGATTTTGTAGAGCATGGATTACCTTTGAAGACCAAAAACCACTTTCTTCTTACACTCCTAAGCTTCTCCTTGAAGCTCTTTCTCACCCAAGACTTCTTACACAACCAAACCACAAAAAAACACCAAAATAAGATAAAGATACCTTAAAGCTAACTAAAAACACTAATCAACTTAAGATCTTACCCTTTCCTATGCTAGGGAGGTAGAAAGGTGGAATCTTTAGATGAATCCTTCTAAGGCTAGGGAATTCTTCTTCTAACTTGGAGAGAAAGCTAAGATTTCTTTAGAGAGAAGGTGGAGTGTTTATGACTTGGCTAGCTAGGGAAATGAGTGAAGTGTCTTGCTAGGGAAAAATTGAGCATAAAAACATGTGTGAAAGGTCAACTTTAACCTTACTAAAGTTAGGAAGACAAAAGGGTTGAGGTACAAAGCATAAGGCAAAAGGTACAAATGGTTGACTAAGGAAACTAGTCAAATTCTAGTCCCTCGACTATCAAATTTCAGGATTTTTAGAAGAAAATTATCGAAGGAAAATTAGGATTAATTTCTCAATTAAGGGTTAGATTTACGGGGTGTCACATCCTCTCCCCCTAACAATAAGCTTTGTCCCCGAAGCTTGGGCACAACGAGTTAAACAGAAAGGATAACATGGACAAAATGTGACAAGAGTAAGCAAGGAGTGATAGACAAAAATTCCAACCACAAGAGTAAAGGGCAAGGCTTCAAAGCAACGAGAACTACTCCCAAGCAACTTAACAACTATCCAAACTAAGGCTAACAACCTTCCGGCTACGCTAGGCCTAAACCATACTCAGACTTAGCACTAACTAAACAAAGAAACTACGCAAACAACTACCAACAAACCAACAACCAAAGCAAGCAAGGAACACAACGGAATTACCTCAAACTCCAGCCTAGGAGGAATCATCCTCCGAGTCCTCTGCATCCTCATCTGAATTTTCGCCGGCTCCACCTCGGCTAGAACTGGCATCCAGCACATCCAACCTTTGATTCAAAGTGACCAGCTGAGCTTTCATGAAAGAAAAACCTCCTTCGATCACCTGGTTTTACTGCCGTAGAAGGGCCACCATACGCTCTTCTTGGGTCATGGCGTCATGCTCCCTCTTCGTCCTCACATCTTTCATCCGCAAGCTCTCTTCACTCTCGGAATTGCTTTCTTCCGCCTCTTCCTCTTCCTCTTCTTCATCTCCTCCCAACTGCTGCAGCCCGGTCCGCCGCTGTGACACCCCGGAAATTAATTCCTTAAACTCGGAATTAATTACATAATTAATTGCTATGTTGCCTTACAATTTTCTTCTTGTTTAACCTTGAGCATAGTCGAGAGACCTAAATTGACTAAATCCGTTAACCTTTTAATTAAGTCAATGGGAAGACTTAGTGTAATACCCCATATTTTCTAGGCACTATTCTTGTTACCCTAATTTTATTTTATTCTTTGAACTCCAAATCTGACCTAATATTTTTCTAAACTCCTATTATTTCTTAAGTCTTGTGGGTTCCTAATCCTATATATATGCCATAGCTAATATTTATTATACATATATACATCCCTACAGTACAAGCTAATACAATATAAATATATATAAGTTAATCCTATGTTAATCCTCTATATATATATATATATATATATATATATATATATATATATATATATTTAATATATTCCTAATCCTATTATATTAATCCTAAATAATATATATACTACTCAAAGTTAATCCTAATTTTATCCAAAACCTAATAGCCTATCACTCTGTTGACTTGCTCTCTCTTTCGTCCCTTTCCCTTTTCTTCTCCATCTCTCGCCAATATTTTCCCCTCACTGTGAAGAAGCCGCAGAAGCAATCTTTTACGTATAGACGACAAAAATGAATTTTTGTTTTTAGGCGGATGAAGATGATGATGGAACGATGTTGTTGAATTTCATTGAAGATGGTGAACCTCTAGATATTGATGATAAGGTTGTGTTTAAGGGTGATTAGAATAATGGATGTCGAGGTAATGATGAGGTATGGTGCTTATATATATATTAGATTGATTATGATTTATTATTGAGGATGATAATGATTCGGCAGTACAGTAATAATAATAATAGTTATAAGAGTAATAATATTATTAAGATTTGTTTGATTCACAGGTTTCTTATCAAAGCGGCTATGATGCTATTAAGTGTTGATAGAAATGTTTGTGCTTCGTGGGTAAGACTTCATGTTCATTAAAACTATTATATTCCCCGAATATTATAAGTATTGATACTATCTTACTATATAAAATAGCCACAAGCATTAGGAACCACATTGGAGCCAAAAATCCCGCATAATCAAAACACAGTCGTTTAGTGGTTTTGTAGAATTAGAGTTCTAAATAGAGTCTTCTACATTTACACTTGGTTAGCGAGATTGTTTAAATATTTGAAAAGCGTGTAGCCGACTTCGGTAGTCTAAACATCAAAAGATAACAGAGATATAAATCATAAATGGTAGTTTCGATGTGCAATAATTACAACGCGTTAATCGAAGAGTTTAGCTTTTTTTCGTGGTAGAAGAACTTATTTGCAGCCCTAGAAATCATTATTAGCGAACCACCATTAGGTTTCTGTATATATGTCTCTGCATTTCTTCATGGTTTACCATATATTCAGATAGCAATTCAACAAAGCAAGGTTATTATTTCACAGATCAATGGCTCATTTATACATTATGGGTCGCGATATTGCTCCTATGAACACCACTTCTGCAGAGTAGCAGCCAACATCAAGTGCCAAGAGTGCATCTTTCATGATAAGGAGGTAATCGTGTTTGCTACAGTTTTTTTTTTTTACATTTTACAGTATGTATCTAATTTATATAAATTAAACAGGTCCCTGTCCTTCATGCAAACATTCCAAAAGAGTTTGTAAAGAAATATTCTGCTATGCTAAAAATAGGTCAAGTGTATTCAATAAGAAATTTCTTGGTAATTAGTAACTTCTACACACACAAGACCAGTCAACACAAATACATGTTGAAGTTCTACTACAAGACAGTTGTGAGAGAGCTAAAGGACACTGTTTTCCCAAGCCATATGTTTCGATTGCAGCCTTGGTCATATTTGAAACAGAAAATGAATATCAATGAAAAAGAACTTATTGGTAAATTTTAAACAACTCTAAATGTTTCCACTTTACTATTTAAGTTTGGTCTAACTTTTCTTTATATTTTTTAGATTTAATTGGCATGGTGGTTGAGATAAATACCCCAAAAGAAGGTCATTGCTGGGAAGCTACCAGGATTTCCTATTGGAGGATCCAGAGTAAGTTATTAATATCTTAATATAATTGCATTGAATCAAAACTATTCTCATAGAAACTTAACTAATCATGTTTCTTTGATTCGGGGTACTCAAATCAAATGCACAGTTAGGGACGATCATGTCTCCAAACAGGAGCCATTTACCAGTCAACAAAACAGGAGCCTGTTATAATTCTTCCACAGTTTTGTAGAGTCAAATTTGACCTAAACAGTAAGATCTAAAATTCCTGAAGCTAGTATTTGGTTTAACTAATATTTAATATTACATACTATGATTTTTATTCATAAAAAATTCTACTCTTAACAGCGGGTGATATAAAGGTTTGCAGCAGCTTTGATGTTAACCAAATTTGGGTTAATTCTGATTTTTCAGAGTTTCAAGAATTCAGAGAGAGGTAGGTAACACACTTTCGGTACACAATTTGTTGGATTATAAACACAAAAATATGATTTTGTATGTAAAAAATTTACTCATAGGCTAAAAGGAGAGCAGACGCCAATGCGTAGCATAGTTTACATGTCAAACATGAGTTATGGCAGTGCAATTGAGGACTTCTCATCTGGACAAATGAATATATTCACCATTTCAGAGATATATCAAAAGAAAGAAGTAAGTAGATTCAGGATTTGATGAACATGATATGATATATGTGCAAAATAATTAATAACATTAGGTGATCTTAACTTTGTAGTTGGTGACTTTTGGGTTGCCGCTAAAATCGTAGGCATTGAGAGTTAATGGGATTGGTCTTATGTTTCTTGCAAATCACATGGCTGTAATAAGGATGAGAACTGATTGTATTATATTTTCTGAACTTAATTACAATGAGATCAGATGATGTGAATATATAGAATAGAGAGTCACAGTGTGACAATGATAAGAAGTAGAGAGTCACAGTGTGACAAGGATAAGAAGTTCTAAACAGACTCATATACATAGAGTCCTAATACTCCCCCTCAAGCACAGTGTATACTAGTAACCTGTAGCTTGTCCCTTAAGGAAGAAAATCTAGGTCCAGGCAGAGCTTTGGTGAAGATATCAGCAAGTTGATCCTTTGTGGAGATGAAGTTGACTTGGATATCGCCCGAAGCTACTCGATCACGAACAAAATGATAATCAATCTCCACATGCTTGGTGCGCGCATGAAAGATTGGATTGGCACTCATATATGTAGCTCCTAGATTATCACACCATAATTTTGGAATGGAAATACCCGGAATCTGTATCTCACGCAATAATGACATAATCCATAGAACCTCAGCACAAACATCTGCAAGAGCTTTGTATTCAGCCTCAGTGGATGACCTGGCAACAGTTCTCTGTTTCTTGCAAACCCATGATATAAGATTACTCCCCAAGAAAACAGCAAAACCACTCGTGGATTTTCGATCGTCAGGACAACCAGCCCAATCAGAATCAGAGAAAGCATGAATGTCTCTAGATGAGCACCGTCGTATGCGTAAACCATGATCAACTGTTCCCTTAACATACCTGAGTACCCGTTTGAGCTGCTCCCAGTGTGATATGGTGGGGGCATGCATATGCTGGCATAACTGATTAACTGCAAAGGATAGGTCAGGTCGTGTGACAGTGAGATATTGCAGTGCTCCAGCTAGACTCCTGTACTGTGTGGGATCATCATATAGATCTGAATTGAAGGGGACAGTTTTCGAGACAGAGATAGGTGTAGAAAGGGGTTTGCATTCAGACATTCCAGCCCGTTTTAAAATATCATTCATATACCGTTGTTGAGATAAAATAATCCCATTGTCACTCTTAACTGTTTCAATACCCAGAAAAAAATTTGGTTCACCAAGATCTCTGATTTTGAATGTAGCAGACAGTTTGGACAAGAGCTGAGACATAATACCTTGATCACTTCTCATTACAAGAATGTCATCCACGTACACCAATAGATAAACCAAAGCAGAGTCTTTAGAGTAATAGAATAGAGAGACATCTGTCTTAGATGCTTGAAAGCCAACCGATAGTAAGAACGTATGTAGTCGATTAAACCAAGCTCTAGGAGCTTGTTTTAACCCATACAGAGATCTTTTTAACAAACAAACATGATTCGGGAAGTTAGCATCAATATAACCAGGGGGTTGCTTCATATAAACTGTTTCAGCCAGATTACCATTCAGAAAAGCATTATGAACATCTAGCTGTTTGATAGACCACCCAGATGATAAAGCTAGAGATAGAAGGAGTCTTACAGTCGTAGGCTTTACCACTGGACTAAAAGTGTCGAAGAAGTCCTGACCTGGAACCTGATTAAAACCTTTCGCAACCAGCCTGGCTTTATGCCTTTCAATAGCACCATTAGCCTTTCTCTTCGTACGAAACACCCATTTACAGCCAATAATATTCATACCTGCAGTGGGTGGAACTAGAGACCATGTGTGGTTATGCAGGAGAGCATTGAATTCTTGGTCCATGGCTTCACGCCACTCTGGATATTTGACAGCTTGAGAGTAACATGTGGGTTCCGTGGGATGCACTTGAGCTGCTAGAGCAAAAAGAGGAGCATCTGCGTTGCTGCGAGTGGCCATAGAGTGAGTACGGACATTGGGCCTGATGGACCGCCCACGTGGACGGCCTCGCCGGCGAGCAACAGGCTCCACAGGATCACCCGACGAGGCAGCCTGTCCAGGAACCACGGCTAGTTCGAATGAAGCAGGTAGCGGCGGTTCTGGCAGCTCATCATTGGACACGGCAGGAATAGGTGTGCTGTGACTGAGAACAGATTCCGCCCAAGGTCCAGAAAACGGAGTAGATAGATCCTGCAAAGAAGTTTTAGTAGCAAAGGGGAAAACTTCTTCATCAAATCTGACATGCCTGCATGTGTAAATCTTATTAGTATGTAAGTCCATGCATCTGTACCCCCTAAAGGACTCAGGATAACCTAGGAAGACACATGGAGAAGACCTGTATGACATCTTATGACGATTATATGGTCGAAGATGAGGGTAGCATAAACACCCAAAGACACGAAGAAAAAGATAGGAAGGAGGGGATTTATGTAACAGGAGATGAGGACTGGAGTTATTTAATACAGAAGATGGCATTCTGTTAATTAAATAGACAGCAGTCTCAAAGGCAAAATCCCAAAATTTCAAAGGAACAGAGGCATGAGCTAGAAGAGCCAGACCAGTTTCAACAATGTGACGATGTTTTCGTTCAACACGACCATTCTGTTCATGTGTATAGGCACAGGATTGTCTATGTTGAATTCCTAATTGAACAAACAAAGAATGCAACTTTTTGTACTCAGCACCTAAATCAGACTGAATGGCCTTTATTTTGCAATTAAAGGACCGTTCAACAAGAGTTCGAAATTTATCAAAGATGACATAAAGATCAGACTTTAATTTCATAGGAAAGAACCATGTATAACGGGAATAGTCATCCACAAAGATCACAAAATAACGGAAGCCAGAAGTAGATAAAGTGGGCGCAGGACCCCAAATGTCTGTGTAAATAAAATCTAGGACTTGAGAACTAGAGGAAGCAACACGGGGGAGGGGAAAACAGGCAGATTTGCCTAATTGACACGCATTGCATAAAGAATTATGACAACGAATATTATCACGAGACCCACTAACCAAACAAGAACGAAGTATATGGCTAAGAACACGGTTATGAGGATGACCTAGACGATTGTGCCAAGTGGAAGCCGAGGCACGAGCGGAAATAAACGCTGACGGAGACGAACTAGGTAATGAAAGTGTGTATAGTCCCCCGAACTATTGCCCCGAAGAAGTATTTCCTTGGTATTGATATCTTTTACAACAAAAAAGGAGGGGTGAAACTCAAAAAAGACTTTATTATCGAATGCAAACTTCTGAACAAATAATAAAGAATTAGACAAATGCGGAACGTGAAGTATATCAGACAATGTAAATGATCTAGAAGGGGTATTAAAAGAGGCATGGCCAACATGACTAATAGATAAACCCATACCGTCACCGACACGTAAAGTGTCATTACCAGTGTACTTCTCCGATGTAGGAAGGGCAGCGATGTTCGGAGTTGCATGATTTGTGGCTCCAGTGTCCGGAACCCAAGTATGAGAATTTGACGAGGTTTTAGCAACTAAACCATTCTGAAACACCAAATTAGCCTGAGAACCCGGAGCCCCTGAATATCGCCGAAAACAGTTGACTCCCGTGTGACCGAAACTTTTGCAAATTTGACACGGATCATTATAGCGCCAAAAACAATTGGCTCCCGTGTGACCAAAACGTTTACAAATTTGACACGGATCATCATAGCGCCAAAAACAATTGGCTCCCGTGTGACCAAAACGTTTACAAATTTGACACGGATCATCATAGCGCCAAAAACAATTGACTCCTGTGTGGCCGAAACCTTTACAGATTTGACACGGATCATCGAAGCCACGTTGCTGACCTCCATGGTAATTAAGGTTGCCATCGCAGCGCTGCATCTTCTTAATTTTATGAATCACAAAATCCTAGCTAACTGATACCAGATGAGAACTGATTGTATTATATTTTCTGAACTTAATTACAATGAGATCAGATGATGTGAATATATAGAATAGAGAGTCACAGTGTGACAATGATAATAAGTAGAGAGTCACAGTGTGACAAGGATAAGAAGTTCTAAACAGACTCATATACATAGAGTCCTAATAATAAGAAGTTGACTCTTCGTAACACAATGTATGACTGTGATAAATGTAAGAGTACTTGGCAAGAATAATTTGCAGCACTACCCTACAATAGTGAACCTAAATCATTTTCTTAGGAATAATTTGCAGCACTAAAACAAATTAAAAGATTAGAAAACGTGCTGAAAAAGAACTTAATACCTATTGATAAAGACCAGAGCTGATTTGAAACTCACACTAGAAGATTGTATAATATTTTCTTTTAGGTACTTTATTTAGTACCAAGTTTAAGTCACAGATCCTGCTTAAGTAATAAGACACTATTCAAAGTAATACAAATTTGAAGTATTTTATATACAACTCATACTAAAACAAAATGGACATAATGTTTTGGTCATAAGACACTAATCAAAACTATATCACTTGACCCAAAAACGAAGTTAGAAGAAATTAAACTGTGACTAATACTGATAGTATGGCTTAAACCAACACTTTACAATACCAGTAGACAGTCCGGGATGTAAGTAGTGTTATCAGTATATCATTGCAGAAAACTTTGATATATCAGTATAACTAAAAAAATTTAGATCCAGTTTCAACATGTACATATTGCCATAAAGGTAAAAGTAAGCATAAATAATGATATTATTCTAACCAGGTATTAGAATAATTGCATCAGATTTCATTATGATCATGTGCAAATAACTCAACAAATGTGTTAAAGACAACAGTATAGCTAAAAAAAAAAAGTATGGAAGTATTTTTTGCAAATTCATCTTAGCATAATAAATTCATCTTAGCATGTAAAGGCATTCATCGAGAACTATTACACTTACTACTGATAAATTTCCACACACCCAGAAATTATGATTATAAGCATTCAAAGGTTATTATCTAAAATTAGTCTTATAGATTACTGTTAGTGTATATAACATTCTAAACCTTAGTTCTATAACATGTTTACTGACTGTTAGGCATCAAGAGACTATATAAAAGCTTACAAATACAAAACTAAATCATTTCAAGGGAAATTAATTCTCTGCAAAAATGAATATGTTAAGCTGAAATAGAATCAGCAAATACCAGATAATGTAATTTCGAACTAAGTCTAGAGCCAGTATCGCTGCTCTTAGGTAGTTGGAGTTTAACACCCCCTAAAACCAAACTATTTAAAGCCTTAAAACATGCAGATAACTTAAACCAAAACACCAAACACAGCGGAAGACTGAAAGATAAGGTATATATAAAACAAGGAAACAGGGTGCTATGCCACGCTCACCCAAGGGTGAACGCACAGGCTAAATCTGCATTGTTTAATTCTACAATCATCCAACAGAGTTTTATGTCTATATTGGCTCACAGGCCACAAAACACAAAGGGGAAACTATGCTAGCAGGCACTAGACCGCGCACTCGTCTAAGCATCACCTGAAAGAAGCATATAAAACATGGGACGACGCCCGGTCAGCGAATAATGCTGGTAACCCACCAATACATGTGAAATATCATACATAAGTAAGATATACATTTGTAAAATCATTTGCGAAACGGAATACTTATATATAAGTCAAAAACCAAGAGTGATAGTCAACACAAGACTCAACGCTCTCAACAAGAACACAGGAACACATCCCAAGACCGCAAAGAACAACAACAAGTCACAAGAAGTCTCGAGGTATGGTCTATCATCACACAATAGACCAACACCCGACATGCATAACTCAAAGGAATAAAGACACAACAAACGGCAACACATGCCAAGGCAACACATGCCTTTGTGACTACACATGTCACAAGAAGAGAAGTCACAACAACGGCTACACAAGCCCTCGTGACATCACACATCACGAGTTGATATGCCTTCCTTATGCCCGGTTCCAACCTTATGGCTACCCCCAACCTTATATCTAGTTCCAACCTTTACCTCCAGGACCCCTGTACACCAAGTCCAACCTTATTCCCCCGGGAACTGTCGTTCCCCCTCCAACAGTCCCTCCAACAAAACCACCGATTTCATAGTACACGAGGGTACCGATCACACACGGCAACACATGCCACCCAAGAAGCACGTGAACCTTACACAAAGGTCACAAACTCCATAATCACGTCACGGCCACCACGAGGACCGCTACCGTACCTGGGTGATTAAGGCCCCATAAACCGAAATCGTGCAATCCAGGTACAGCCACGCACACAACACCTCAACAGGAATCAATCAACGGATCACAACGAAGATATGAAACCATACTCAATCAAGGAATGGATCACAGTCCAACAACAACGATGAATAACACAAGTTATCATCAACCAATCGGAAGGTACAAACAACACACACGCTAGCATTTAAACACCAAACTAGCATGCTTATCAAACGGGTAAACCAAACGTAGTTTCGAATAACACACAAGACTCATCACGGTTCAACGAAACACAATGTTGAACACTTAGCACGATTCAAGACACCAAAGACCTACATTGATACCTACCATATAGTTCTAGACATACGAAACATCAAGAAGACGCTCAAATAGTTCCACAAAAGAACATCGGGAAGTCAAAAGACCAAATACCGAGTCAAAAGAATCACGGGAAACAAATCCCCCATCAACACCACATCGTACCCCGCGGGTAGGCCCACGGGTAGGCCCCTACCCGTGGTTCCGCCCGTGGGTACAGGCCACCCAAAATATATACCCCGCGGGTGCGCGGCGGGTTGGACCCCTACCCGTCGTTCCGCCCGCGGGTACACACATGTGCCCAAATAATCCCTTCGGGGATTTTCAATTCCAAGCTCAAATTCAAGTCCAAAACATGCCAAACTCACCCAATACAACAAAATGACTTGAATCAAAGGAATAGCCAAGCAATGGCACAAATGGATCCTAAACACAAGTTCTAGATATGCATTTTCACAAGACAATGCATAAACACTCACCTTTCATAGCCAAAAACACATGTAGAATCCAAGAAATATTCACATAGGTAAGCAAAATAGTTTAGGACCCTTTTTCCCATTGTATTTAGAATTATAATGCTGCCCCTATACCTATAAATAGGGCACATCCATATCAGTTTCGAGGAGGCTTTAATTCAATAAAATTCTTAAGTTTTTCTTTACACTTGTGTAAGAAACCTTATGGCTAATTGTGGACTCAATTAGTGGCTAGTCGTGGACTCTACTAGCAAATTGATTCGTGGACTCGAATCAATCTTACTTTCTTCAACCTTAGATTTAGGTTCGTGGACTCGTTCTTGAATCGAAGGAAACTAGATCCGACTCTAGTTGATTGAAGATTGCAACATCAAGGTACTTGGAGCTACATGGGATTCTTCCATGTCTTTGAGGATTCGAGACAAAGGGTTTCTCGTGAGGTTTAAGGTATTTTGATCCATCTCTATCTTTACTTTGAGAGCATTCTTGGGACAATACTCCATTTTTTTTGAACCTTGGACTAGGTTCATATCAATTTTAATAATAGGAACCAGTACACATGGAATCCAATAAGGGTCTATAGTGGGCTCATCACAAGGCCCATAACTACTTCCTTAAAGAATCATTGGTGGAAGAAACAAGAAGGCCCAATAATAATTACATTCGATAGAGGCTAGTATTATAGCGGCACATTTCAAGTGATATCATGGATCGAAGACAACGCTTACAAGATTCGAGGTCGAATCATTTTCAAGAAGGGGAGGATGATGCGGCCCAACATAATAAAGATCCATCAAGAGTACCAATTGGGCCAATCACAAGGCCCAAGTCCAAATGATTAAGACAACTCTTCATTGGTGATATTCAAAGATGGTGGAAATTCAAGTCAAGCCCATATGCAAAATATGAAGAAGAATTCAAGTCTTTTTATAATTGTTTAAGTGCTGATTTTGGTGATTAAATTAGGCCCAAATCAGCCCTATTATTTTTGGTCATCATTAATTTAAATTGTTTGGCATAAAAGAGAAAACACTAGTTGTATTTAGAAATGATTCCTTAATTCCTTTTCTAAATAAAACTCTATTTACTTGTTTTCTAGATTAGGTTTAGGACTCTTTTTTTCCATTGCATTTAGAATTGTAATGCTGCCCCTATACCTATAAATAGGGCACATCCATATCAGTTTGATTGAAGATTCAAATAAGATGGAGTATTGTCCCAAGAATGCTCTCAAAGTAATGATAGAGATGGATCAAAATACCTTAAACCTCACGAGAAACCATTTGTCTCGAATCCTCAAAGACATGGAAGAATCCCATTGTAGCTTCAAGTATCTCGATGATGCAATCTTCAATTGGCATAAAAGAGAAAACACTAGTTGTATTTAGAAAGGATTCCATAAATCATTATCTAAATAAAACTCTATTTACTTGTTTTCTAGATTAGGTTTAGGACTCTTTTTCCCATTGTATTTAGAATTATAATGCTGCCCCTATACCTATAAATAGGGCACATCCATATCAGTTTCGGGGAGGATCTAATTCAATAAAATTCTTAAGTTTTTCTTTACACTTGTGTAAGAAACCTTATGGCTAATTGTGGACTCAATTAGTGGCTAGTCGTGGACTCGACTAGCAAATTGATTCGTGGACTCGAATCAATCTTACTTTCTTCAAACTTAGATTTAGGTTCGTGGACTCGTTCTTGAATCGAAGGAAACTAGATCCGACTCTAGTTGATTGACGATTGCAACATCAAGGTACTTGAAGCTACATGGGATTCTTCCAAGTCTTTGAGGATTCGAGACAAAGGGTTTCTCGTGAGGTTTAAGGTATTTTGATCCATCTCTATCTTTACTTTGAGAGCATTCTTGGGACAATACTCCATTTTATTTGAACCTTGGACTAGGTTCATATCAGACCACCACCTCATCCTCAGACATACTCGTGGGCGTCACTCCCACACCTCTCCTTTCCCCTTCTACTGCCTCAATCATCCGTGGCTTCACCAATGGACGTGGTTTCCCACCTACCGGCACGAGCCAGCTGTCCCCAACCGCTGTAGTAGCGCTCCGGGACCCACCAGCCCGCATATCCGGACCGTACAAATACCTATCCACTGGTATCCCCGCTTCCCTAGCTTGTAGGCAAAACGTATGCAAGTGACCCATATAACCACAAAAATAGCAAAACTTTTGCAGCCGCTCATACCTGAAATTAACCCATGTTGTAGTCTTGTCTCTCTTCATCAATCTCATCCTCCTCCTAAGTGGCCTATCAACTGGAATTGACACCCGAATACGATGAAAAGTTAACCATGGTGCCCCTTCAAATCGCTCATCATGCTTAACAAAAGAGCCCAAAAAATTCCGTGCCTGTTCCAGAATTGCGTGAGATGTGTACCCCTTAGGCATGTCGTGCAGCTGTACCCACATATCAATCATGTCCAGCTCCACATCCACAGGATTCACCCCGTCCAACACCTCCCGACACACAAGAGCATTGTTCTCAAAAGCCCAGGGGCCCCCATTCAGAACGTAGTCCATATCTGTTTTGTGGAAAAAAACAAACAAGAACAAACCCCTCTGAATCTCCGTTACCTGCACCCCGCGCACTTGCCGCCAAACTGACGCTAACACCTGCCTCATAAAATCTAGTTTGATTAACTTTTGCGTCAAAAACCGCCCGACCACCCTCCATGTCTCCTCCCCACCTTCCCCGTCTCCCTCAACCCCGTCATCCTCCCCTCCCGGCATAAACACTGCACCCTCCTCCTCCAGCAGTGCCCAATCCGCCCACCTATCCGTCAACTCCGCCACATCCGCCACCCCCCGGCTACCGAACAACCCCCCCTTCCCCCCCCCCCCCCACGCTGCCCCCTACTGCCGACCCCCCTCCCATCCATACTGTTAGCATCAACTCCCGCCATTCTGCCAACCTCGCCAGATAGCCCACCTCCCCAACGTCACATACCACCATTACCCCTTACCACTTCCTCCCGCTGCATGATCTCCAGAGCCAACCCCTTGCTCCTTCCGATCACCCTCCCGGCCGAACACCCTCCGCCCGTTCGCCTCACCCCCTGCCTCCCCTCCATCGTCCGACGCAACAAAGTGCCGTCCGACAGCCCCCCATCAATCCTTTCGTCTTCAGCATTCGTCTCCCCCTCACGCCCAAGCAATTCGACGTCCATAGCAACGTCACCGGCCATCGTCCGGACAGAAGGAAGCGATCTTCGTTGAAAACCTAGGAAAACCCTAGTAGGAACTGCAAAAACCCTAGAGAGAATCTAGAGAGAGAATTTCAAAATTTAAAATACAAACCACTTACATAACTGCAAATATAAATATTATCCTTACATGAAAATCACGAGTGATTATTAACATAGCAATACACATATTTGAACTTGCAGCGGATTTCACAATTTTCATAATCCATGAACACATATACATCCATCAGCAACGCAAAACTCCAACAATTTCATAATACTTAGGTAAATAATTTACGGAGGCAAAAATAAAGCGGACATAAACCACTTACTTGAATTTCTTCTAAAAATCATCAAGAAACTTCAAGCCTAAACTTCCTCTGATCTTCTATAATATCATCCCTTCAAAAACTTGATACTTAAATTTTTGTTGAAGAAAATAATTTTTTTTTTGTTAAACTGAACGGCAAAGAGAGACCAGGAGAAGGGAGAAGAAGAAGAATTTTATTCCCTTTCTTTTTATTAGAATTAGAATAATTCGGCCAATTCAAGGAGATAAAGAAGGGGATTAAATCATCCCATCATTATCTTTAATTAAATTAAATAATCAAATATCAAATATAATTATTTTAGGATTTGTATCAACCATTCACCATCATTATCCAATTTAATTTAATTTGATTAAATCTCTTTAATGATAACAGGTGTAAAAATATATATCTTATTATTATATATATACGGTCACATACAAATATAATCTATACATAATCTTCAAATATATATATATATATATATATATATATATATATATATATATATATATATATATATATATTACATATAAAATAGTTTTAGTACTAAAGTAACATATTATCAAATGAGAACAAGAATATGAAAATTGTGGTGGCATGATAGTAAGGATCTTTATATTTCAAAGGAAAAGTTTAGCGTTCAAAACTCAATATAAACAATTTAATTTTTCATACATATATAGATTATTAAACATTTTTCCTACTTAAATAATTTAAAATTTTTGGGGTATCACAATCTACCCTCCTTAAAGATGCTTCGTCCCCGAAGCATAATCATAGGAAAATACCGGGTATTACAATCATCTCAACACGTCAATCCATCATCTCAACAAGAGTCAAAACACACGGAATCTAGAGATACAACAACACCTAGATTCCAAACAAAGTGTGTACAACAACGGATACCACATCTGTACCTTGGAGATTAAGGTCCCATACCCTTAATCGTGCAATCAAGGTACAACCAATACCCATGTTTTCATCACAGGAATCAAGGCTATATTTACTTGTGTTACACCCCGAAATCCAAATTCAATTAAGGGATTAATTAAGTAATTAATCCTATTTCAATTTGTATTTTAATTCCTTAAATTCCTGAAATTTATTAGTTGGGGACTAGTAATTGACTAGTCAACCCCAAAGTCAGAGTTGTACCTTGAGCTTTGTAAGGAGTTCCCTTGTTCCTTACAGTTCCTTATGTTAGTAAGGGTATTCTTGACCTTTCACTTGGTGTTAGTATTGTAACCTAACATAGTAGACCACCTTCATTCTTTCCTTACACTTTCTAAAAATCTAGCTCCACCTTCTCTCTAAAAAGGTGAGTAGCTTTTCTTCCAAGCCAAGTTGGAGCCTTGCCAAAACTTCAAGAGTTGCTTCCAAGATTCAACCTTTCATACATTTGGGCATCTAGGAGGGTAAGATCTAAGTTCATCTTATGTTTTTGGTTTTATCTAAGGTGTCTTTTCTTAAAGATAAGATCTTTATGATCTTTTGGTATGTTCTTGAAGTGGGTTTGGAAGGTGAGCCTTGTGAGGAGCTTGTTGAGGGGTAAAGTGAAGTCTTTAGTCTACAAGAGGTAACCCATGCTCTACAAAACCTATTTTGCTAACCTATATGTGATTTCTTGGATTCTACATGTGTTTTTGCTATGAGATGTGAGTGTTTATGCATTGTCTTGTGAAAATGCATATATAGAGCTTGTGTTTAGGGTTCATTTGTGCCCTTGCTTGGCATTTCCTTTGATTCAAGTCATTTTGTTGTATTTGGTGAGATTTAGCATGTTTTGGACTTGAATTTGAGTTTGGAGTTGAAAATCCGCGAAGTGTTTTGTTGTAGTACAGGGGTGTACCCGCGGGCGGAGCGGCGGGTAGGGGTCCAACCCGCCGCCCACCCGCGGGGTACACATTTCGGGTGACCTGTACCCGCGGGCAGAACTGCGGGTAGAGGCCTACCCGTGGGCCTACCCGCGGGTACGTGTTGTGATGTTGTTGGGGATTTGTTCCCCGTGATTCTTTTGACTCGGTATTTGGTCTTTGGACTTCCCGATGTTCTTTTGTGGAACTATTTGAGTGTCTTCTTGATGTATCGTATGTCTAGAACTATATGGTAGGATTCAAGTAGGTTTTATTAGTGTCTTGAATCATGCTAACTATTCAACGTTGTGTTCAGTTGAACCGTGATGAGTCTTGTGTGTTCTTCGGGACTATCTTTTGTTTACCCGTTTGATAAGCATGCTAGTTTGGTGTTTAAATGCAAGCATGTGTGTTGTTTGTACCTTCCTATTGGTTGATGATAACTTGTGTTATTCATCGTTGTTGTTGTTGGGCTGTGACCCATTCCTTGATTGAGTATGGTTTCATATCTTCGTTGTGATCCATGGATTGATTCCTCTTGTGGTGTGATGTGATGTGTGTGTGGCTTTACCTGGATTGCACGATTAGTGGTATGGGACACTAGTCACCAAGGTATTGCAGCGGTCCTCGTGGTGGCCATGACGTGATTATGGAGTTGTGGCCTTTGTGTAAGGTTCACGTGTTTATTTCTGGGATAACATGCGTTATCCAGTGGCATGTGTTGCCATGTGTGATCGGTACCCTCGTGTACTATGAAATTGGTGGTTTTGTTGGAGGGACTGTTGGAGGGGGAACGACGATTCCCGGAGGAATAAGGTTGGACTTGGTGTACAGGGGTCCTGGAGGTAAAGGTTGGAATTAGATATAAGGTTGGGGGTAGCCATAAGGTTGGAACAGGGTATAAGAAAGGCATATCAACTCGTGATGGGTGATGTCACGTGGGCTTGTGTAGCCGTTGTTGTGAGTTCTTCTCTTGTGACGTGTGTAGTCACAAAGGCAAGTGTTGCCGTGGGTGAGTCTTATTCCTTTGCGTTGTGCATGTCGGGTTTTGATATATTGTGTGATTATAGATCATACCTTGAGATTTCTTGTGAGTCGTGTTGTTCCTTGTGGTCTTGGGATGTGTTCCCGTATTCTTGTTGAGAGTGTTGAGTCTTGCGTTGACTATTACTCGTGGTTTTGCACTTATATATATGTATTCCGTTTCGAAAATGGCTTTACAACTTATATCTTATCTATGTATGATATTTCACATGTATTGGTGGGTTACCAGCATTATTTGCTGACCGGGCGTCATCCAATGTTTTATTGTGTTCTTTCAGGTGATGTCTAGACGAGTGCGCAGTCTAGTGCTTGCTAGTATCGCTTCTCCCTTTCGTTTTGTGGCCTGTGTGCCAACTTAGATATTGAACTTTGAGATAATGGGTTTAGATGTAAACATTGCAGATGTTGCCGGTGCGTTCATCCGTTTGGTGAACGTGGCATAACACCCCGTGTTCCGGATTATGTCTATCTATCTATCTTTCAGTCTTCCGCTGTGTTTGTTGTTTAGTTCAGTTATCTGCATGTTTAAGGCTTTTAAATAGCATGCTTTTAAGGGCTGTTAAAGTTGGTATCAGAGCCTAGGTTTGAGCCTAGGAAGGGTTAAGTTTAGACTTTCTAAGTGGCCAAGTATGGTTTGAGACCTTAAAGCGACCTTAAGAATCTAAGTGTTTAGGACTTAGGACTTTAGGACGCGCGGTGAGGTTGTGAGTCCTTGCGTTGTTTTCTGTTGTGTTTTATGTGCTTGTTTTCTTTTTAGTTTTGTTTCTCTTTTGTGAAGGCACTAGGTAAGGGTGCGAGCCCTAAGTTTCTTCCCCGTTATCGTGCTGTTGCTGTTGAAGTTAAGGATGGCACCATCGGGACGTCGTGCAAGGTCTTCAGAAGCGGTCACCAGCGAGCAGTTAGCTCAAAGCCTTCATCAACTGACGCAGATCACCCAGAGGCTAAGCAACGCCTTCCTCGACAACCACCCTCTTCAGAATGGGAATCGTGACATAGTACGCCAAGTCGCCAGTCTCCGTCCCCCGATCTTTGCCGGTGAAGAAGATTCCGCAGTGCTGGACGAGTGGATCCGGATGTTTGACAAGATCTTCAAAGTTGTGGTATGCTTGGAGAATCGCAAGGTGGAGTTGGCTACGTTCTACCTTCGGCAAGAAGCGGACTCGTGGTGGATGCTTGAAAGGCCAGCTCGAGGCAAGATCCGAAGTTCAGTTGGGAAGACCTGAAGGTTAAGTTACGCGAGCGATTCTATCCTGCTCAAGTCAAGGAGGCCTACCTTTGTGCAACCGACCTCTACCGAGTTCAGCAAGTTCAGTTAGGAATCTGGGAGAACCGTAAGAAGAAGCTTGACGAAAGCGTTTCACCTGTGGTTAGGAGTTTGACGGCTACTAGTGTTGGATCAACAGGGAGCCTGCAAATAGACGATTCTAAGAGAGGTAAGGCTCCCAAACCAATCCGGAAGATCAAGGCTAAGGGAAGGCGCTCCGTTTGCAAGAAGTGTGGAAGTGACCACCCCGGCGTCGACTGTCATGGTAAGTCGATAGAGTGCTTTGCTTGTGGCAAGAAAGGTCACCGGTCCTTCGAGTGCAAGGTAAGAGGAAGACTTTAGCGGACTCAAAACCAGTTGGTAGTGTAAGGCCCTGGTCGGGAAGTAAGCATCGAAGTAGAAGCGACAATGGGCTCAGTGGAAGTAGCAACCAAGACCTGTGTGCGAAGTTGGGACCACGGCAAGATAAGATCCACAGTCGTGAGGCAGATGCAAGTGGGAACCGTTGCAGTAAGCTCTTGTACCTTTTGTTGCACCTCCCTTCATCTTTGTGCCCTTCTTTGCGTGTTAGTTTCGAGCGTTAGCTTGTTTGAGTGTCACCCTTGACCCCCTTTGATCTTTTCTTTCCCCTTGACAACCCAATCACCCTTTTTGCCAAGTGATCCCTTTTCTTCCTAACCTTGTTCTTGTGTTCTTTCCAAACTATCTTGTGCAAGGCAGCAATGACATCAGCTTATGAAGGGAATCTGGCAAGGTCTAAGAGTTAAGCCGCGCTAAGTCTAGGTAGAGAGCCTTCAGTTCGACAAGCGTAGTGATCATCGTCAAGCCGAAGTTTCGCCGGAAGTCGTGAACCCTTTTTACCTCGTAAAGCCGGTTTTCTTCTCTTACCCTAGTCGAATCCCTTGTCTCTTTCCGAGAAATCTTTCCTATCTTTTCGAGCGTTGTTCTTGTTCCCTTCTTAATTTGATTCTATACAAGATGACAACTTCGTTTTCCTAAGTTGTAATCTTGAAAATCTTGATTTCCTTCCTAACCTACGTTATTCTTGAGCCTAAATCTAGTACTCTTGGTTAGGAAATTCTTTTCAACTCCTTTAAACCACGTTTGGTTCCTTACTCTTTAAGTTGTAGCCTTGTTTACAACTCTCCTCTTCGTAACCAACATGGTCCTCGAGTTGTTGAACCTAAACTCTCACCTTGATCTTCCCTTTAAATCGAACCTCGTTCTTGTATTCCCCACTTCTAACAATTCTGTGCAAGGTGGCAACCTTATTTCCTAATTTGCAACTTTGATGACTTTGATCCTACTCCTAAGTAACGTGGTCCTTGAGTTTCTGAATCTTAAAACCCTTCACTCTAATCTTTTCCGTTGAACTGAATCTCTTCTTGTAAGCCTTCTTTCCCCTGAGTTACCTTTCTCCTTTGTTATCGTCCCTGTTTTGGACCTTTCATCCGAACCGAAGCCTTGAAGTTTTCAAGCTTTGCCTTGTAGCGAGTAGCGGGTTGTGTGCTAATGCAAGTGTTAAGTCGGAAGCCTGCATCAAGTTCACCCTAGAGCCGGAGAGAAGGACATCCAACTCGTGTTTTGGATCTAGCAGTTGAAGCTTTTGTCGGAAGTGACGGATCAAGTTCAAGCAGTTGCCGAGCTCAAGTTAAGTAGTGGGGGTACCATGTTTCCTTTGGTTGAAGAAGCCAACAGAGATCAGTTGAAGATGCAACCCTGGTTCTGTGATCCCGAGTGATCTTGTTTAGGGTTCTTGTGGTGTCAGTTTCTGTTTGTGGCTTGTTCCTTAGCTGAGCCATCTCGTTTTGAGTTGATCGTTGGCTAGTTTTGAGTAGGAGTTAGGCTCGTAGTGAAGTTAGCTTTCATTTCCGAAAAATCTTTTATCTATCACCTTATCTTCCTTTCTTGTCTTACCTGTGTGAACCCTCAACCTATCTCTAAGTCTTGTCTCTCGTTTTGTTAGCCGAAGGTTTTGGTGTTGAACTTCATTGTAACCAAGCCTATCAATCTTACTGCCCTACTTTAAACCCTTGTTTCTCTAACTTTAGTTAGTGGCGAACACCTTTGTTGCTTAAAACCTCGTTTGCAACCCATCTCTTAAGCTTTGTCATCCATTTCGCAAGTCGACTGTTTTCATTGTAGAACCTTGTTGCATCCCTTGCTTGTCTTGTTAGTATGTTCGTTGGTAGTTGTTTGCTCAGTGGTGCGTTTAGTCGTTCTCTCTTGTTTGCCGTGGTTGTTAGCTTGTAGTTTGAGTAGTTGGTTTAGTTGCTTCGCCTACATGAAGACGCAGTTTATCGCAGTGCACCAGAGGCTAGACCAGATCGAAGCCAGTTCAAGCCGCAGAGGAGAAGATGAAGAAGAATCTGAGAAGGCCGAGGAGTCGGAGAGTGAAGCGTTCTAGCTTGTGTTGTGGTAATCTAGGTTGTCTTTCCTTTGTTGTTGTTTTCTTCCTAGTCGTTGTTACCGCTTAGTTGTTGTTGGCTTTTAAGTTTGTTCTTGCTTGTTGCTTTGTTGTTTAGCTTAGTAGTAGTTGGTGTTGGTTGTTTAGTTCTTAGCGGTTGACTAGAAGTCGGTGTTTGTGTTGAGGCTAGAGTTCTTGATGCTCAATTTATCCGTTTGTTAAACTCTTGCCAATCCTTGATTTGATATGCCTACTTTCTTGCTTTGAAATTCTTGTGGATTCTTTTGAGTTTTGACCAAAAGAGTTTGTTCCTGAACCTCTTGTCACAATGTTGTTTCCTATCACCGTTTGATTTTAATTCGTCGTGCCCAAGCTTCGGGGACGATGCTTCTTTGAAGGGGGAGAGGATGTGACACCCCGAAATCCAAATTCAATTAAGGGATTAATTAAGTAATTAATCCTATTTCAATTTGTAATTTAATTCCTTAAATTCCTGAAATTTATTAGTTGGGGACTAGTAATTGACTAGTCAACCCCAAAGTCAAAGTTGTACCTTGAGCTTTGTAAGGAGTTCCATTGTTCCTTACACTTCCTTATGTTAGTAAGGGTATTCTCGACCTTTCACTTGGTGTTAGTATTGTAACCTAAGCTAGTAGACCACCTTCATTCTTTCCTTACACTTTCTAAAAATCTAGCTCCACATTCTCTCTAAAAAGGTGAGTAACTTTTCTTCCAAGCCATGTTGGAGCCTTGCCAAAACTTCAAGAGTTGCTTCCAAGATTCAAACTTTCATATATTTGGGCATCAAGGGGGTAAGATCTAAGTTCATCTTGTGTTTTTTGTTTTATCTAAGGTGTCTTTCTTAAAGATAGGATCTTTATGATCTTTTGGTATGTTCTTGAAGTGGGTTTGGAAGGTGAGCCTTGTGAGGAGCTTGTTGAGGGGTAAAGTGAAGTCTTTAGTCTACAAGAGGTAACCCATGCTCTACAAAACCTATTTTGCTAACCTATATGTGATTTCTTGGATTCTACATGTGTTTTTGCTATGAGATGTGAGTGTTTATGCATTGTCTTGTGAAAATGCATATCTAGAGCTTGTGTTTAAGGTTCATTTGTGTCATTGCTTGGCATTTCCTTTGATTCAAGTCATTTTGTTGTATTTGGTGAGATTTGGCATGTTTTGGACTTGAATTTGAGTTTAGAGTTGAAAATCCGCGAAGTGTTTTGTTGTGGTACAGGGGTGTACCCGCGGGCGGAACGGCGGGTAGGGGTCCAACCCGCCGCCCACCCGCAGGATACACATTTCGGGTGACCTGTACCCGCGGGCGGAACCGCGGGTAGAGGCCTACCCGCGGGTACGTGTTGTGATGTTGTTGGGGATTTGTTCCCCGTGATTCTTTTGACTCGGTATTTGGTCTTTTGACTTCCCGATGTTCTTTTGTGGAACTATTTGAGTGACTTCTTGATGTTTCGTATGTCTAGAACTATATGGTAGAATTCCATGTTGGTTTTGGTGTTGTGAATCGTGCTAAGTGTTCAACATTGTCTTTCGTTGACCCGTGATGAGTCTTGTGTGTCCTTCGGAACTATCTTTGGTTTACCCGTTTGATAAGCATGCTAGTTTGGTGTTTAAATGCTAGCATGTGTGTCGTTTGTACCTTCCTATTGGTTGATGATAACTTGTGTTATTCATCGTTGTTGTTGTTGGGCTGTGACCCATTCCTTGATTGAGTATGATTTCATATCTTCGTTGTGATCCGTGGATTGATTCTTGTTTTGGTGTGATGTGATTTGTGTGTGGCTTTACCTGGATTGCACGATTAGTGGTATGGGACACTAGTCACCAAGGTATTGCAGCGGTCCTCGTGGTGGCCGTGACGTGATTATGGAGCTGTGGCCTTTGTGTAAGGTTCACGTGTTTATTTCTGGGATAACATGCATTATCCAGGGCATATGTTGCCATGTGTGATCGGTACCCTCGTGTACTATGAAATTGGTGGTTTTGTTGGAGGGACTGTTGGAGGGGGAACGACGGTTCCCGTAGGAATAAGGTTGGACTTGTGTACAGGGGTCCTGGAGGTAAAGGTTGGAACTAGATATAAGGTTGGGGGTAGCCATAAGGTTGGAACAGGGCATAAGGAAGGCATATCAACTCGTGATGGGTGATGTTACGAGGGCTTGTGTAGCCATTGTTGTGAGTTCTTCTCTTGTGACGTATGTAGTCACAAAGGCAAGTGTTGCCTTGGCATGTGTTGCTATGGGTGAGTCTTATTCCTTTGCGTTGTGCATGTCGGGTTTTGATCTATTGTGTGATGATAGATCATACCTTGAGATTTCTTGTGAGTCGTGTTGTTCCTTGTGGTCTTGGGATGTGTTCCCGTATTCTTGTGGAGAGTGTTGAGTCTTGCGTTGACTATTACTCTTGGTTTTGCACTTATATATATGTATTCCGTTTCGAAAATGGCTTTACAACTTATATCTTATCTATGTATGATATTTCACATGTATTGGTGGGTTACCAGCATTATTCGCTGACCGGGCGTCGTCCCATGTTTTATTGTGTTCTTTCAGGTGATGTCTAGACGAGTGTGTGATCTAGTGCTTGCTAGTATAGCTTCTCCCTTTCGTTTTGTGGCCTGTGTGCCAGCTTAGATATAGAACTTTGAGACAATGGGTTTAGATGTAAACATTGCAGATGTTGCCGGTGGGTTCATCCTTTTGGTGAACGTGGCATAACACCTTGTGTTCCGGATTATGTCTATCTATCTATCTTTCAGTCTTCCGCTGTGTTTGTTGTTTAGTTCAGTTATCTGCATGTTTAAGGCTTTTAAATAGCATGTTTTTAAGGGGTGTTACAACTTGAGGGGTCCGTTTGACTATTTGAGCCTTCGTGGCCTTGCTAGTTTGCTTATGATTGAGTTAGGGGCACTTTTGTTTATGGTGGTCACTTTTGGACCACCATTGTACATAGTTGGCCGAATGGCCTTGTTTGGTTACTTAGGCCGAATGGCCTTAGACTCATTTGAGCCATGGCTCACTTTTGGGGCCATGGCGTTAATGTATAGACTTGGGTTTTTGATGATGTAAATTTACAGTCTTGGAAAAAAAAAAAAAGTTACAGCCAATACCCATGTTTTCATCACATGAATCAATCAATGGATCAAAACAAAGATATGAAACCATACTCAACAAGGAAGGATTACAATCCGACAGCAACAGTGGTCAACACAAGTTGTCAACCTCAATAGGAAAGCACAAACTACACACACTAGCATTACAACATCAAACTAGCATGCATATCAAACGGGTAAACCAAAATAGTTCCAATGAACCACAAAGACTCAACATCAATCCAACGAATCACAAGGTTGGATTATAAGCACGATTCAAGACACCAAGTCCTAATGTGGATTCCTAACTCATCGTTCTAGACATACGAAACATCAAGAAGACTCACAAAAGCTTAATAATTCAACAACGGGAGGTCAAAACATCAAATAACAAAAAGAAGGGATCACGGGGAACAAATCCCCGCAATCCCAAACATGTTCCCCGCGGGTGGAACCACGGGTAGGGCTCCACCAGCAGGTACGCCCTGCACTCAAAAATCAGCATTCGTTGTTTTGCACTTTTAAGGCCAAGTTCAAGTCCAAATGACCCCAAATCTTCCACACAACAAAGATATGACTTGAACCTATGAATAAATCATAAAATAGCATTCAAGAACCCTAAATACAAGCTCTAAAAATGCATCATCACAAGATCATGCATCAGTCACTCAAACACATCAAGAATGTCATATAGAAGCCAATAATCATTGTTATCAAGTGAAAATAGGTTTTGTGTAGCATGGGTTACCTCTTGTAGACCAAGAACACCTTCTTCAACCTTAAAGCAAGACCAAAGCTCCTCTTGATCAACCTAGAACTTCACCCACCACTAGATCTTCTACAAACTCCCAAAACCCACAAGGTAGAAGAAAGATTTAGAGAAAACATGGGGGAATCTTGCAAGGAAAAGGTAGGGAAGGATAGATCTTACCATTCCTAGCCTTGTAGTGTTGGAAAGTTGGAATCTTGGTGGAAGACTATGCAAAGCTATTAAAAACCAGGAAAGGTGTTATGCCACACCCATGAAACCATGGGTGCACAGGCTAAATCTATCACAATCATCAAACATAACATAAGTCTAGGCACACAGGCCACCGGTCAAGGCACACAAGCCAAAAGAAGCAAAACATCTAAGCACAGGAGCTACGCTATCTAAAGTCCACATCTAGCGCATTCGTCATCTACTCAAAACCTGTAAAACATAGAGATAACACCCGGTCAACGAATAATGCTGGTAACCCATCAATACGCGTTAAATAGCATAGTATAGATAGATATAATCAAAGCCATTTGGAACTGAGAAATACAATATATAGTCGTTTGAAAGCCAGAAGAAGATCAACATCAGAGACTCATCACACTCTCAACAAGAACAAGGATCATCAACCTCAACAAGACAACAAACCACAATCAACAAGGGACAATATAACTCTAAATACAACATACCGTTCATAAGGTAGAGTTCATCAAAGACATGCAAATAAGCAAGGAAATTCACATTCGCATAATGACACATTCATGTTTCAAGTTTCAAAGTTCCAACCTTATGCCCTGTTCCAACCTTATGGCTACCCCCGATCTTATCACAGTTCCAACCATTACCTCCTAGTGTCACCCTGTACTTATGAGTCCAACCGTATATCGCCTGGGACCGTCGTCCCCCACCTACACCGCCAATCATTCACCGCCGAACTCTCAATACACGAGGTTACCATTAAACATCATAGTCACACACCACCGATCATGTGAGCAAAGCTCAAGTCACAAACCACCAATCTCATTCATAATCACACATAGTCATCATCATCAAGAAGACTAAGGCCCATCAATAGCCCTAATCAAGTATCGACAAAGGGTACAATGATTTGTACAAGATCACACCATAAGAATCAATCAAGAGATCACAGCAAAGACATGAGACTATACTCAACAACAAATGATACAATCCAACATCAAATGATTGACAACACGAGTTGCCAACCCCAATAAGAAGTAACAAACCACACATACTAGCATAACAACATCAAACTAGCATGCTCAACAAGCGGGTAAACCAAAATGGTTCCAACGAACCTTCAAGACTCACATTAGCCCAACGAACCACAAGGTTGGACCCTTAGCACGATTCAAGACACCAAATCCTAACATGGATTCCTAACACATCGTTCTAGACATACGAAACATCTAGAAGACTCCCAAAGAGCTCAATAATCCATTAACGTGAGGTCAAAACATCAATACCAAGAAGAAAAGAATCACGGGGAACAAATCCCCGCACCAACCACAAGTGTTCCCCGCGGGTGGGGCCATGGGTAGGCCCCCCACCAGTGGGCCTGCCCGCGGGGTATTGCCCACGAGTAGCCTTGTAACACCCCGTGTTACGGCCTCTAAACAAATTAATTATTTAATTACTTACCCTAAAAAAGAGAATTAAATTCCATTAATTAACTAAGAAGGGTCCACCATAGACCATGGACCCTCATCCCTAAACCAACCCCTTAGTCCTATAAGAAATAGAACTAGCAAACCCACACCATTCAGCCCCTAATTGGGACTCTTACATATATAAATAGGGACATAGGAGGCACCTAGAACACACACCACAATAGATACCACCACACAAGAATTCCCAAGAATTCTCTTATCACCAACATAGGAGAAATCAAGAAGAGAAGATCTTAGAGAAAGACCCTTAATAGCCAAGGAATTTAATTAAGGCTAAGAGGTAACCCATGTCTCAACAAAAACTATTTTCCTTGCTATAATCTTCTTCTATGGCTTCTTCTCTGTGCTTGTGTCTTGATAAATCGTTTATGGTGATTATGATATGATCTTGATATTAATGAGATGATCTTATGTGTTGACCTTGATAATCTTGATGATTATAAGAGATTCTTGATAATTGTGTGTTGTTCTTGATGAATCTTGATGTTCTTGATTTTAAAGATAAAGTATAATTTTATATGATTAGAGCCCTAGGTTAAATTGGGAATTTCGTATTGTGATGTTCTTTATATATATTTGGGTGGGATTTCGCATGTTCGGGTGTTGATTATGTTTAAAATTCATGTTAGGACATTTTCAATATGATTCTAGATTTTGATCCATTATTTGACTACGTGGTGTCATCGTTCGTGTTTAAAAGTGTCTAAGCCTGGTTTAGGGTCCCACAAAAGCTCCCGGGACCCAAATATTAAAAAGGAGTCAGTGGGGGGTAGGGGAAGCCGCCACCTACCCGCTGCCATTTTGGCATCGTCGGCAGCGGGCAGCCGGTGGGTAGACGACTGCCCGTCGGGCACCCGCTGCCCGGTTTCTCGCCGCCGGCGGGCAGCCTGCGGGTGGTCCTCCACCGGCCGGCCACCTGCTGGCTTTTTCCCACCTCGGGACGTTGGCTTCCCCATTTGATGTTTCCCCGAACCTCGTGGTGTCCCAACAGATTCCGTCTATCGTGCCTAAGTCTAGTTTGATGTTTCGAGTACCGTTCGTAGGATAAAAGAGTCTTGTGTATTGTATGCTAGTTGAATTGGTACCCCGTTGACCTAGGTGAAAGATGCATGAACCCCTTATGATAATTCCTAGTATGTGGATGACCACACATAGGTTTCATTATACGTTTTCTCCCCTTTCCCAATGTGTTAATGTGGGTTGCATGTGCTTGCTATGTGTTATATGTGCATGACTCCCCAGTATTGGCTACGGTCAATTGGTTTTACACGGGCTGCGGTCAACCGATTGGGCTCGCCAACGGTGTGTAGGGCTGCAGTCCGCCGATTGGGCTTGCCAACAGTGTGTAGGACTGTGGTCTAGTGATTGGGCTCGCCAACGGTCTGTAGGGCTACAGTCCACCGATTGGACTCGCTAACGGCTTTACATGAACTGCGGTTCATAATCCTGGCTGCGGTCAATGATACTCTTTTGGGCCACGACCCACCGATTGGGTTCGCCAACAGTGTGTAGGGTTGTGGTCCACCGTTGAGCTTGTTAACGGTTTGATGAGCTATGGTTCATCTGTTGGCTGCGGTCAACCCCTTCATGCTGCGGTATGATGCAGGGTGCTGCGGGGCCGTGTTAGCGCTATATGCGCTAACCCTCATGTATGGGCATGCGATTGGTCTTGTGGCGCCACCAAAGTATGCTTATATGATAAAGATGATTGATTGAAAGATGACATGAATGATGTGAAATTAACCTATGACCTTAAGATACATGATAATGTCTTTATATGCTTGTTTATAACTATTGAATGTGCTTATCCCTATTTGTCGAGTCTATTCCTGGTTTTAAAGCTAGAGTCTCCTAAGGTTTTCCTATATATATATATATATATATATATATATATATATATATATATATATATATATATATATATATATATACATATACATATACATACCTATATTGGAGTTTAACGCGTTAGAGTGGGTTACCAGCATTATTCGCTAAACAAATATATTTGGCTTTCAGGCACAAATGATTAGCTACCGGAGCGCGCTATAGGACCTCGGCTTAGATAGTTAGTCTTTCCTTTCGGCCTGCGTACCTTAATGATGTAATGACGTTGTTTGAGGATAAATAGTTAGTGTAGCCTGTGCATCTGAGTTCTCCAGCTCAAATGTGGCATAACACCCCAGATCCTTATGTTTAGAATGCTCTGTTTGGGATTGATTAATAGAATTGCTTTCATATTTTAAGATTAAAAAGTTTTAAAAATTTCGGGGTGTTACAAGCCTGTTCCCTGCGGTTGGGGCAGCGGGTAGGCCACTGCCCGCCGTTCCGCCCGCGGGGTACATCACCTGTACACCAAAATTCCCTTCGGGGATTTTCATCATCAAGGTCAAGTTCAAGTCCAAAACACCCCAAATCGCACACACAACAAAGATATGACTTGAACCCAAGAAATAGCCAAGCAATGGCATTCAAGAAACCTAAATACAAGCTCTAAACATGCATCATCACAAGATCATGCATCAAATCTCACAAATCACACTAAGAACATCAAATAGAAGCCAATAATCATCATTTAGGTAAGAAATTAGGTTTTGTATAGCATAGTTACCTTTGTAGCTTAAAAACTTCTCCTTTTCACCCTCTTAAGCCTCTTCTTAGAGCTCTTCCTCCTCACCAACTTCTTACACAAGCCAAAACACAAGAAAGATTCTAACTTAGATAAAGACACCCAAAAGATGGCTAAAAACACCAAAAAGCTATGAACCTTACCCTTTACTATGCTTGGGAAGAAGAAAGTAGGAATCTTGGAGAATGATCTTGCATGGCTAGGAGGTTCTCCCTTTTGCTTGAAGAATAAGCTAGGTTCTTCTAGAGAGATGCTAGAGTGTTTGAGACTCAGGCTTTGAGTGAGAAATGAATGAAATGTCTTGCTTGGGATAGCTTGAACAATAATTCATGGGTGAAAGGTCACTTTTACCCTTACTAAAGTTGGAAAGGCAAGGGGGCAAGGGCACAAACCATAAAGCACAATGTACACTTGATTGACTTAAGTGACTATTCAAATTCTAGTCCCTCTACTATTAAATTTCAGGATTTTTAGAAATGGATTACCAAAGAAAGCTTGGATTAATTCTTCAATTAATCCCCAATTAGTATTTAGATTTACGGGGTGTCACATCCTCTCCCCCTAACAAGAAGCTTTGTCCCCGAAGCTTGGGCACGACGGGTTCAACAAAAAGTAGCAACGAATCAAAGATGCGACAAGAGATAGCAAGGTATGAATAAACAAGGTTCCAAAGATCAAAAGTAGTGCAAGGTTTCAAGGTAATGGAGAAAACTTCTCAAGCAACACCACCACCAACACAACTTAAGGCCAACCATCACCCATCTACACTAATCCTAAGCCACGAACAAACCTAACTCAAAAGAGGCAAAGAAACTAAACAAACCACTTAACAACAAGCTAACAACCAAAGCAAACAAGAGAGCGCCACTAAACGCACAACTAAACAAGCAACAACCACCAAGCCGGCAAACGAAACAAACAAGAAAAGAAATGAGCTTACCACAAACTCCCGCCTAGGAGGAACCATCCTCCGAATCCTTGGCATCCTCATCAGAAGCTTCCTCGGCTCTACCTCGGCTAGAGCTAGCTTCTAGCACATCCAGCCTTTGATTCACGGTTGTAACACCCCAATTTTCATATCCAAAATTTCCTTAAAATTTTTTCCTTAATTTACAATTTACTAAACTCATAGCGAAAGCATTAACTAATCAAAAGAAAATGGGTGTTACCGCCACACTTAGGCACCCAACAACCTAAGTTCTAAGGCTAAATTTACAACTTGCAATAAACAACTCAAGATATGTACTAGTACAAAAAAAAACTAACAATTCAACTGTCTAACTAATAAATGATATCTCTAGGTGGTTCGCTCATTCTCATGTCCAATGCTCATGCAAGAGTTCCTGCAAAAATAATTAAAGAATAGAAAACAGAGAAACACACAAATTCAGCATAAAGCTTGTAAGATTTACTTCATCCCGTAAGACATTTTTGCACATAGCACATAGGATCAGATAATTGGCATATAATATAAACCCTTTAAACATTTAATCTTTCCTTATCAATAAAGCATAATCATATAGAAACATAACTCAAATATGAAATACTCAGAATTTCCAACAACCATAATTTCCCAACAAAACTCGTAATTTTTAATACTAAATCAGTAGTTCTCACAATAGATATTTTAGGAACCTTTCAAAAGTAAATTTTTTTTCCATCATGGAGGAACACCAATCTCAATGCAATGGGCAGGGTCTTGTTTCATCAAGCCCTAGTGAACAGTAATCACCCTACTGAACACTACACAAAATCCCATTCAATCTCAAATAATGGGCAGAGTCTTAATTACTTAAGCCCTAGTGAACAGTAATCACTCTACTGAACACTATGCAAAAATCCCATTTAAACCAACCAAATGATGGGCAGGTAATAAGAACCAGTACACATGGAATCCAATAAGGGTCTATAGTGGGCTCATCACAAGGCCCATAACTACATCCTTAAAGAATCATTGGTGGAAGAAACAAGAAGGCCCAATAATAATTCCATTCGATAGAGGAAAGTATTATAGTGGCCAATTTCAAGTGATATCATGGATCGAAGACAATGCTTACAAGATTCGAGGTCGAATCATTTTCAAGAAGGGGAGGATGATGCGGCCCAACATAATGAAGATCTATCAAGAGTACCAATTGGGTCAATCACAAGGCCCAAGTCCAAACGATTAAGACAACTCTTCATTGGTGATATTCAAAGATGGTGAAAATCCAAGTCAAGCCCATTTGCAAAAGCTGAAGAAGAATTCAAGGCTTTTTATAATTGTTTAAGTGCTGATTTTGGTGATTGAATTAGGCCCAAATCAGACCTATTATTTTTGGTCATCATTAATTTAAATTGTTTGGCATAAAAGAGAAAACACTAGTTGTATTTAGAAAGGATTCCTTAAATCCTTTTCTAAATAAAACTCTATTTACTTATTTTCTAGATTAGGTTTTGGACTCTTTTTCCCATTGTATTTAGATTACAATGCTGCCCTATACCTATAAATAGGGCACATCCATATCAGTTTGAAAGAGGCTTTAATTCAATAAAATTCTTAAGTTTTTCTTTACACTTGTGTAAGAAACCTTATGGCTAATTGTGGACTCAATTAGTGGCTAGTCGTGGACTCGACTAGCAAATTGATTCGTGGACTCGAATCAATCTTCCTTTCTTCAGCCTTAGATTTAGGGTCGTGGACTCGTTCTTGAATCGAAGGAAACTAGATCCGACTCTAGTTGATTGAAGATTGCATCATCGAGGTACTTGAAGCTACAATGGGATTCTTCCAAGTCTTTGAGGATTCGAGACAAAGGGTTTCTCGTGAGGTTTAAGGTATTTCGATCCATATCTATCTTGCATTGAGAGTAATCTTGGGACAATACTCCATTTATTTGAATCTTGGACTAGATTCATATCAATTTGGTATTCAGAGCCTAGGTTTATCTCATTATCATTAGAAATTTGGTATTCAGAGCCTAGGTTTATCTCATTTTTTTCTTACATACTACTTTTTTTTTTCGGGTCTTATTCATAAAAAACCCTAAAAAAATTTCCTTTACATTCTTGATTGTGTTCTTGAATCTTGATACATGTTCTCCAGTTTCTTGAAAAACAATCCCGAAAGGGTTTTCCCTTTTTCCCGTCCAATATCAACGAGACCTCACACCTCCTAAGCACCATATTACCATATATTATGTCAAGAAAACAACCCCATCTCACTCTTACCTATATCCAAAGCGCATTTACGCTCAATCACGTCGCAATCACACCCTGTCCAGATTTCCGCATTCTGTGACCAGTTTCAAAGAATGACCTATATCTCGAGATCCACCAGTTAGTTTTATCTGAAATTTGGATATGTTTTAGATATCTTCTGGGGAGTTCTATTGATATATTATAAACTTGCTAACTCCTTACATTCATTGAGATATTGATCTTCGAATTAAGGGCATCGTTTTTGTTTTTCTGGGTGATTCTTGAAATTCTTGATTCTGTTTTGAAGTGCTTGTGTGGAACCACTTGGTCTGAAATTTTTGGTGATATTTACAGTAATTATTTGGAGGTTATTTATCAAAAAAATCAAAAAAAAAATCAAGAAAGTTGAAAAAAAAAAAAAAGCAAAAAAGAGAAAGCAATAAAGAAGAAGAATAAGGTTGGGAAAAGAATTTGGCTGGTAGGAGAATTTTGGAGGTACAAGGAAGGGGAAAAGTATAGGGTTGGAAGGAGTTCTTTAATGATTCCTAATTGGTTGTGGTACACGTGAACCCATTTTATATTCTATTTGTCTCTATCTTTTGATATTGGTCTTGCATATCTTTCTGCCATACTTCCTTCTTTAGTTTCCTTTTTCTTTCAAATCTTATTTAGTTTCTTTGCTCGTATTGTCCTTTTTCTTTGCTTCTTGCTCTCAATTTTATTACCTATCTCACGATACACCCTTACTCTCAAAGGCTTGTGAAGTTTTCCAAGGTACGTTTTCTTGAACTTTGAGGTTGAATCCATATCAACTTGAGTACCGGACTAGAATTTTCCTTTTTGGAAAAAGGCTTGTGAGAGTATCTGCCACCTTGAGCGATACACGAGTGGAGTGTGTGTTTGTAAGAGTGTGTAGTACACCACCAGAGCCATATAATCCACCTCTTACCTGCGAGCTGAGAATAGTGAGGGAGCGAGCCAACTTTTTGGTTTCACTAACGTGATTACTCACAAATCTTTTTTTTTTTTTAGATATATTTTTTCCTATACAGATGGCTGATCAAGTTCCAAACTTTCCCCACACATTAGAACAAAAGATAGACAGGTTACTCAAACGAATGAATAATTTGGAGCAACGCTCACAGCAAGTGCAACCACCACACAATGATAGCGACACCTGCCACCAGTAGGAAGAGTGGATCCTATATGTCAAAGGATCCAGCAGCGCAATGCGGAGTTAGGAAACATTAAACATGAAATTCCTAACTTCACCGGTGAGAAAGGACCTACCGAATACATAGAATGGGAGAATGCTGTTGAAACTCTTTTTTATTTAAAGCAATATTCTGATCTTACAAAAATAAGGATAGTTGCTACATCTTTTAAGGGGTATGCATTATCTTGGTGGCGAAAAAGAAATATAGAAAGAGTTGCTAATTTTATTCCCTATGAATCTTGGGTTCAAGTGAGGGAAGATATGCGCCTAACCTTTCGTCCTAAATCTTTTTTCAATGATCTTGAAAGAAAATTGCTGGGAACGGTGTAAGGAAATAAGTCAGTTGATGAGTACTACCAAACTATAAGTATTTTGCTTAAACAAGGAGACATACATGAAGAAGAGACAAAAACTGTTGCACGTTTTGTACATGGATTGAACTTAGAAATTCGGTGTGGATTGAGTATTCAGAGATATGACACCCTTTATGATGCCCTGTATGCTGCACGTGAATCTGAGGCAAAAATCAAAGAGATGAAAATGTACAAGTCCAAAAATGGTGCATCAAGATGGAACAACACTTGTTCCACCCCTCAAAGGCGTGATGAACATCCTCCTCCAAGAGATGATTCACGAGACAAAGGTAAGGAAAAGGTAAGTGAGGCAGTGAGGCCTCAACATGATAGAGAATTGATTTGTTATAGATGTAATGGGAGAGGCAACATAGCTCGTGATTGCCCTAACAAGAGGGTAGTTAAGATAACAACACAATCTGAAAATTTTACTTCTTGTCTTGAATATAAATCTGAGGATGAGGTTTGTGACCATTTTGAAACCCCCAATGAACATGCTGAGAGAGAACCATTCATACCTTTAGATTCTGATTCTAAATATGTTGATAGTGAGTCTAGTCATATTGTTGTTGTTAAGGAGGTTTTGAATGTTCACCCTTTAAAAGAAGATTAGTCTCAAAGTGAAAATATATTTTGTGCTAAAGGGTCAATTAGAGAGAATGTGTGTGCTATGGTAATAGATTCTAGAAGTTGCACAAATGTGGCTAGTGCAACTATGGTTAAATTTCTTCAGTTACCTTTGCTTAATCATCCAAATCCTTATTGTTTGCAATGGTTAACTGATGTAGGAGAAGCTAGAGTAACCAAACAGGCTGATATGAACCTAGTCCAAGATTCAAATAAGATGAGTATTGTCCCAAGAATTGCTCTCAAGATAGAGATGGATCAAAATACCTTAAACCTCACGAGAACCCCTTTGTCTCGAATCCTCAAAGACTTGGAAGAATCCCATTGTAGCTTCAAGTACCTCGATGATGCAATCTTCAATCAACTAGAGTCGGATCTAGTTTCCTTCGATTCAAGAACGAGTCCACGAACCTAAATCTAAGGCTGAAGAAAGGAAGATTAATTCGAGTCCACGAATCAATTTGCTAGTCGAGTCCACGACTAGCCACTAATTGAGTCCACAATTAGCCATAAGGTTTCTTACACAAGTGTAAAGAAAAACTTAAGAATTTTATTGAATTAAAGCCTCTTTCAAACTGATATGGATGTGCCCTATTTATAGGTATAGGGCAACATTGTAAGCTAAATACAATGGGAAAAAGAGTCATAAACATAATCTAGAAAACAAGTAAATAGAGTTTTATTTAGAAAAGGATTTAAGGAATCCTTTCTAAATACAACTAGTGTTTTCTCTTTTATGCCAAACAATTTAAATTAATGATGACCAAAAATAATAGGGCTGATTTGGGCCTAATTTAATCACCAAAATCAGCAGTTAAACAATTATAAAAAGCCTTAAATCTTCGTCATCTTTTGCAAATGGGCTTGACTTGGATTTCCACCATCTTTGAATATAACCAATGAAGAGTTGTCTTAATCGTTTGGACTTGGGCCTTGTGATTGGCCCAATTGGTACTCTTGATGGATCTTCATTATGTTGGGCCGCATCATCCTCACCTTCTTGAAAATGATTCGACCTCGAATCTTGTAAGCATTGTCTTCGATCCATGATATCACTTGAAATGGGCCACTATAATACTTTCCTCTATCGAATGGAATTATTATTGGGCCTTCTTGTTTCTTCCACCAATGATTCTTTAAGGATGTAGTTTTGAGCCTTGTGATGAGCCCACTATAGACCCTTATTGGATTCCATGTGTACTGGTTCTTATTAACAAGGAAAAAGGTATCAAATTCTCAACCTCTTTTTGCTGCAATTTCTCTTCAATTTGTTTGGGATTGTATAGTAAAGTAAACAAGCACTTGCACCGATGAGGAAGCAACAGTGCAATTTCTTTTCTAACACCATACACAAATCTGTTCTTGGTAATAACAGCTGGTTCAATCACCCCATCACGGATCATCAAATCTCTTAACTTATTATAGAATTCTTCCACACTAAGTGATCCTTGTTGAAGTGTATTTAACTCAAAAGACTCCATGGATGATGTGAAACAATGAACAATAAACTAGAAAACACAAGGAATGGCAACACAAATCTGGACAGATTTTAAGAGTGACTTTGTAGAATTTTCTGGATTATTGTGGATGATATTTTGACCCAAATTTTTGATGAAACTAAAGATTGGTAAGTTTTATACTTCCAAAAAAAAATAAAATTCAAAGCAATTGGATATGTGGAAGTATTTTTTTTTTTGAATTTGTTCTCTCAACAGTGCAGGCTGAAATGTTGACAGAAACTGTTCTAACCCGGAATTCAACGAATTTTCTGTGTTTATAGGAATATGATTTTAACACAAAATTTTCATGAAACAATAGAGTGTTAGGTTGGGTACTTTCAGAAAAAATTTCAACACAATTGGATATGTGGAAGTATTTTTTTGGAATTTTTCTTTCAGAAGACGCGGGCTGAAAATTTACTGCAGAAACAAATGAAACAAGAATTGATTGGTAAAGTGTTAACCATTTTTGTGTGAGGAATGAACCAAAAGCTCTGATACCAAACTGATGTGGACCTTTGGGGATGAACTTGAGAGTCGATTCACCAAAGAGTCCTCCGGTTGCCCGATCTTTTCCTTCTTTTTCACTCAAATATTTCTCATTTTTGTTTTCACATTTGTGTTCACACATGTTTACATCCTCATTCATTTCTTTTTCTCACAAAGTTTATAAGACAATTCTTCTTCCTCATCTTCAGTTAAGACAACTGATGTGGATCTTTGGGGATGAACTTGAGAGTCGATTCACCAAAGAGTCCTCCGGTTGCCGATCTTTTCCTCACAAAACAACAAGAACAAAAATTACAGTTTAAGGGTGTTGGAGATAGAATTGGTTGATGTAGGGGTTGGTTATGGGATTATTTTTGTGTTTTTGTATAAAGATATTTCCGCCACACCTTGGTCTTAGGTGATAAGGAATGGATGGCACCACAAGATTGGTAATTATCTTGATAAGCCTAAAATAACACCTCTCAGCACACAAGAGAGACAACAAAATGCCTAAACATTTTCTTTTGATTCAATCTCCAAAATTCTGCCTACAAGATGATGTTTTAGCCTCCTTTTTTATAGAAGACTATTTACAAGGCGTTAAAGAACATTCATCTCCCTTGAACTAGTAACATAGAAATAAAGAAAACAAAAGGTCACTAATTAAATTTAACATAAATGCATTTTAAATCACTAAAATAACTAGGTTTTAATTATGCTTCAATGATGATAAGGTTCCATGGGACTTCTAGGGCGTTCTCCTTCATATTTTTGGACCAACATAATGATCTTTTAAATTGTTGTAGTCGTGTCCTCATCATTCCCTCACTCTTTGAGATGATTCGTCCTCGAATCACACTTGCCTCTGTCAAATGGAAATGAGTAAATTTCCCACCGTATTAATTGAATATCTTCATCATAGAAAGTGAATAAACACATGTTTCCTTGATCATGGCATAACAATACCATTCCTTCCAATTGATTTTCAACACTTGAATCACATCCATTAACCTTTTTTAGTGTGAGGGATGAACCCAAAGCTCTGATACCAAACTGTTGTGGATCTTTTGGGGGTGAACTCAAGATTCGATTCACCAAAGAGTCCTCCGGTTGCCCGATCTTTTCCTCACAAAACAACAAGAACAATAATTACGGTTTGAGGGTGTTGGAGATGGAATTGGTTGATGTAGGGGCTGGATTTGAGATTATTTTTATCTTTTTTTTATAAAGATATTTCCGCCACACCTTGGTCTTAGGTGATAAGGAATGGATGACACCACAAGATTGGTATTATCTTTATAAGCCTAAAAGAACATCTCCCAAATCACATGAGAGAAAGCAAAATGCCTTAGCATTTTCTTTTGATTCAATCTCCAAAATTCTGCCTACAAGATGATGTTTTAGCCTCCTTTTTATAGAAGACTATTTACAAGGCATTAAAGAACATTCATCTCCCTTGAACTAGTAACATAGAAATACAGAAAACAAAAGGTCACTAATTAAATTTAACATAAATGCTTTTTAAATCACTAAAATAACTAGGTTTTAATTATGCTTCAATGATGATCAGGTTCCATGGGACTTCTAGGGCATTCTCCTTCATATTTTTGGACCAACATAATGATCTTTTAAATTGTTGTAGTCGTGTCCTCATCATCAGGGGTGATCACAGAAAGTGTTTCACCATTTGCCTCTCCTGTCTTGCTTGTACCAAAGAAAGACAACACATGGAGATTTTGTATTGACTACAGGGCATTGAACAACATAACAGTAAAGAACAAATTCCCTACACCACTGGTGGATGACCTTTTTTCTGAGCTGGCAGGGTCCAGAGTTTTTACTAAGTTGGACCTAAGGGCTAGATACCACCAGGTGAGGATGCAGAAAGGAGAAGAGTACAAAACTGCATTGAGAACCCACTAAGGGCTTTATGAGTTTAGGGTGATGCCCTTTGGCCTCACTAATGCACCAGCCACCTTCCAAGCTCTCATGAACCATGTGTTCAAGCCCCTACTCAGGAAATTTGTCTTAGTATTCTTTGATGATATACTGATTTACCCTGATCTAGAAAAGCATTGGGGTCACCTCAGGGCTGTGCTGTAACTAATGAAGGAACACAGGCTCTTAGCTAAACTCAGCAAGTGCTCATTTGTGCAGGAGAAGGTGGAATATCTTGGCCACATAGGAACTGGCCTACATACTGATCCTTCTAAATTATAGGCTGTGGCTGAGTGGCCTCAACCAGCATCCATTAAAGGACTGAGAGGATTCTTAGGGTTAACTGGTTATTATAGGAGATTCATTAAATCCTATGGTATCATCAGCAAACCCTTGACCAGCATGCTAAAGAAGAATTCCTTTCACTGGAATCCAAAAGCTAAAACTGCATTTAATACCCTTAAACAAGATCTGTGCTCAGCTCCTATCCTAGCCCTCCCAGATTTTAGCAAAACATTTGTTGTTGAGGTTGATGCTTGTTGTAAAGGTATGGGGGCTGTGTTGACTCAAGAAGAAAGACCAATAGCCTATTTCAGCAAGGCTTTTGGAGACAAACATCTAGGGCTATCCATCTATGAAAAGGAACACCTTACTATCATTAATGCTGTGGAGAAGTGGAGATCTTACTTAATTGGAAGGCAGTTCATTATTAGGACTGATCACCACAACTTAAAATTCCTCCTAGAAAGAAAAATTAGTACTTCCATCCAACAGAAAGGCTTAGCCAAGCTACTTGGATTACATTATACAATCCAATAAAAGAAGGGGGTTGATAACTGTGCTGCAGATGCCCTCTCTAGGAGAATGACAGATCAGGAACCTAAGATGAATGTTATTCTCAGCATTAAGCCCCAATGGATAGAGGATGTGGCTGCTAGCTATGAAGGAGATGTATGGGCACAAGACAAACTGACTGCAACTCTCATTACACCAGAAGGGGATCCTAATATTGCAGTGACTGAAGGATTGATCAGATACAAGCAAAGATTGTATATTGGGAACAAGGGAAGTCTGAGAGAGCAGTTGATGAACCAGATGCATAGTTCACCCATGGGGGGCCATTCAGGGCAGAAGGGGACCTATCATAGACTAAAATCTCTATTGTATTGGGAAGGAATGAAAAAGGCAGTGGAGGAAATGGTAAGGCAATGTGATGTATGCCAGAGGTGCAAAGCAGAAAATGTGGCTGCCCCTGGACTGCTGCAACCCCTGGCTATCCCTGATCAAGCCCGGAAAGGGATCTCAATGGACTTCATAGAGGGATTGCCTAAATCCCATGGCAAGGAGGTTATACTAGTAGTGGTGGACAGATTAACTAAGTATAGCCACTTCATAGCAGTCTCACACCCCTACACTGCTGAAAGTGTGGCCTCAGAATTCATGGAGAACATCTACAAACTCCATGGATTGCCTGAGTCCATTATGTCTGATAGAGATAAAGTGTTCCTCAGCCTTTTTTGGCGGTCTATCTTCAAACAGATGAAGGTCCAACTATGTATGTCAACTGCCTACCACCCCCAATCAGATGGTCAAACATAAAGAGTAAACAGATGTTTGGAAACATATTTGAGGTGCATGGTGTTTCATAGGCCCAAGTCATGGGTTAAGTGGCTGCATCTAGCTGAACTCTGGTACAACACTAACTTCCACTCATCATTGCAGTGCACTCCCTTCTAGTCTCTATATGGTTATAAGCCCCCTATGTTAGCATGGGAAGGTGGACACAGATCTAAGGGAAATGAGTGGTTGACTGAAAGGGAAACACTGTTGGCAATCTTGAAGGATAATTTGAGGACAGCTCAGGGGAGAATGAAACAACATGCAGTTAAGAGAAGGAGTGAGAGGACACTCCAAGTAGGAGATTGGGTTTATTTGAAAGTACAACCCTATAGACAAGTAACTGTGGCTGTAAGATCCAATGTGGAGCTCTCAGCCAAATATTATGCTCCTTACCAGGTGATAGAAAAGGCAGGGGCAGTGACTTATAAGTTGGCTCTACCCCAGAGCTAACAAATCCATCATGTATTTCATATATCACAGTTAAAGAATAAGGTAAGAAGGCATGGAAACCCTCAAGAAAAACCTCCCCTTGTGGGGCAGGAAGGAGAAGTCCTAGCATATACCCCATAGCAGCCTTAAACAAGAGGCTGGTCAAGAGGAATAACAAGGCAGTGACTCAGACACTAGTGCAGTGGGCTAACCTACCAATAGATTCAGCTACGTGGGAAGAATATAACCACATTGTGAAGCAGTTTCCCTCGTTTGATCCTTGGGGACAAGGATCCTGTGGAGGAGAGGGTATTGTAATGCCCTCAGAAGATTAATGGAACCGGATTGATTGAGCAAGAGCCAATACGACGTCGCAGGACAGCAGGTAGCTGAACACAGTTGAAGGCAGTTAGAGTCTCAGGTCAGACGATGTCGCTTGAAGGGCGCTATTTCTATTAAGGCAATTCTGTTAGCATTAGCAGTTAGGTACCGATGTAATAAAAGAGGGCTTTCCCTTCGCTGTTGGTTGTTGAACAATTATGCAATTTCCATTATCTTCTCTCTTAATTTCTTCTTTCCCCGCCTCTGAAATTCTCTCCTTCCTTTACCCCAATTTCTCTTCTTCGAAACCCTAAGGGCTTTACAGAAACTTGCTATTTATCCATGTTTGCAAATATTATTTAAAGTAAATATGCATGGATTTACATGAAATTACATGAATTTAGGTGTGTCAATATATATGTGTGTGTGTATTCACATCCCTTCGTGGTACACAGATTTGAGAAGAAGGGTATGACGACGATGATAAGAGTCTGAGACATGCATCTGAAAGATGAAAAGTTTATTTAATCATGGTCATATTTTCTTGTATTATCTACTGTAAACACATGAGAATATCTTTTAGATAGAATTATTTAGTTACATAATTAAAAAAAAAAAAAAAAATTCTTGGTATAGTAAGCTGAGAATTTTGTCCATCTTGTATCCCACAAATTTTAATTTGATTTTCCATCCTTGTTATTGAGTGAGGGAGATGAAAAACTTATAGGTAAGTAATTACACATCTGAAGATACCATATAATTAATTTTTTATTCCTTCATTTTTCTCTATATTTTTTGTTGTATTACAACAAATTTTTCCAACAAGTGGCTTTAGAGTGCATGGAAAATTATGTGGTCAAAAAGAGTTTCCTCAATGATCTAACTCATCCTTATAATAGAAAAGTGGATGAAAAATGGAAGGAATTATATGTATGTGCCTATATAAAATATACACACGCAAATATATTGATTAACTAGGATTTTGTATGTGCGATTTTCAAAATTGCATGTTCATTATTAAACTATGTATAAATAAAAATAATTAAAAAATTTAGATCAAATTATATTTTGTAATTTCTTAAACTATTAAATTTTAATTATCATATTTTAAAAGAAAAAGGAAATAATTTATATTTTTATTTTATAATAATATAAACAATTTTCATAAAATTTATATTAACAAAAAATAAAATAAAATAAAAAAATTATAATACTAAGTTTACATCCACGTATATTGGTATCTATACACAAATAATATATGTATTTTATACACGCACATGATTTAACATTCTTAGACGATATTTAATTAAAATATAATCTACAATTAAATTAATTGTTATATAATAATTTTTATGAAATGAAAATTAAAGAATATGAAAAAGATATATAGCAGATGTAGGTGTATGGTAATAGTGATATAGTTATCAATGTTCGAATTTATTAAATAGTAATTTTTTTTTTTTGAAAGTTACTGGCTCTATTAAATAGTAACTTAGTTATAACAGTATAGAATAAGAGTAGTTTTATTTAACAAATATACAATAACGACATTTTGTCCAATAAAAATAAAGTGCATAACATTTAAACTACAATGTACACTAGAGTAAAAAACAAAATATAAAAATGTTTATATATCAAATGTGTTGGAAAAAAAAAAAAACAAACAAACAAACAGAAAAGGAAGCAGTTTTATTGAAAAAGTTTTTCTCTCCCTTTTTTTTTTTTTTTTTTTTTGACATAATAGCACTGGGATAAAAGATACCAAAATCTTTATATATGCACAATGCAAAAGTTGGTTGATGATTATAATTGTGTAAATCATTGTTGCACACTAACTGAAAGAAAACAAGGTATAATTAAGTGAAGCATGTACCCTACCTAATATCCTTCATAGAGGTTTCACTCCAATCTACCCAATCTTCTCATTCAAGTTCACTGCCATGTACCGGCCATCTATATTTGCTCATTTATCTTCCTTTAACAAAAAAACAAAAAAAAAAAAAAAAGAAAACAAAAAAAAAAAAAAAAAAAAAACTAAGAGAGTACATGAAGTGTGGTTTAATCATGTTGGATTTTTTAAATAATTATTACATTGATTAGAATGCTACGTATAAGTCATCATATTTAAAATTATTTTTTTAAAAAGAAAGTATTAGTGTGGATTTATTATATATTCACTAATCAACCTGGGTAGGCAGATTCTTTGACAGGTGGGTCAAAAAATGGTGAAAAAAATTGGGTAGTTTTTATATCACTCAAATTAATTACTTGTAATATTTTACTGGGTAAAAAATAAGTTGAAGTTCGAATTATTTGTGCAGCTGTTGATTTTGACCAATTATAAAATATTAATGATTAAAATTACAATTTTAGTGTTTATAAAAGTTAATATTCAAATATTGTTGATTAATCTACAAACTTAATAAGAGCCAATAAAGTTAACCTCTCACGGGAACTAATAAAAAATGTTGGTGTAATTGTTGGTTGAAATGAACGGTTCATAATATTTTGATTTTAGTATATTTTATTTTCCTACTTTACGTTTTGTCATATCAATGACTTTTCTTAAATACATATGCATTTCGTTAGTGTAAGCTTTAGTAACGGAATATTCCGTTAACTATTTATTATTCTTAACTTATTTATTGATTTTCATATGGAAGTTCTTAGGTTCAAGCTCCATCCCAATCAAAATTGACATAATTGTTAGATATATACTATGAATATTTTAGAATGTATTAAAATATACAATATAAAAATTAATATGAACTTTGGTCAATTAATTAGAATCGCGCATTGAGCATTAATGAAATGGTACACCTAATTTACAGTATATATTTAACACAGATGAGAAACTATGTCTATTATCATTGTCTGTTTGGGAAAGAAAGATTTGGTTCTATTTTTGAAGGTGCACTGCGCCAAGGCACTAAAATTGCAGTGAAACATACCAGGGGACTAGATTAAATACAAAAATCATTTTTGTCGGAATGGCAACAAGAGGAAGCATGGATCACGCCAATTAATAGGATTTTGTGTTACAAAAATTATCCTTGGGTACTATCTAGTGAGGGTGTTTTTTTCTAAAACTGCTATTGCACTAGTTTATTTAATGAAAAATTATGCCATATGTCATAGTTATGCAATATTGAAATATTCTTTTATGAAAAATTTGATAATCTTGCATTGATATTCACCAGGATACTGAATGATACTTTGATACATTCTGACACTAATTTACAAATACACATTGGGCATTAGACAATTCACGCAATGCACGTGTGTAGTGGTAACTAGTAACAATAATACAATGCCACCAAAGTTAACTCGTGGTCGAAAGTGAACACTTTTGATGAGTTGATAGTTATATGATTTGAGTGTTGGAAAATTTGCCTAAAATGACATTGTTGAATTTGTTAGAGGCATTCCATCGGTTCAAGACCATGAAGAAAGCAAAGAAGCAATATGTGAATGCAATGGTAGGAAATACTATACATGTGATAGCCAAACAAGTCTAAGTACTAAGAAACTACTGTTGGTGCTCTCATCAACATTGAGTGCTCTCATAAAATGACATTGTAAGTGCCTATTTTGTGGTACAAATATATATAGGTCCCCTTTTGATTTGGGTCGGGTCAAAGCGGACCTGAGTTCTTCATAGTGAGATGAAGAAATTGTTATATTGTACGCTTAAAACGGATAATGAGCGAATGAGAAATTGATTCTCAAAGTAAACTCATTTAAGATGGAAAGTGAAGGTGGAAAGGCTTGAAACAAGCACTTGTCCCACATTTAAAAAACAATGAGATTTACACTACTATATATACAAGAGCCTTTTAGAAAGATGTTGAATTGTATAGCATAGAGGCAAATCAAATACCAAAATGAGCATGAAAAGGCTTGACTCGTGTACGTACTATTTGGACCTAGGGTGATGTGGATCTTTGGGGATGAACTTGAGAGTCGAGTAGTAACTATTTGGACCTAGGGTGATGTGGATCTTTGGGGATGAACTTGAGAGTCGATTCACCAAAGAGTCCTCCGGTTGCCCGATCTTTTCCTCACCAAAACAACAGAAACAACAGTAACGGTTTATGGGTGTTGGAGATGGAATAGGTTGATGTAGTGGTTGGTTATGGGTATTATTTTTGTGCTTTTCTATAAAGATATTTCCGCCACACCTTGGTCTTAGGTGATAAGGAATGGATGGCACCACAAGATTGGTAATTATCTTGATAAGCCTAGAATAACACCTCTCAGCATACAAGAGAGACAACAAAAATGCCTAGCATTTCTTTCATTCAACTTCATTCATCTATATCTCTAAAATTCTGATTGTGTTTAGCCTTTGTATAGGCTAATACATAACTTTCAAAGGGAAAACAAAGAGTTAAGAGTCTCCTAATATTAAATTTAACATAAATGCATTTTAAATAACTAAACTAACTACATGACATCATTTCAATGATGACTATGTTCAATAAGCCTTCTAGGACCTTCTTCTTCATAATTTTTGGACCAACATAATGATCTTTTAAGTTGTTGTAGTCATGACCACATCATTCCCTCACTCTTTGAGATGATTCGTCCTCGAATCACACTTTCCTCGATCAAATGGAAATTAGTAATTATCTGACCAAATGACTTTAATACCTTCACCAAGGAGAGTGAGTGATCTCGCGCTTTGTAGATCATAGCACAACAATACCATTCCTTCCAATTGATTTTCAACCCTAGAATCACATCCATTAACCTGCAAAGAACTTAAATCAAAGGTTATGGAGTTCTCAAAATCTTCTCCCTCATTCTTTTTCTCACAAAGTTTATAAGACAATTCTACTTCCTCATCTTTAGTTTTTTTCTCAATCTCTCATTCTTTTTCACTCAAATATTCCGGATCATTCTCTTCTTCTTTATCACTCAATTTTTCTTCAATTTGTTTGGCATGGTATAGTAAAGTAAACAAACACTTGCACCGATGAGGAATCAATCGTGCAATTTCTTTTCTAACACCATACACAAATCTGTTCTTGGTAATAACAGCTGGTTCAATCACCCGATCACGGATCATCAAATCTCGTAACTTATTGTAGAATTCTTCCACACAAAGTGATCCTTGTTGAAGTGTATTTAACTCAAAAGACTCCATGGATGATGTGAAACAATGAACAACAAACTAGAAAACACAAAGAATGGCAAAACAAATCTGGATAGATTTTAAGAGTGACTTTGATGAATTTTCTGGAATTTTATGGATAATATTTTGACCCAAATTTTTTTATGGTTATCAAGAACTATGGGTTTTATTCAACAACAAAAAAATTTCTGGGCAAAATGATATGAACCTAGTCCAAGGCTCAAATAAAATGGAGTATTGTCCCAAGATTACTCTCAATGCAAAGATAGAGATGGATCAAAATACCTTAAACCTCACGAGAAAACCTTTGTCTCGAATCCTCAAAGACTTGGAAGAATCCCATGTAGCTTCAAGTACCTCGATGTTGCAATCTTCAATCAACTAGAGTCGGATCTAGTTTCCTTCGATTCAAGAACGAGTCCACGAACCTAAATCTAAGGTTGAAGAAAGTAAGATTGATTCGAGTCCACGAATCAATTTGCTAGTCGAGTCCACGACTAGCCACTAATTGAGTCCACAATTAGCCATAAGGTTTCTTACACAAGTGTAAAGAAAAACTTAAGAATTTTATTGAATTAAAGCCTGTCCGAAACTGATATGGATGTGCCCTATTTATAGGTATAGGGGCAGCATTATAATTCTAAATACAATGGAAAAAAAAGAGTCCTAAACCTAATCTAGAAAACAAGTAAATAGAGTTTTATTTAGAAAAGGATTTAAGGAATCCTTTCTAAATACAACTACTGTTTTCTCTTTAATTCTAAACAATTTAAAATAATGATGACCACAAATAATAAAGCTGATTTGGGCCTCGGATCTTGTGATTGGCCCAATTGGTAATCTTAATGGATCTTCATTATGTTGGGCCGCATTATCCTCCCCTTCTTGAAAAATGATTCGACCTCGAATCTTATAAGCATTGTCTTCGATCCATGACATCACTTGAAACGGGCCACTATAATACTTTCCTCTGTCGAATGGAATTCTTATTGGAATTCCTTGATTTTTCCACCAATGATGCTTTAAGGATGTACTTTTTGGCCTTGTGATGAGCCCACTATAGACCCTTATTGGATTCCATGTGTGCTGGTTCCTATTATTCTCCCATTATTGAAAAGGATTCGTCCTCGAATCCAAATCTACAATGAAAGACAAAGTAGCAAGCTCACTTTCTGTTTTATCACGCTCACGGAACTTTTTCTTGGGATGCTTGACACGAGTCGCTCCAATCATCATCCTACAATCAACAAGTAAGGCAATTAAGTCTAATGACACATCATGAAATTTAAACATTCTGGATAGTAATAGATCAGCAAAACGAGACATTAAATTTAGCCATCTTGTTTGAATTTTCAACAAGCACAACATCTTTCCTTCTAGAGCTTAAGGCTAAACCAAACACAAAATCCATGGAAATATCAAGTAATGTTTTAGATGTATTGTGGTGGTAAGTAGCACAATTATGAACATAAGATTCTACATCTTTTTTCTTCTTTGGCCAATGAAAATATCCATGCAAAACATCATCACTCTTTGGAAAACCAAAGTGTCCTTTATGTGAATCAACAATTAAACCATTGCCCAAAACAAAGCAAAAAGTGTCAATCCCATTGACTTTGAACCAAAACCCCTTGAGCAAATAGTGTTTCACATAAGAAGTTTTCAAATGTGCCTTATAACTTTCCAGTGATTCCTTATCTCTATCAAACAAAGTTTTAGTAAAATCAAAATTAAGGAATCTTGGATGTATGGAGGCAAACAAATTTCTAACACATCTAGCAAGTACATCATTAATAGAAACATGGCAAAGAAATCTAGAGAATAATAATGCATGCTTTTGGAATAAAAGTGAGTAGAAAGTGACTCCCCTTCCTTTCTCTTGCATACTATCCTTTTTAGTTACCAAGAGAGGTTGCACTTTGACACCTTGGGCTGGTCCTTTCCACTGTATCACTGATTGTTGTCCCTTTGTTTGGCTACAAACTGAGTTAGAGGATTGGAGTGGTGATTGCAATTCTAAACATGGAGGCTCCACTTTTTTCTCTTTGATTTCTTCCTTCTTTGAGGCTGGTTTGAGAGCTTTCATCAATGTCAATTGAATTTCTTCTACTTGTTTAGGATACAAACGAGGCAAGAAATATGTAACTCCATTCATGTGAAACACATAAGTGTTCCTCATTCCATCATAACTTATTTTTCTGTCAAATTGCAATGGTCTACCTAACAAGATATGAGCAGCCTGCATTGGGATATTATCACACAAGATTTCATCAGAGTAACTGTTAATAGATAAACGAATAAGATCCTGTTTGGTTACTCTAGCTTCTCCTACATCAGTTAACCATTGCAAACAATAAGGATTTGGATGATTAAGCAAAGGTAACAGGGAAAATTTAACCATAGCTGCACTAGCCACATTTGTGCAACTTCTAGAATCTATTACCATAGCACAAGCATTCTCTTTAATTGACCCTTTAGCACAAAATATATTTTCTCTTTGAGACTCATCTTCTTTTAAAGGGTGAACATTCAAAACCTTCTTAACAACAACAGTATGACAAGACTCACTATCAACATATTTAGAATCAGAATCTAAAGGTATGAATGGTTCTCTCTCAACATGTTCATTGGTGGTTTCAAAATGGTCACAAACCTCATCCTCAGATTTATATTTCAGACAAGAAGTAAAATTTTTAGATTGTGTTGTTATCTTAACTACCCTCTTGTTAGGACAATCATGAGCTATGTGGCCTCTCCCATTACATCTATAACAAATCAATTCTCTATCACGTTGAGGCTTCACTGCCTCACTTACCTTTTCTTTACCTTTGTCTCGTGAATCATCTCTTGGAAGAGGAAGTTCATCACGCCTTTGAGAGGTGGAACAAGTGTTGTTCCATTTTGATGCACCATTGTTGGTCTTGTACATTTTCATCTCTTTGATTTTTGCCTCAGATTCACATGCAGCATACAAGGCTTCATAAAGGGTGTCATATCTCTGAATACTCATTCCACATCGAATTTCTAAGTTCAATCCATGTACGAAACGAGCAATAGTTTTTGCCTCTTCTTCATGTATGTTTCCCTGTTCAAGCAAAATATTTATAGTTTGGTGGTACTCATCAACTGACATTGTTCCTTGCACGGTTCCCTACAATTTTCTTTCAAGATCATAGAAACAAGATTTAGGACGAAAGGTTAGACGCATATGTTCCCTCACTTGAACCCAAGATTCATAGGGAATAAAATTAGCAACTCTCTCTCTATTTCTTTTTCGCCACCAAGATAATGCATACCCCTTAAAAGATGTAGAAACTAGCCTAATTTTTGTAAGATCAGAATATTGCTTTAAATAAAAAAGAGTTTCAACAGCATTCTCCCATTCTATGTATTCGGTAGGTCCTTTCTCACCGGTGAAGTTAGGAAGTGAGGTCTCGTTGATATTGGATGGTAAAAAAGGAAAACTTTTTCGGGATTGTTTTTCAAGAAACTAGACAACATGTATCAAGATTCAAGAACACAATCAAGAATGCAAAGGAAAATTTTTTTGGGGGGTTTTAATGAATAAGACACGAATAAAAGTAGTATGTAAGATAAGAACGAGATAAACCTAGGGAACCAAAGAAACCAAATTTCTAATGATAATGAGATAAACCTAGGCTCTGAATACCAAATTGATATGAACCTAGTCCAAGGCTCAAATAAAATGGAGTATTGTCCCAAGATTACTCTCAATGCAAAGATAGAGATGGATCAAAATACCTTAAACCTCACGAGAAACCCTTTGTCTCGAATCCTCAAAGACTTGGAAGAATCCCATGTAGCTTCAAGTACCTCGATATTGCAATCTTCAATCAACTAGAGTCGGATCTAGTTACCTTCGATTCAAGAACAAGTCCACGAACCTAAATCTAAGGTTGAAGAAAGTAAGATTGATTCGAGTCCACGAATCAATTTGCTAGTCGAGTCCACGACTAGCCACTAATTGAGTCCACAATTAGCCATAAGGTTTCTTACACAAGTGTAAAGAAAAACTTAAGAATTTTATTGAATTAAAGCCTGTCCGAAACTGATATGGATGTGCCCTATTTATAGGTATAGGGGCAGCATTATAATTCTAAATACAATGGAAAAAAAGAGTCCTAAACCTAATCTAGAAAACAAATAAATAGAGTTTTATTTAGAATAGGATTTAAAGAATCCTTTCTAAATACAACTAGTGTTTTCTCTTTAATTCTAAACAATTTAAAATAATGGTGACCACAAATAATAAAGCTGATTTGGGCCTCGGATCTTGTGATTGGCCCAATTTGTAATGTTAATGGATCTTCATTATGTTGGGCCGCATCACAAAAGATATGTGGAACTATTTTTTCCAAAATTTTCTTCTGAACTGGACAGGAAGAAAATTTCTGGGCAGGATCTTACGGTTGTGTTGAATTTAGAGAATTTTTTGCGTTTCTAGGAGTATTATTTTAACACAAAACATTCATGAAACATTAGAGTGATAGGTTGGGTACTTCAAGAAAATATTTCAACACAATTGGATATGTAGAAGTATTTTTTTGGAATTTTTCTTTCCGAAGACGCTGGCTGAAAATTTTCTGCAGAAACAAGAAACAAGAATTGATTGGTAGAGTGTTAACCTTTTTTTGTGTGAGGAATGAACCCAAAGCTCTGATACCAAACTAATGTGGATCTTTGTTGATGAATTCAAGATTCAATTCACCAAAGATTCCTCCGGTTGCCCGATCTTTTCCTCACCAAAACAGTAGGAACAACAATTACGGTTTGAGGGTGTTGGAGATGGAATTGGTTGATGTAGGGGCTGGATTTCGGATTATTTTTTGTGTTTTTGTATAAAGATATTTCCGCCACACCTTGGTCTTAGGTGATAAGGAATGGATGGTACCACAAGATTGGTATTATCTTGATAAGCCTAAAAGAACATCTCTCAAAACACAAGAGAGACAACAAAAATGCCTAAACATTTTCTTTTGATTCAATCTTAAAAATTCTCCCCACAAGATGATGTTTTAGCCTCCTTTTTATAGAAGACTATTTACAAGGCATTAAAGAACATTCATCTCCCTTGAACTAGTAACATTGAAATAAAGAAAACAAAATGTCACTAATTAAATTTAACATAAATGCATTTTAATTAACTAAAATAACTATATTTTAATTATAGGACTTCATTTCAATGATGGTCAAGTTCAATGAGCCTTCTAATACCTTCTTCTTTATATTTTTGGACTGACATAGTGATATTTTAATTTACTTGGGCCGTGTCCTCATCAATGACCAATACCAATCACCATCGAAGTCATAATACTTCAAAAAATATTTCCAAGAACCAAATCTAAATGTTCACAAAGTTCTAATCATCAAAACCATACCTATTCTCTATAAGTTATACACTATCTGCCCATTCAGAACGCATCAAATCAAAAACCGTTTTGTCGTACTCAACTTGTTGGAACTACATGTCAAAAGTTAGTAAATATATAAGTACTCAACATAATCACAATATGATAAATTTTATAAAATTAATTGAAATAATTAAAAAATAATGATAAAAATCTTACTAGTGCTTATACAGAATCTTTATTATCCATATCTGGCATATTCTCAATTAAAGTTCTCATGTAAGCTACGACATAGAACCCACATTGGTTACTAGTTTTTCATTACTTATCTCAAGCAAACCTCGATGCTATAATTCAAAATGAAAGTTCAAAGCATACTTTGACACTGGAGTGTGGTAGAATAATATAATAACTTCAATACCAAAATTGTCATATAATAATCAAATTGCAGATATACTAACCGGGATTATTTGTCAAGCGGCTAAGCACACCAAATTCTAGTGTAAGAGTCCCACCACCAGCTGTGGATTTTACCTAGACCCCAAGAAATCTAGTTATAGGATAATGTATACATCAATCCTGGGAGCAACACACATACATACAAAAATAGAAACAAATACAAGCATCAACTATTTGCAATTTACATTCACAACACTTTGACTCTCATAATTCAAACTTTGCTACAGATATAAGTTGTCAGTGCCATATGCAATTGGAAGTTGGACAAATGGAAACATAAAATCTGAAGAGCTAGAGATTGAGAACTTTTAAGGTTTCTTCTTATGTGACTTAAATTTTGAACAATTACATATTTTCATGTCAAAGTCTTTAATATACATGTTTTGCATAATGCTAGAGTAATCTATATCATAAACAAATGCAACACTTCAATAAATAAAGTTGTGAAGGACAACAAATAGTGTTTTGCCTTTGCAATATTATCTATTTGTGCCAACTTATCCATCCTAAATCAAATAAGGTCATACATTAAAAAATATAAATAAATAAATAAAGAGAATAAAGATAATATTTTCCTTGCTTTCATTTTCATCAACTGATGCGGCCCAACATATGAAGATCCATTAAGAGTACTAATTGGGCCAATCACAAGGCCCAAGTCCAAACAATTAAGGCAACTCCTCATTGGTGATGTTCAAAGATGGTGGAAATCCAAGTCAAGCCCATTTGCAAAATATGAAGAAGAACTCAAGGCCTTTTTATAATTATTTAAGTGCTGATTTTGGTGATTAAATTATGCCCAAATCAGCCCTATTATTTTTGGTCATCATTAATTTAAATTGTTTGGCATAAAAGAGAAAACACTAGTTGTATTTAGAAAGGATTCCTTAAATCCTATTCTAAATAAAACTCTATTTACTTGTTTTCTAGATTAGGTTTAGGACTCTTTTTCCCATTGTATTTAGATTACAATGCTGCCCTATACCTATAAATAGGGCACATCCATATCAGTTTTAGACAGACTTTAATTCAATAAAATTCTTAAGTTTTTCTTTACACTTGTGTAAGAAACCTTATAGCTAATTGTGGACTCAATTAGTGGCTAGTCGTGGACTCGACTAGCAAATTGATTCGTGGACTTGAATCAATCTTACTTTCTTCAACCTTAGATTTAGGTTCGTGGACTCGTTCTTGAATCGAAGGAAACTAGATCCGACTCTAGTTGATTGAAGATTGCAACATCGAGGTACTTGAAGCTACATGGGATTCTTCCAAGTCTTTGAGGATTCGAGACAAATGGTTTCTCGTGAGGTTTAAGGTATTTTGATCCATCTCTATCTTTACTTTGAGAACATTCTTGGGACAATATTCCATTTTATTTGAATCTTGGATTAGGTTCATATCAATTTGGTATTCAGAGCCTAGTTTTATCTCATTATCATTAGAAATTTGGTTTCTTTGGTTCCCTAGGTTTATCTCATTATCGTTAGAAATTTGGTTTCTTCGGTTCCTTAGGTTTATCTCGTTCTTATCTTACATACTAATTTTTTTTCGTGTCTTATTCATTAAAAACTCCCAAAAAAAAATTTCTTTTGCATTCTTGAATCTTGGTACATGTTCTTTAGTTTCTTGAAAACCTATCCCGAAAGTGTTTTCCCTTTTTCCTATTCAATATCAACGATAACTCACACCCCCTAAGCACCATATTACCAGAAATTCAGTCAACAAAACAATCCCATCTCACCCTTACATATATCCGAAGCGCATTTACGCGCAATCACATCGCAATCACACCCTGTCCAGATTTCTGCATTCTGTGACCAGTTTCAAAGAATGACCTATATCTCAAGATCTACTAGCTAGATTTATCTGAAATTTTGATATGTTGTAGATATCTTCTGGGGAGTTCTATGGATATATTATACACTTGCTAATTCCTTACGGTCATTGAGATATTGATCTTTGAAGTAAGGGCAACGTTTCTGTTTTCTGCGTTATTCTTGAAATTCTTGGTTCTGTTTTGAAGGGGTTGTGTGGATCCTCTTGGTCCGAAATTTTTGTTGATATTTACAGTAGTTATTTGGAGGTTACTTATCAAAAAAAATCAAGAAAGTTGAAAAAAAAAGAGCAAAAAAAGAGAAATCTATAAAGAAGAAGAATAAGGTTGGGGAAAGAATTTGGCTGGTAGGAGAATTTTGGAGGGACAAGGAAGGGGAAAAGTATAAGGATGGAAGGAGTTCTTGATAGATTCCTAATTGGTTGTGGTACACGTGAACCCCTTTTATATTCTATTTGTCTCTATCTTTTGATATTTGTCTTGCATATCTTTCTGCCATACTTCTTTCTTTGCCTCCCTTTTTCTTTCAAATCTTGCTTAGTTTCTTTGCTTGTATTGTCCTTTTTCTTTGCTTCTTGCTCTCAATTTTATTACCTACCTCGCGATAAACCCTTACTCTCAAAGGCTTGTGAAGTATTCCAAGGTACGTTTTTCTTGAACTTTGAGGTCGAATCCATATCAACCTGAGCTTCGGACTAGAATTTTCCTTTTCGGAAAAGGGCTTGTGAGAGTATCTGCCACCTTGAGCGATACACAAGTGGAGTGTGTGTTTGTAAGAGTGTGTAGTACACCCCCAAAGCCATATAATCCACCTCTTACCTGTGAGCTGAGAATAGAGAGGGAGCGAGCCAACTTTTTGGTTTCACTAACATGAATACTCACATATCTTCTTGTTTTTAGATTTTGTTTCTCATCTACAGATGACTGAACAGGTTCCAAACACACGTAAGAGATTAGAGCAGAAAATAGATGCTCTAGCCCTTGCCATGGAAGGTTTAAGCACTCGAATGACTAATCTAGAGCAACACCCTAAGCGAGTGCAACTGCCACTCTATACTAGGGGAAACATTCATGGAAAGGGATGCATTATCGTTATCAATTCGGATCGTTGTATGAATTTAGCTAGTGCAGCCATGGTGGACTACCTTAAGTTACCTCTTATCAATCACCCCCAACCATACAATCTTATTGATTCAAATCTTATTGATTCAGGGAATGTGAGAGTGACTAAACAAGTTTTTATTCCTTTTTGTATTGGCAAGTATTATGATGAGGTTCTATGCGATATTGTGCCAATGCGTACTGCACATGTTTCACTTGGAAGGTCATGGCAACATGATAGACATTTTTATTATAATGCACTCAACAACACATGCAATGTCACCTATAATAGATTTATACATGTGCTTAAGCCTCTACTTCCAAAACAAGTAGAAGAAATTCAATTGAGATCGAAGCAAGTTCTCAAACCAGCCTTGAAGAAAGAAGAAATCAAAGAGAGCAAACTGGAACCTCCACGTTTAGAATTGGAGTCACCACTCCAGTCCTCTAACTTAGATTGTAGCCAAACAAAGGAACCGCTATCAGTGGTACAGTGGAAAGAACCAGCCAGAGCTATCAAAGTGCAGCCTCGCTTGCTAACAAAAAAGGATAATAAGCAAGAGAAAAGAAGGGGAGTAACTATTTACTCACTTTTATTTCAAAAGCATGCATTAAAATTCTCTAGATTTGTTTGCCATGTTTCTATTAATGACCTACTTGCCAGATGTGCTAGAAATTTGTTTGCCTCAATACATCCAAGATTTCTTAATTTTGATTTTACTAAAACTTTATTTGATAGAGATAATGAATCACTTGGAAGTTATAAGGCACATTTGAAAACTTCTTATGGCAAATACCACGTGCACAAGGGGTTTTGGTTCAAAGTCAATGGGATTGACACTTTTTGCTTTGTTTTTGGCAATGATTTAATTGTTGATTCACATAAGGGACATTTTGATTTTCTAAAGAGTAATGATCTTTTGCATGAATCTTTTCATTGGCCAAAGAAGAAAAAAGATGTAGAATCTTATGTTCAGAATTGTGCTACTTACCACCATAATACATCTAAATCATTACTTGATATTTCCATGAATTTTCTGTTTGATTTTACCTTAATCTCTAGGAGGAATGGTTTTGTGCTTGTTGACAATTCAAACAAGATGCATAAATTTAATATATCTCATTTTGTTGAATTATTACCATCCAGAATGTTTAAATTCCCTAATGTGTCATTAGACTTAATTGCCTTACTTGTTGATTGTAGGATGATGATTGGAGCGACTCGTGTCAAGCATCCCAAGAAAAAGTTCCATGAGCGTGATAAAACAGAAAGTGAGCTTGCTACTTTGTCTTTCACTGAAGATTTGGATTCGAGGACGAATCCTTTTCAAGAATGGGAGAATAATAGGAACTAGTACACATGGAATCCAGTATGGGTAAATAGTGGGCTCATCACAAGGCCCATAACTACGACCTTAAAACATCATTGGTGGAACAAACAACAAAGACCAATAATAAGTCCATTCGATAGAGGAAAATATTATAGTGGCCAATTTCAAGTGATATCATGGATCGAAGACAATGCTTACAAGATTCGAGGTCGAATCATTTTCAAGAAGGGGAGGATGATGCGGCCCAACATATGAAGATCCATTAAGAGTACTAATTGGGCCAATCACAAGGCCCAAGTCCAAACAATTAAGGCAACTCCTCATTGGTGATGTTCAAAGATGGTGGAAATCCAAGTCAAGCCCATTTGCAAAGTATGAAGAAGAACTCAAGGCATTTTTATAATTATTTAAGTGCTGATTTTGGTGATTAAATTAGGCCCAAATCAACCCTATTATTTTTGGTCATCATTAATTTAAATTGTTTGGCATAAAAGAGAAAACACTAGTTGTATTTAGAAAGGATTCCTTAAATCCTATTCTAAATAAAACTCTATTTACTTGTTTTCTAGATTAGGTTTAGGACTCTTTTTCCCATTGTCTTTAGATTACAATGCTGCCCTATACCTATAAATAGGGCACATCCATATCAGTTTTAGACAGACTTTAATTCAATAAAATTCTTAAGTTTTTCTTTACACTTGTGTAAGAAACCTATAGCTAATTGTGGACTCAATTAGTGGCTAGTCGTGGACTCGACTAGCAAATTGATTCGTGGACTTGAATCAATCTTACTTTCTTCAACCTTAGATTTAGGTTCGTGGACTCGTTCTTGAATCGAAGGAAACTAGATCCGACTCTAGTTGATTGAAGATTGCAACATCGAGGTACTTGAAGCTACATGGGATTCTTCCAAGTCTTTGAGGATTCGAGACAAAGGGTTTCTCGTGAGGTTTAAGGTATTTTGATCCATCACTATCTTTACTTTGAGAGCATTCTTGGGACAATATTCCATCTTTATGTGAACCTTGGACTAGGTTCATATCATCAACTCCATGCAACAGATTACACAACCAAATGGTATTCCTGCATCACAAATATTATAAGCATGTCATCAGTCGGATAAATCGGTTAGGGCTAAAAGTTAACCCATGTTTTACAAAACCTATTTTCCTTGCTATATCTTATTTATTGGCTCATTTGATAATTGTATGTGTGATTCTGTGATTGAGTCTTTATAGAGCCTTCCCTAGGATTTATATTGTGTTTATTTGATAATCTCGGTGATCTTGATGTTGTGATTGATTATGTGTGTAATCTTGTATTTAATTAATGTCTAAAGCTTGTCCCTAGGGTTTATATCTTGAATCTCATTGTTGTGATGTACTTGGTATTCTTGTGTGGGTTTATGCATGATCGGGTGTTGAGACTAGCCTAGGACTTGTCTGTAGGGCTTTGCATATAGATTTCTTGATGTTCTTGAGGTTCCGGATGCTCCTAAACCGTTATGTGACCAATGTGGAGTCGTGGCATGTTTAGGAATCGTGTTAGAATATAATTGGAATGATTCTTGGTTTAATCTTCATTAATTGAATCCGTGATGTTGTTGTTACGTGTTAGAATGTGTTTGGACATGGTTTTCAGTTCTACGAACGAACCCCGAACTGGGAAATCTACCTTCGTACCAGTGGGGGGTAGCCGCCGGTAGGTGGGGGGGACGAGTCCCCACCACCTACCCGCTGCCCGGCTACCCGTATTCCAGTCGACAGCCGGCGGGCAGGGCCGCTGGCCACCCACTGGAAAGTGGGCTGCTCCCGGCGGGTGGTTGGCGGGTGGTCCACCACCCACCGCCCACCCGCTGGAAATTGGTGGCGTGGCGTTACGTTTTCCCCCGTTTGATGTTTCTCCGTGTCCCGTTGTACCCCGTTTGATGTCTATGAGTCTCGTACGATGTTTTGAGTACCGTTCTAGGAATTTGTGTGTAGTGTGTGTCGTTTGTTAATATGCCTTGATTGCTACTGTTGATTACATGATTGATTGATTAAATGATGATGGGTACGGTGGTCATTGAGCAATGATTGATGTGATTGATGATGATGAAATTGTGATTGGTGGAGATGAATTGTTGGCGGAAAGCAGAACGAGTGCTCGGTTGTCGTGCTAAAGGCACGGACCACCCCTTAGACTTGCTGGCTAAAGGCTTGGGTCAGGGTATAAGCGCCGCGGTGTCATGTTAGAGCTATATGCACTGACCCCTTGGTATTGGTGCTAGAGGCACGGACCATGCGAATGACACTTCGGTGCTACCATATTGGTGGACTTGTTGGTGGTTACGGAGTGGAACATGTAGTTGGTCTGGAGGAATAACGGAGGCGGTATAAGGGTGGTCTGGAGGTACATGTTGGAACTGATATAAGGATGGAGAGGAGTAAAAAGGTTGGAACTTGGTATAAGGTTGGAAGATCGATTGTGTGCTTGATGATTACTTGCTAATTGATTGTCTTGAATCCCGTCTTTGCCTTTAATTGCTATCTATGAGCTTACTTGTCTATTATGCCTTGTCTCGTGCTAGTCTTTATGATTGTTCTATAGTGTCAAGTCTGTTGTTGTATCTTGTGTCTTGATGTTGGTTTAAAAGTTAGAGTTGCCTAGGCTATATATGTATTCCAGTTTCATAATGATTTCCTATATTTATATTTATTGTACTTAACGCGTGGGAGTGGGTTGCTCAGCATTATTCGCTGACGGTTGCTACGATATCTTTTTCAGGTGACAGTCTTTAGCTAAGGAGCGCGTTAGACGGTCCATGCCATATTAATTGTTTCTAACGTGTTGCATGTTTAGAATCTTTCTTTGAGCACTACACAATTAAGCATAACACTTTACCGCTATCTATTCCGCTGCACACTCTAAGTTGTATAACTTGTTTATGCTTGTTATTAAGAGTTGAAATTACCAAAGTGTTATTTACCTTGTGTGTTTTGTAAAAAGTTTGAAAAAGTTAGAGAAGTCTATTCACCCCCCGCCCCCCTTCTAGACTTCTCGCCACCCTTTTGGGACAAACATACTTGTTGGCCATTCACCTTAAAAATTCCTTTATCCGGAAAAGATATTTCCAATGATCCATAAGGGAAAACTTTTGTTATTTGAAATGGGCCGAACCAACGTGATTTGAGTTTGCCCGGAAAGAGATAAAGTTTTGAATTGTATAACAGAACATGATCTCCTACAACAAATTTTTTTCTTCTTTTGATATGGAAATCATGATATTGCTTCGTCTTCTCTTTGTATGTTCTTGCAGTGTCATAAGCCAACATTCTCCACTCTTCCAGCTCATTTAGTTGCAACATCCTTTCATTACCGCCTAATCGGAGGTCTTCATTAAACGCTTGATCGCCCAGTAAGCCTTGTGTTCAATTTTTATTGGTAAATGGCATGCTTTCCCGTACACAAGCCTATACGGGGTTGTCCTAGTGGGTGTTTTGTAGGCTGTGCGAAAATTCCATAGTGCATCGTCAAGCTTATCCACCCAGTTTCGGCAGTGTTTAGCCACCGTTTTCTCCAAGATACTCTTTATGTCCCGGTTTGCATTTTCAACTTGCCCGCTAGACTGTGGATGGTAAGGAACACCACTTCGATGTTGTATCCCATATCGCTGAAGGATTTTTCTCATGGGTACATTTCTGAAGTGTGTCCCTCGATCAATAATAATCACCCTAGGCATGCCAAACCGGGAGAATAGCTTCTTCAGAAATCTGATAACGCTCTTCCCATCATTTGCCCTTAAAGCCTCCGCTTCAACCCATTTTGAAACGTAATCTATTGCAACCAGAATATATTTATATCCTATAGACTCGGGAAATTGTCCTACAAAGTCGATGCCCCAGATATCAACCACTTCGCATGCCAATACGAAGGTTTGGAGCATCTCGTCTCTACTCGTCACATTCCCCACACTTTGACAACGATCACAGTTTTGCACACATGACTGAGTATCTTGAAAATAATCGGCCAATAGAATCCGACCTCTAGCACTCTTCTCGCCGTGCGATTGGCTGAATGGTGGCTCATTTGATGGCATATTATTGGTCTTTGTTGTTTCTTCCACCAATTATGTTTTAAGGTCGTAGTTATGGGCCTTGTGATGAGCCCACTATTTACCCTTACTGGATTCCATGTGTACTGGTTCCTATTATTCTCCCATTCTTGAAAAGGATTCGTCCTCGAATCCAAATCTTCAGTGAAAGACAAAGTAGCAAGCTCACTTTCTGTTTTATCACGCTCATGGAACTTTTTCTTGGGATGCTTGACACGAGTCGTTCCAATCATCATCCTACAATCAACAAGTAAGGCAATTAAGTCTAATGACACATCATGAAATTTAAACATTCTGGACGGTAATAATTCATCAAAATGAGACATATTAAATTTAGGCATCTTGTTTGAATTGTAAACAAGCACAAAATCTTTCATCCTAGAGCTTAAGGGTAAACCAAACACAAAATCCATGGAAATATCAAGTAATGATTTAGATGCATTGTGGTGGTGAGCAGCACAATTATGAACATAAGATTCTACATCTTTTTTCTTCTTTGGCCAATGAAAATATCCATGCAAAACATCATCACTCTTTGGAAAACCATTGCTCAAATCCAAGCAAAAAAAGCCAATCCCATTGACTTTGAACGAAAACCCCTTGAGCAAGTAGTATTTCACATAAGAAGTTTTCAAATGTGCCTTATAACTTCCTAGTGGTTCCTTATCTCTATCAAATAAAGTTTTAGTAAAATCAAAATTAAGGAATCTTGGATGTATGGAGGCAAACAAATTTCTAACACATCTAGCAAGTAGCTCATTAATAGAAACATGACAAACAAATCTAGAGAATTTTAATGCATGCTTTTGAAATAAAAATGAGTAAATAGTTACTCCCCTTCTTTTCTCTCGCTTACTATCCTTTTTTGTTACCAAGCGAGGCTGCACTTTGATAGGTATGGCTGGTTCTTTGCACTGTACCACTGATAGCGGTTCCTTTGTTTGGCTACAATCTAAGTTAGAGGACTGGAGTGCTGACTCCAATTCTAAACGTGGAGGTTCCAGTTTGCTCTCTTTGATTTCTTCTTTCTTCAAGGCTGGTTTGAGAGCTTGCTTCGATCTCTGTTGAATTTCTTCTACTTGTTTTGGAAGTAGAGGCTTAAGCACATGTATAAATCTATTATAGGTGACATTGCATGTGTTGTTGAGTGCATTATAATAAAAATGGCTATCATGTTTCCATGACCTTCCAAGTGAAACATGTGCAGTACGCATTGGCACAATATCACATAGAACCTCATCAAAATACTTGCCAATACAAAAAGGAATAAAAGCTTGTTTAGTCACTCTCACATCCTCTGAATCAATAAGATTATACGGTTGGGGGTGATTGATAAGAGGTAACTTAAGGTAGTCCACCATGGCTGTACTAGCTAAATTCATACATCGATCCGAATTGATAACGATAATGCATCCCTTTCCATGAATGTTTCCCCTAGTATAGAGTGGCGGTTGCACTTGCTTAGGGTGTTGCTCTAGATTAGTCATTCGAGTGCTTAAACCTTTAATGGCAAAGGCTAGAGCATCTATTTTCTGCTCTAACCTCCTATGTGTGTTTGGAACCTCTTCAGTCATCTGTAGATGAGAAACAAAATCTAAAAACAAGAAGATATGTGAGTATTCATGTTAGTGAAACCAAAAAGTTGGCTCGCTCCCTCGCTATTGTCAGCTCGCAGGTAAGAGGTGGATTATATAGCTATGGGGGTGCACTACACACTCTTACAAACACACACTCCACTCGTGTATCGCTCGAGGTGGCAGATACTCTCACAAGCCTTTTTCCAAAAAGGAAAATTCTAGTCCGGTACTCAAGTTGATATGGATTCAACCTCAAAGTTTAAGAAAACGTACCTTGGAAGACTTCACAAGCCTTTGAGAGTAAGGGTGTATCGCGAGATAGGTAATAAAATTGAGAGCAAGAAGCAAAGAAAAAGGACAATACGAGCAAAGAAACTAAATAAGATTTGAAAGAAAAAGGAAACCAAAGAAGGAAGTATGACAGAAAGATGTGCAAGACCAATATCAAAAGATAGAGACCAATTAGGAATCTATCAATAACTCCTTCCAACCTTATACTTTTCCCCTTCCTTGTTCCTCCAAAATTCTCCTACCAGCCAAATTCTTTCCCCAACCTTATTCTTCTTCTTTATTGCTTTTTTTTTTTTCAACTTTCTTGATTTTTTTTTTGATTTTTTTGATAAATATCCTCCAAATAATTACTGTAAATATCACCGAAAATTTCAGACCTAGTGGTTCCACACAAGCACTTCAAAACAGAATCAAGAATTTCAAGAATCACCCAGAAAAACAGAAACGTTGCCCTTACTTCGAAGGTCAATATCTCAATGACCGTAAGGAATTAGCAAGTGTATAATATATCAATAGAACTCCCCAGAAGATATCTAAAACATATCCAAATTTCAGATAAAACTAACCGGTGGATCTCGAGATATAGGTCATTCTTTGAAACTGGTCACAGAATGCGGAAATCTGGACAGGGTGTGATTGCGACGTGATTGCGCGTAAATGCGCTTTGGATATAGGTAATAGTGAGATGGGGTTGTTTTCTTGACAGAATATATGGTAATATGGTGCTTAGGAGGTGTGAGGTCTCGTTGATATTGGACGGGAAAAAGGGAAAACTCTTTCGGGATTGTTTTTCAAGAAACTGGAGAACATGTATCAAGATTCAAGAACACAATCAAGAATGCAAAGGAAATTTTTTTAGGGTTTTTTATGAATAAGACACGAAAAAAAAGTAGTATGTATGATAAAAACGAGATAAACCTAGAAAAACAAAGAAACCAAATTTCTAATGATAATGAGATAAACCTAGGCTCTGAATACCAAATTGATATGAACCTAGTCCAAGGTTCAAATAAAGATGGAATATTGTCCCAAGAATTCTCTCAAAAGTAAAGATAGAGATGGATCAAAATACCTTAAACCTCACGAGAAACCCTTTGTCTCGAATCCTCAAAGACTTGGAAGAATCCCATGTAGCTTCAAGTACCTCGATGGTGCAATCTTCAATCAACTAGAGTCGGATCTAGTTTCCTTCGATTCAAGAACGAGTCCACGAACCTAAATCTAAGGTTGAAGAAAGTAAGATTGATTCGAGTCCACGAATCAATTTGCTAGTCGAGTCCACGACTAGCCACTAATTGAGTCCACAATTAGCCATAAGGTTTCTTACACAAGTGTAAAGAAAAACTTAAGAATTTTATTGAATTAAAGCCTCTCTGAAACTGATATGGATGCACCCTATTTATAGGTATAGGGGCAGCATTATAATTCTAAATACAATGGAAAAAAGAGTCCTAAACCTAATCTAGAAAACAAGTAAATAGAGTTTTATTTAGAAAATGATTTAAGGAATCCTTTCTAAATACAACTAGTGTTTTCTCTTTAATTCCAAACAATTTAAATTAATGATGACCAAAAATAATAGGGCTGATTTGGGCCTAATTTAATCACCAAAATCAGCACTTAAACAATTATAAAAAAGCCTTGAGTTCTTCTTCATATTTTGCAAATAGGCTTGACTTGGATTTCCACCATCTTTGAACATCACCAATGAAGAGTTGCCTTAATTGTTTGGACTTGGGCCTTGTGATTGGCCCAATTAGTACTCTTAATGGATCTTCATATGTTGGGCCGCATCACTTCTTCTAGAATCTGACGCTTCAACCGATCACACGATGCAGGTGTACACAAACGACCCTTGTATCTCAATCCTCCGTCAGGAGATAACTCAAAAGATCCTACTTTCCCTTTAGCTAGATCCTTCCTTGTCTTCATCAAACCGGTGTCTTTCAACTGTTATTCCTTAATTTCTTCCAAAAGAGTAGGCACAATCCTTAGGTTGAAAAGACGAATCTCCGTCTCCACTTCGCCTTGTTCCACGCCTTCCAAGTTCATTCTTTGAAGCTCTTTGCAAAGCTCATAAGCCACCACCCAAATGGAACTGGCAGCATGCTTGGATTTCCTGCTTAGAGCATCAGCCACGACATTTGCTTTCCCTTCATGATACTGAATGTCCAGCTCATAATCTTTAATAAGTTCCAACCAACGTCTTTGGCGCATGTTAAGGTCCTTTTGCGTGAATATATACTTGAGACTTTTGTGGTCTGTGAAGATCTTGCAGCGTACCCTATATAAGGATCTTCAAAGCGACGACTACTGCCGCTAACTCCAGATCGTGAGTCGGGTAATTCTCTTCGTGTACCTTGATTTGTCTAGAAGCATAAGCGATAACTCTCCCATTCTGCATCAACACGCAACCCAGACCTTTCTTGGACGCATCGCTGTACAGCTCGAATCCCTCTGTCCCAGATGGCAAGATTAACACAGGCGCGGTAGTGAGCCTTTCCTTTAATTCCCGAAATGCTGACTCACAAGCTTGGTTCCAATGAAAAGGCGCATCCTTCTTTAACAACTTAGTTAACGGTTGGGCCACCTTGGCAAAATCCAACACGCATCTTCGGTAGTAACCAGCTAACCAAAGGAAACTCCTCACTTCTGTCACTGTCGTCGGCACACCCACTCTTTCACCGCCCAAATTTTTTCCGAATCCATCGAGATACCATTGCTGTTGATCACATGTCCCAAGAATGCCACACTATCTTTCCAGAATTCGCATTTCGAGAGTTTGGCGTACAGTTGTTTTTCTCTCAAAGTCTGAAGTACTGTTCAGAGATGTCCTTCGTGTTCTTTTCTATTCCGGGAGTAGACGAGAATGTCATCAAAAAATACAATCACAAAGTTATCAAGGTGAGGCTTGAATACCCGGTTCATCAAGTACATGAACACTGCTAGTGCGTTAGTCAATCCAAACGGCATCACCGTGAACTAATAGTGTCCGTAACAAGTCCTGAACGCGGTCTTAGGTATGTCCTTATCTGCCACCTTCAACTGATGATAACCGGATCTTAAGTCGATCTTAGAAAATGCCCCTACGCCTCTGAGTTGATCAAACAAATCATCAATCCTCGGTAGTGGGTACTTGTTCTTGATAGTTACTTGATTCAACTCACGATAATCAATGCACAATCTCATGCTTCCATCCTTCTTGTAACACCCCCTAAAACCATGATATTTAAAGCCTTAAAACATGCAGATAACTTAAACCAAAACACCAAACACAGCGTGTTGTGGGCACGAGAATCAATAATTGGAAGTTAGAATATTTTAGAATTAGTTTTATAAATTAATTAGGATGATTATCTTCAAATTGTTTTAGATTTAGTTTGTTAGAATTATATTATAATTTATGTTTATCTTAGTTTGTTGGTTAGCATTAGATTATCCTATTATTAATAATTATCTCAGTCATGTGGTTGTAATTTGCTTGTTAATGGCTATTTAAGGTCATTGCATGCATAATGAAATATAAAGAGTTAAGAATTTTTGAGATAGGAAACAAAGTGTTTTCTAGAACTCGGGAGAGTTCGACCATGATCAAGTCATGGTGATCCTGACTTATCAAGTGTGAAACCTCACTTGTGGCGTCGTCCCAAATCCTACGTATCACCGTATAAACCGGTGTGGCCGAGGACTTATCAAAAATACAAAAACAAATCCTTATACCCAGCCTAAATTAAACCTTTTAATTAGATTTCACCTAGCATAATAAACTGTTCTGAAAAATTATTTTAGTCAGAGTGTGAAGAGAAGATCGGGTCAACCAGGTTCGCATCACAGTGGAAAACTGAAAGAGAAGATATATATAAAACAAAGAAACGGGGTGCTATGTCACGCTCACCCAAGGGTGAACGCACAATCTAAATCTGCATTGTTTAAATCTACAACCATCCAACAGAGTACTAAGTCTAGATTGGCTCACAGGCCACAAAACATAAAAAGGGGAGCTATACTAGCTGGCACTAGACCGCACACTCGTCTAAGCATCACCTGAAACAAGCATATAAAACATGGGACGACGCCCGGTCAGCGAATAATGCTGGTAACCCACCAATACATGTGAAATGTCATACATAGGTAAGATATACATTTGTAAAATCAGTTGCGAAACGGAATACATATATATAAGTCAAAAACCAAGAGTAATAGTCAACACAAGACTCAAACACTCTCAACAAGAACACGGGAACACATCCCAAGACTACAAAGAATAACAACGACTCACAAGAAATCTCAAGGTATAATCTATCATCACACGATAGATTAATACCCGACATGCATAACTCAAAGGGATAAAGACACACCAAACGGCAACACATGCCTTTGTCACTACACACGTCACAAGAAGAGAACTCACAACAACGGCTACACAAGCCCTCGTGACATCACCCATCACGAGTTGATATGCCTTCCTTATGCCCGGTTCCAACCTTATGGCTATCCCCAACCTTATATCTTCTTCCAACCATTACCTCCAGGGTCCCTATACTTCTTAGTCCAACCTTTTCCCTCCTGGGACCGTCGTCCCCCACCAACAAACAACCAACAAGACCACTAATTTCATAGTACACGAGGGTACCGATCACACACACGGCGACACACGCCTTACCCAAAACACGTGAACCTTACACAAAGGCCATAGCTCCATAATCACGTCACGGCCACCACGAGGACCGCTGTAATACCTTGGTGACGAGTGTCCCATACCACTAATCGTGCAATCCATGTAAAGCCACACACACATCACACCTCAACAGGAATCAATCAACGGATCACAACGATGATATGAAACCATACTCAATCATGGAATGGAAGACAGTCCAACAACAACAACGATGAATAACACAAGTTATCATCAACCAATAGGAAGGTACAAAAAACACACACGCTAGCATTTAAACACCAAACTAGCATGCTTATCAAACGGGTAAACTTACGTAGTTTCGAAGAACACACAAGACTGATCTCGGTTCAACAAAACACAATGTTGAACACTTAGAACGATTCAAGACACCAAAACCTACATGGATACCTACCATATAGTTCTAGACATTCGAATCATCAAGAAGACACTCAAATAGTTCCACAAAAGAAAATCGGGAAGTCAAAAGACCAAATACCGAGTCAAAAGAATCACGGGGAACAAATCCCCGCCCAACCACAATACGTACCCCGCGGGTGGGCCCACGGTAGGCCCCTACCCGTGGTTCCGCCCGCGGGTACAGGCCCTCCAACTTCATGTACCCCGCGGGTGGGCGGCGGGTTGGACCCCTTCCCGCCGTTCTGCCCGCGGGTACACATACCTGCACAAAACAATCCCTTCAGGGATTTTCATCTTCAAACTCAAATTCAAGTCCAAAACATGCCAAATCTCACCAAATACAACAAAATGACTTGAATCAAAGGAATAGGCATGCAATTGCATACAAGAACCCTAAACACAAGCTCTAGATATGCATTTTTATAAGATCATCCATCAACACTCACATTTCATAGCAAAATACATGTAGAATCCAAGAAATATTCACATAGGTAAGCAAAATAGATTTTGTAGAGCATGGGTTACCTCTTGTAGACCAAAAACCTTCACTTAACACCAAACCAAGCTCCTATCAAAGCTCACCTTCCAAACCCACTTCAAGAACATACCAAAAGATTATAAAGATCCTATCTTTATGAAAAGACACTTAAGAGAACACTAAAAACACAAGGTGAACATGGATCTTACCCTCCTAGATGCCCAAATGTATGAAAGGTAGAATCTTGGAGACAACTCTTGAATTCTTGACAAAGCTTCAACTTGGCTTGGAAGAAAAGCTATCCACCTTTTTAGAGAGAAGATGGAGCTAGGATTTTGGAAAGTGTAAGGAGAGAAATGAGGTGTTCTTACTAGGTTAGGTTACAATACTAACACAAGGTGAAAGGTTAAGAATACCCTTACTAACATGGAAAGGTGTAAGGAACAAGGGAACTCCTTACAAAACTCAAGGTACAACTTTGACTTTGGGGTTGACTAGTCAATTACTAGTCCCCAACTATTAAATTTCAGGAATTTAAGGAATTAAATTATAAATTGAAATAGGATTAATTACTTAATTAATCCCTTAACCGAATTTGGATTTCGGGGTGTCACATTCTCCCCCCCCCCCCCCCCCCCCCCCCCCCTTCAAAGAAGCTTCGTCCCCGAAGCTTGGGTACGACGAATTTTAACAAACGGTAAAAGAACAACAATGTGACAAAGAGTGTCAAGAACAATTCCTTTTGGTCAAAACCCCAAAACATTCCCCAAGATTTCAAGGCAAAAGAGTTCAAAACAAGAATTGGCATGAAATAAACAAACGGATAAATTGAGCATAACGAACTCTAGTCCCAACACAAACACCAACTTCTAGACAACAACTAAGAACTAAGCAACTAGCTCCAAACACCAACTACAAAACTAATTAAGCAATAAAACAACAAGCAAGGACAAGCATACAAAGCAAGCATCAAACGACTAGGAAGATAACAACAACCAAAAGAAGAGCGAACAAGACAGCCTCAGCTCCACTCTAGAAGGTGATATGAACCTAGTCCAAGGTTCAAATAAAGATGGAATATTGTCCCAAGAATACTCTCAATGCAAAGATAGAGATGGATCAAAATACCTTAAACCTCACAAGAAACCCTTTGTCTCGAATCCTCAAAGACTTGGATGAATCCCATTGTAGCTTCAAGTACCTCGATGATGCAATCTTCAATCAACTAGAGTCGGGTCTAGTTTCCTTCGATTCAAGAACGAGTCCACGAACCTAAATCTAAGGTTGAAGAAAGTAAGATTGATTCGAGTCCACGAATCAATTTTCTAGTCGAGTCCACGAATCAATTTGCTAGTCGAGTCCACGACTAGCCACTAATTGAGTCCACAATTAGCCATAAGGTTTCTTACACAAGTGTAAAGAAAAACTTAAGAATTTTATTGTATTAAAGCCTACTTGAAACTGATTTGGATGTGCCCTATTTATAGGTATAGGGCAGTATTGTAATCCTAAATACAATGGGGAAAAGAGTCCTAAACCTAATCTAGAAAGCAAGTAATATAGTCCTATTTGGAAAGGGATTTAAGGAATCCTTTCTAAATACAAACTAGTGTCCTATTTGGAAAAGGATTTACGGAATCCTTTCTAAATACAAACTGTGTTTTCTCTTTAATGATGATGACGACAAATAATAAAGCTGATTTGGGCCTTGGATCTTGTGATTGGCCCAATTTGTAATCTTAATGGATCTTCATTATGTTGGGTTGCATCATCCTCCCCTTGAAAAATGATTCGACCTCGAATCTTCTAAACATTATCTTCGATCTGTGACATCACTTGAAATAGGCCACTTATAATACTTTCCTCTATCGAATTGAATTTTTATTTGACTTTCTTGTTTCTTCCACCATTGATGCTTTAAGGATGTAGTTATGGGCGTTGTGATGAGCCCACTATTTACCCTTATTGGATTCCATGTGTACTGGTTCTTATTATTCTCCCCTTCTTGAAAAGGATTCGTCCTCGAATCCAAATCTTCAATGAAAGACAAATTAGCAAGCTCACTTTGTGTTTTATCACGGTCATGGAACTTTTCCTTGGGATGCTTGACACGAGTCGCTCCAATCTTCATCCTACAATCAACAAGTATGGCAATTAAGTCTAATGACACAGCATGGAATTTAAACATTGTGAATGGTAATAGTTCAACAAAATGAGACATTAAATTTAGTCATCTTGTTTGAATTATGAACAAGCACAACATCTTTCCTCCTAGAGCTTTAGGCTAAACCAAACACAAAATCCATGGAAATATCAAGTAATGATTTAGCTGCATTGCGGTGGTAAGTAGCACAATTATGAACATAAGATTCTACATCTTTTTTCTTCTTTGGCCAATGAAAATATCCATGCAAAACATCATCACTCTTTGGAAAACCAAATTGTCCCTTATGTGAATCAATAATTAAACCAATGCTCAAATCCAAGCAAAAAGTGCCAATCCCATTGACTTTGAACGAAAACCCCTTGAGCAAGTAGTATTTCACATAAGAAGTTTTCAAATGTGCCTTATAACTTCCTAGTGATTCCATATCTCTATCAAATAAAGTTTTAGTAAAATCAAAATTAAGAAATCTTGGATGTTTGGAGGCAAACAAATTTCTAACACATCTAACAAGTAGGTCATTAATAGAAACATGGCAAAGAAATCTAGAGAATATTAATGCATGCTTTTGAAATAAAAGTGAGTAGAAAGTGACTCCCCTTCCTTTCTCTTGCATACTATCCTTTTTAGTTACCAAGAGAGGTTGCACTCATCAATTGACTTTTTTCCTTGCACCGTTCCCTGCAATTTTCTTTCAAGATCATAGAAAAAAGATTTAGGACGAAAGGTTAGGCGCATATCTTTCCTCACTTGAACCCAAGATTCATAGGGAATAAAATTAGCAACTCTCTCTCTATTTCTTTTTCGCCACCAAGATAATGCATACCCCTTAAAAGATGTAGCAACTAGCCTAATTTTTGTAACATCAGAATAGTGCTTTAAATCAAAAAGTGTTTCAACAACATTCTCCCATTCTATATACTCTGTTGGTCTCTTCTCACCAGAGAAGTTAGGAATTTCAAGTTTAATGTTTCCTAACTCCTCATTAGGCTGTTGGATCCATTGACATCTAGGATCCACTCTTCCTGTTGGTGGCAGGTGTCGCTCATCATTGTGTGGTGGTTGCACTTGCTGTGAGCGTTGCTCCAAATTATTCATTCGTTTCAGTAACTTGTCTATCTTTTGTTCTAATGTCTGGGGCAGGTTTGGAACTTGTTCAGCCATCTGTATAGAAAAAAAATCTAAAAACAAGAAGATATGTGAGTATTCATGTTAATGAAACCAAAAAGTTTGCTCGCTTCCTCACTATTTTCAGCTCGCGGGTAAGAGGTGGATTATATGGCTCTGGGGGTGCACTACACACTCTTACAAACACACACTCCACTCGTGTATCGCTCAAGGTAGCAGATACTCTCACAAGCCTTTTTCCAAAAAGGAAAATTCTAGTCCAGAACTCAAGTTGATATGGATTCAACCTCAAAGTTCAAGAAAACGTACCTTGGAAAACTTCACAAGCCTTTGAGTGTAAGGTGTATCGCGAGGTAGGTAATAAAATTGAGAGCAAGAAGCAAAGAAAAAGGACAATACAAGTGTATGGCAGAAAGATATGCAGGACCAATATCAGAACATAGACACAAATAGAATGTAATAGGGGTGCAAGTGTACCACAACAAAATAAGAATATATCAAGAACTCCTTCCAACCTTATACTTTTCCCCTTCCTTATCCCTCCAAAATTCTCCTACCAGCCAAATTCTTTCCCCAACTTTATTCTTCTTCTTTATTGCATTCTTCTTTCTTTCTTTTTTTTTTTTTTTTTCAGCTTTCTTTATTTTTTTTAGATTTTTTTAAAGTAACCTCCAAATAACTAGTGTAAATATCAACAAAATTTCGGACCAAGAGGATCCACACAACCCCTTCAAAACAGAATCAAGAATTTCAAGAATCACCCAGAAAAACAGAAACGCTGCCCTTAATTCAAAGATCAATATCTCAATGACCGTAAGGAATTAGAAAGTGTATAATATATCAATAGAACGCCCCAGAAGAGATTTACAACATATCAAAATTTCAGATAAAACTAACTAGTGGATCTCTAGATATAGGTCATTCTTTAAAACTGGTCACAGAACTCGGAAATCTGGACAGGGTGTGATTGCAACATGATTGCGCGTAAATGCACTTCGGATATAGGTAAGGGTGAGATAGGATTGTTTTATTTACTGTATTTGTGGTAATATGGTTCTTAGGAGGTGTGAGTTATCGTTGATATTGGATAGGAAAAAGGGAAAACTCTTTCGGGATAGGTTTTCAAGAAACTAAAGAACATGTATCAAGATTCAAGAAAATAATCAAGAATGCAAAGGAAAATTTTTTTGGGGTTTTTTTAATGAATAAGACACGAAAAAAAAAGTAGTATGTAAGATAAGAATGAGATAAACCTAGGGAACCAAAGAAACCAAATTTCTAATGATAATGAGATAAACATAGGCTCTGAATACCAAATTGATATGAATCTAGTCCAAGATTCAAATAAATGGAGTATTGTCCCGAGATTATACTCAATGCAAGATAGAGATGGATCGAAATACCTTAAACCTCACAAGAAACCCTTTGTCTCGAATCCTCAAAGACTTGGATGAATCCCATTGTAGCTTCAAGTACCTCGATGATGCAATCTTCAATCAACTAGAGTCGGGTCTAGTTTCCTTCGATTCAAGAACAAGTCCACAAACCTAAATCTGAGGTTGAGGAAAGTAAGATTGATTCGATTCCACGAATCAATTTGCTAGTCGAGTCCACGACTAGCCACTAATTGAGTCCACAATTAGCCATAAGGTTTCTTACACAACTGTAAAGAAAAACTTAAGAATTTTATTGAATTAAAGCCTACTTGAAACTGATTTGGATGTGCCCTATTTATAGGTATAGGGTAGCATTGTAATCCTAAATACAATGGGGAAAAGAGTCCTAAACCTAATCTAGAAAGCAAGTAATATAGTCCTATTTAGAAAGGGATTTAAGGAATCCTTTCTAAATACAAACTAGTGTCCTATTTAGAAAAGGATTTAAGGAATCCTTTCTAAATACAAACTGTGTTTTCTCTTTAATGATGATGACGACAAATAATAAAGCTGATTTGGGCCTTGGATCTTGTGATTGGCCCAATTTGTAATCTTAATGGATCTTCATTATGTTGGGCTGCATCATCCTCCCCTTCTTGAAAAATGATTCGACCTCGAATCTTCTAAACATTGTCTTCGATCTGTGAAATCACTTGAAATAGGCCACTTATAATACTTTCCTCTATCGAATTGAATTTTTATTTGACTTTCTTGTTTCTTCCACCATTGATGCTTTAAGGATGTAGTTATGGGCGTTGTGATGAGTCCACTATTTACCCTTATTGGATTCCATGTGTACTGGTTCTTATTAGAAGGACTCGCTCTCCGACTCCTCGGACTCCTCAGATTCTTCATCATCCTCTCCTCTGCGACTTGAACTGGCTTCGATCTGGTCTAGTCTTTGGTGCACTGCGACAAACTGCGTCCTCATGTACGTGAAGCCTTCTTCAATCAAGCGGTTCTGTTGACGAAGCAAGGTGACAACGCGCTCCTCATGTGACAGGGAGTCATGCTCCCTTTTGGTGCGGGATTCCTTCCTTCTTCGGTTTTCCTCACTTTCAGAATCACTTTCTTCGGCCTCAGCAGTCCGGTGCTTCCACTTCTTCCTCTCGGCCTGCTTCACCCTCATCTTCTTTATCTCCACCCGAACTCTGGACTGCGAGGCTCAACTTCCCGGCATGAATCCCAAGCTCTGTTGCCAACTTAGCTCTTTCCTTAGGGGCTTTTCTTGCAACTTCTTCAAGAGTGATGTAATCACCATCATCTATCTGAAACAGATTACAACTCCAAAGATTTGTGGCATCTCACACCAACTTTCCCACAGCCTTCGATAGACAGCCATCAACACTCACACCTTTCCTAACCAGAATCCAGCTCAACACCATCCCATACGGTAGGTTTTTCTGGTTATGATCACGGCAGAAAACCATATGTTGCAGCATCAAAGCTGGCAGGTTGATCTTGACCATATTCTTGAGGCAAAAGGCAAAGGTGCATTCCAACTTTCCCAACAACTTACTTTTGTTGTTATTGGGTAGCAAACAATCCGAGACCAACATAACCAAGATTCTCTGTTCCGCAAACAACCACTTTTTCTCCGGCCTTGAAGCTTGAGTAAAACCACTCGTGCGACCCAACAGATAACTCAAATAGTCCCGGTACCCCATGGTATCCGCACTAATCCATGAGTTACCGCTATACTGAGCAACTCCCGAAGCAGATAAACTCAAAAGCTGAGCCAACCTCTTTTCACACAGAACTATCTTCACACCTCTCACTTTTGAGGTGATCTCAAGCTTATCGCCATCCTTTGTCACAACTATGTGACGATAAAATTCCTTGACCAAACTCGGGTAAGTCTCGGCCCTTATGGCGAGAAACCCATCCAACAAACCTTGGAATCTAAGCATTTCCAACAAAGAATTAGAAAAAGATTCCGGGTCAAAGGCTTTACCTTCAAGAACAAGGTAATGGGCATCCACCCATTCCGCTTTCCTAGCCAAACTTGACCTTCTAGGCATAGTCGGAGATGACCCAAAGCTCAACAAAAGAAACCCGAAGCTTTCCTCTACTTCTCCTTCTTCTCGCTGCCCTCTCTCACTCTCGCTGCTCTCTCTCGGATTCCGGCGAACAAGGCGGCTCGGCGGTGGCGAACAGCGGCGGCGGATGGCGAAGCGGTGGCGGCTGGCAGCTGCGTCGGCGGTGGGCGGCGGGCTGCAGGCGGTGGCGACGGGTGGAAAGGTTTCGGTGGTTTACGGGTAGAGAAAAAAAAGAAGAAGAAGACTTGTGAAATTAGGGATTTTTGGGGAAAATTTTGCGGAAAAGTTGATTTAATTTGGGAATTTGGGTAAAGTGAGAATTTAAGGATGATGTGGAATTAAAAATGAGTTAGTTTTAAGAAAGATAATTAGTTTAAGTGGTTTAGAGGTTGGGTTGGTAAAGAATAGGCTTGTGTTTGAAACTCATGATTGCAATTAAACTTTTTGCTTTGATTTTAGGCTACACAAGATAGGATTTTTGTATGGGTTTTCTATTTTCAATTTTAAGGAATACTTGGGGAAATTTAGAGAGTTCTCAAAGGAAAGATTGCAAGAATTTCTAAGTGCAAGGATTGTAGAATCGTTCTAAGCATGATTCATTTAGGAGATAAATGACTACCTTCACAACGAAATTTACCCACAAAAATAGGGAAATAATCTATCAAGAAGGGCTTACACTTAACTCCAAAGAATCATTATGAACGAAATATGACAAGAATAGCAACTCAAGTATGCAACAAAGGACACAGAACAACACTCAAGATAACAAGGAACAAGATGCGCACAAGGAATAAGGGTAGGCTAGGAAAGGATTACCTGCTAGCTCCTCCTCCACCAAACCCTCGGTCTCCGCTTGCGAACGCCCCATCACAAAGACTCTCCCTGCTGGCCTGGCCCCAGCTGCTCCGCGGCTCGAGCTACATCCCGCTGCTTCTCCGGCTCCTGGGGGTGGCGGTAGCGCTCTTTGATTGGCTAGATGCGGGCACTCAGCAACCTTGTGGCCTCTATCTCCGCATCGGAAGCACTTAAACGCTTGGCCATAACAATCCTTGCCCGCGTGCACTTTCCCACATCTTCGGCACGGAAGCAACTTAGCTTGATTCCCTTGCTCCATTCGGTTGGGAACTTGAGTCGAAGATGGCCCACTCTTGGCTTGAAAACTCGACCATGGCTTCTTGAAGGTAGAAGAACCTCCGCTCTCGGTCCTCTTTCTCGCTTGCTCATAGGATCCCCACTGAAGCTGTTGGACGCGGTACAGATCCGTGGCACTCAGATACGCATCCTTAAGAGAACTCGGCCTATTCACTGTCAACGCTTTTCGTGCCTCATAATTCAAGCCAGCAACGAATCTCTCGACCTTAGCAAGCTCCGTAGGCATGAGCATCCGAGCAAAGCGCGCCAACTCCAAAAACTTCTTGTGGTACTCGACCACAAACAGGGATCCTTGCTGCAGGTGGAGGAACTCATCAAACATGGCGGCCCGCACGTGTGCCGGATAAAACCTCTCGCGCATCCTATCCTTAAGCGCAGACCAACCAAACTCATGCTCTTCAAGGAAGGTTGGACCCTCATGAACCCACCACAGATCAGCTTCATGGTAGAAGTAGAACGTTGCCAGTTCTACCCTTCTCTCCTCGGGACAGCCCATAATCGCGAAGATCTTGTCGAACACTCTCATCCATTCTTCCAAAACCACTGGGTTTTCTTCACCCGCGAAGGTTGGCGGCCTATGACCTGACACCAAACGGCCCATATCCCGGTGCCCAGCAGGTTGAGGAGGTGGCACGGGATGGTTGTTGTTCAACAAAGCCTCGCTAAGCGTCTGCATCGTCTGTGTTAGCTGCTGGAGGTTCTGAGCAAGCTGCTCATTCGTCGGGGTCTCCGGGGTACGCGCTCGGGGACGAGGAGGCATCACACACTTCTACAACAACAACACGATTAACAAAAAGACAGCAAGCAAGCAAATAACTAAAAGCAACACTCAGCTCACCGCGCAACCTAGAGTCCTAAGCCTAACATTTAGATTCTTAAGGTCACTTTAAGGTCTCAAACCATTCTTAGCCACTTAGAAAGACTAGACTTAACCCTCCTAGGCTCAAACCTAGGCTCTGATACCAACTGTAACACCCCCTAAAACCATGCTATTTAAAGCCTTAAAACATGCAGATAACTTAAACCAAAACACCAAACACAGCGGAAGACTGAAAGAGAAGATATATATAAAACAAGGAAACGGGGTGCTATGCCACGCTCACCCAAGGGTGAACGCACAGGCTAAATCTGCATTGTTTAAATCTACAACCATCCAACAGAGTACTAAGTCTAGATTGGCTCACAGGCCACAAAACATTCACCCAAGGGTGAACGCACAGGCTAAATCTGCATTGTTTAAATCTACAACCATCCAACAGAGTACTAACTCTAGATTGGCTCACATGCCACAAAACATAAAAAGGGCAGCTATACTAGCTGGCACTAGACCGCGCACTCGTCTAAGCATCACCTGAAATAGGCATATAAAACATGGGACGATGCCCGGTCAGCGAATAATACATTTGTAAAATCAGTTGCGAAACGGAATACATATATATAAGTCAAAAACCAAGAGTAATAGTCAACACAAGACTCAAACACTCTCAACAAGAACACGGGAACACATCCCAAGACTACAAAGAACAACAACGACTCACAAGAAGTCTCAAGGTATAATCTATCATCACACAATAGATTAATACCCGACATGCATAACTCAAAGGGATAAAGACACACCAAACGGCAACACATGCCTTTGTCACTACACACGTCACAAGAAGAGAACTCACAACAACGGCTACACAAGCCCTCGTGACATCACCCATCACGAGTTGATATGCCTTCCTTATGCCCGGTTCCAACCTTATGGCTACCCCCAACCTTATATCTAGTTCCAAACTTTACCTCCTGGACCCCTGTACTTCTTAGTCCAACGTTTTCCCTCCTGGGACCGTCGTCCCCCACCAACAAACCACCAACAAGACCACCAATTTCATAGTACACGAGGGTACCGATCACACACACGGCGACACACGCCTTACCCAAAACACGTGAACCTGACACACAGGTCACAACTCCATAATCGCGTCATGGCCACCACGAGGACCACTGCAATACCTTGGTGACTAGTGTCCCATACCACTAATAGTGCAATCCAGGTAAAGCCACACACACATCACACCTCAACAGGAATCAATCAACGGATCACAACGAAGATATGAAAGCATACTCAATCAAGGAATGGATCACAGTCCAACAACAACAACGATGAAAAACACAAGTTATCATCAACAAATCGGAAGGTACAAACAACACACACGCTAGCATTTAAACACCGAACTAGCATGCTTATGAAACGGGTAAACCAAACGTAGTTCCGAAGAACACACAAGACTCATCACGGTTCAACGAAACAGAATGTTGAACACTTAGCACGATTCAAGACACCAAAGACCTACATGGACACCTACCATATAGTTCTACACATACGAAACATCAAGAAGACGCTCAAATAGTTCCACAAAAGAACATCGGAAAGTCAAAAGACCAAATACCGAGTCAAAAGAATCACGGGGAACAAATCCCCCATCAACACCACATCGTACCCCTGCGGGTAGGCCCACGGGTAGGCCCCTACCCGTGGTTTCGCCCGCGGGTACAGGCCACCCAAAATATGTACCCCGCAGGTGGGCGGCGTGTTGGACCCCTACCCGCCGTTCCGCCTGCGGGTACACACCTGTGCCCAAATAATCCCTTCGGGGATTTTCAACTCTAAGCTCAAATTCAAGTCCAAAACATGCCAAATCTCACCCAATACAACAAAATGACTTCAATCAAAGGAATAGCCAAGCAATGGCACAAATGAACCCTAAACACAAGCTCTAGATATGCATTTTCACAAGACAATGCATAAACACTCACATTTCATAGCAAAACACATGTAGAATCCAAGAAATCACATATAAGTAAGAAAAATAGATTTTGTAGAGCATGGGTTACCTCTTGTAGATTAAAGACTTCACTTTACACCTCAACAAGCTCCTGACAATGCTCACCTTCCAAACCCACTTCAAGAACATACCAAAAGATCATAAAGAACCTATCTTTAAGAAAAGACACCTAAGAGAACACTAAAAACACAAGATGAACATGGATCTTACCCTCCTAGATGCCCAAATGTATGAAAGGTAAAATCTTGGAGACAACTCTTGAAGTCTTGACAAAGCTTCAACTTGGCTTGGAAGAAAAGCTATCCACCTTTTTAGAGAGAAGATGGAGCTAGAATTTTGGAAAGTGTAAGGATAGAAATGAGGTGTTCTCACTAGGTTAGGTTACACTACTAACACAAGGTGAAAGGTCAAGAATACCCTTACTAACATAGAAAGGTGTAAGGAACAAGGGAACTCCTAACAAAGCTCAAGGTACAACTTTGACTACGGGGTTGACTAGTCAATTACTAGTCCCCGACTAATAAATTTTCAAGATTTTTAGGAATTAAATCATCAATTGAAATAGGATTAATTACTTAATTAATCCCTTAATTGAATTTGGATTTCGGGGTGTCACAATGGGTTTACACCACTTGTAGGGTTTTAGCAAGCGTTCGCAAGGGAGGGATGCAGGTTTAGAGCCATGGCAATGATTCTAATCTCATAACGATTTAAGGTTTTCCAAGGATAAATTAGGTACAACAAAGAGTGAGTAAAGACATAACGGGTGTTTAATTTCTTTCAAGGATAATCAAGGATTTGAGGCAAGGGCTTCAACAATTAGGAATATCAAGAGGCTGAGATTCAAGGGCGAATGATATTTTAAGTTGAGGCAAAGGGTTCACAAGTCAACATGGCATACTTACCTCGCACGAAAGATTTAAGAAAAGGCATTGTTCAAGCACTACTTCTCTTCCTTGCATTTAATTGGCGTTCTAGTTCTCTTTACAGGTGGTCTCCCACTTCCGTTACTCCTTTTCTCGGATCTGTTTTTGAATTCCCTGTTGTAGAAGATGGATTCGGTGAAGGTCAGCGGTGCTAGCACACGCTTCGTCGAGGGTCGTAGGATCTTCTTCCCCTGCGAAGATAGGCGGGTGATGGTTCGAGACTTAGCGAGCCACGTCAGGGTTCCCGTTTAGGGTGATCGGTTGTTGTTATCAAGGATGGCGTTGCTCAACGTCTAGGCGACCCGAGTCAACTGTTGTAGGTTCTGGGTTTACACCATTCATGGGATTTTAATAAGGATTCCAAAGGGCAGGGGTATAAGATTAGGGCAACGGCAATGATTCCGATGCTCCTAATGATTTTAGGTTCCCAAGAATTCGAGTTGGGTACAACGAGGGGTAAGCAAAGGCATAATGGATGTCGGTCATTCCCGAGTAAGTGTACACTACTCGGTTACGGAGGTAAACTTTCCTTCTTACCTGGTGTTTTAACTAAAAGGACTAAAGCTGAGCAAGGAACAGGTATAGAAAACTTAATTGAAAGCGAAAAATAAACTCACAATCTCACCGCGCGTCCTAAGATTCTTAAGTCCTAAGTACATAAATACCTAGAGTTCAAGCTTAATGTCCTAAGGTCTTGTCTTAAGAGTCTTATCCTAGGGTCAAACTTAAGCTCTGTATATATATATATATATATATATATATATATATATATATATATATATATATATATATATATATATATATGGAAAATCTTTTGAAGTCGGAATACATATATACTTATGAAACTCTAATTTCAAACCGAGGATAGACCACAATTAATCACACACATAAAGATTCTAGCATGCACCCTAAGGTCACAAGACTATTCCATGTCAATCATATTAGTATTCAATCAACCACAATAAATCACGTTTACACTTTGATGGTGCCGCATGACCCTTCACGTGCCCAAACACGAAGTGCCAGTGCATATAGCTCTGGCATGGCCCCGAAGCACCCTGCCTGTACCGCAGCTCAAGGAGATTGATCACAACCAATCGATGAACCGCAGCTCGTTATATCATAACGTTTGATCGCATCCCAATGATTATGTATATCTGATCGCAACCAGATTATGGACCGCAGCCTTATATATATATATATATATATATATATATATATATATATATATATATATATATAAATAACAGCCGATGGTTCTCAACCCATCCAACTGCCTGTATAGCCAATTGATCACAACGAATTGGGGTATCATGCACAATTAACACATAAGCCAAGCACATGCAACCCACATTAACACACAAGGAGGGGGGAATCATTGGGGAACACTTATAACTTATGCGTGGCCAACCACATTAAACTACTCGAGACACGACTAAGGGGTCATACACCTTCCTCCTAGGCCAATGGGATACCAATTCGACTAGCATGCAATACACAAGACTCTTTCATCCTAAGAATGGTACCCGATACATCAAACTAGACTCAGATACGACAAACGGGGTACAACGGGACACGGGGAAACATTAAATGGGGGAAAACATCGTGACTCACACCGAAATTCCAGCGGGTGGCCGGCGGGTGTAGGGCCACCCGCCGACGGCGAGTCACACAGCAGCGGGTGCTCGGCGGGCAGTTGCCAGCCCGCCGGGCAGTTGCCAGCCCGCCGGCTGCCCGCTGGCAAGAGGCATTGGGCAGCGGGTAGGTGGCTGGTGCCCCTGCCCCCACCTACCCCCCTACTGACTCCTATGTAATAAATTGGTCCCGGGATCTCTCGTGAAACCCGAAACCATGTCCAAACACATTTAAACACAAACGACGACACCACGTAATCAAGTAACGGGTTAAAACCAAGAACCCCACCAAATACATTCTAACACGACTCCTAAACATGCCAAGACTCAACACCCGAACATGTAAAATCCCACCCAAACAAACCAGGAATAACACAACACGAAATCCATGTTTTAACCCTAGGGCTCTAGTCATAATTAAAACACAACATCGTTCATATAATTTTATCATGGAATCAAGAACATCAAGATTAACACATAAGCATCAAGATCAACACATAAACATCAAGATTATCTCATAAACATCATATCAATCTCAAGCGAAGCCTTATCAAGACGCAAGCACAGAATCATATATCAAAGGAGCCAAGGAAGAAGATTATAGCAAGGAAAATAGGTTTTGTTGAGACATGGGTTACCTCTTAGCCTTAATTAATCCTCCCTTGGCTATTAAGGTTCTTCTCAAAGATTTCCATCCGATTGATCTCCCTAGGCTTGGTGGTGGGAAATCTCCCGGGAATATTTTCGTGTAATATAACTATGGGTGGTAAGAGTTCTAATTGCTTTCTAATCCCCTATTTATAGAAACAGGAATCCTAATCATAATCTGAATAATAAAGGCCTACTTTCTTTATTCCTAATAGATATATAGGTCTAAGATTCCTAATTAGAATCTGATTAGTAAAAGGTTTACTCTCTTTATTCCTAATAGGCTTAAGACTCTAGTTTAAGCAAGGGTCCACAATCCATGGTGGACCACATTATTTAATTAAAGGAAATCCTAACCAAATTAAATCCTTTTTAATTATTATTAACGGAATTAATTAAATAATTAATCCGGGATTGAAGGGCATAACGTGGGGTGTTACACCCGGTTAGCGAATATTGCTGGTAACCGATCAATACGCGTTAAGTAGCATATATAGATAGTATAAAACAAAACCATTTTTGAAACGGAATACAATATATATCAGTTCAAAAGTCATAGAGAGAAGTCAACTGTAAAGACTCTATTCCACTCTCAAAAAGAACAAGGGAAATCAACATCCCAAGACAACATCAAGACAAGAACAACAACAGTACAACTCAATACAGCTCAAGATGCAATCTACTGATCACAAAGTAGAAAACATCAAGACAAGGACAAAAACAGTAAACAAGTACAACTCGAGGTGTATTATACTGATCACAAAGTAGAATACCAACCGACATGCTAATCAGAAGATGATAGACATTCACACATTGGCAACTACATGCCACCGTGACACTACATGTCACATGTTCCAACCTTATGCCACTACTACAGAAATGATATACTACGTCGCTTAATAGAAGGCGGTTTTTTAAATAACCGCCTTCTTTTATATTTTGTTATACTACGACACATAATAGACGTCGGTTTTCTAAATAACCGTCTTCTATTATATACTACGGCACATAATAGACGGCGGTCTTTAAATAACCGCCTTCTATTATATACTACGACACTTAATAGACGGCAGTCTTTAAATAACCGCCGTCTATTATATACGGCGTCACTTAATAGACGGCGGTTGTTAAATAATCGCCTTCTAATATATATTTACGTCACTTAATAGATGGCGGTTTTAAATAACCGCCTTCTAATATATATTTACGCCACTTAATAGACGGCGGTTTTAAATATTCGCCGTCTAATATATATTTACGTCAATTAATAGACGACGGTTCTTAAATAACCGTCGTCTAATATATATTTACTTCACTTAATAGACGGCGGTTGTAAATAACCACCTTCTAATATATATTTACGTCACTTAATAGACGGTGGTTTTAAATAACCGCCTTCTAATATATATTTACGCCACTTAATAGACGGCGGTTTTAAATAACTGCCGTCTAATATATATTTACGTCAATTAATAGACGGCGGTTCTTAAATAACCGCCGTCTAATTTATATTTACGTCACTTAATAGACGGCGGTTGTAAATAACCGTCTTTTAATATATATTTACGTCACTTAATAGACGGCGGTTTTAAATAACAGCCTTCTAATATATATTTATGTCACTTAATAGACGGCGGATTTAAATAACCGCCTTCTAATATATATTTACGTCAATTAATAGACGGCGGTTCTTAAATAACCGCCGTCTAATATACATTTACGTCACTTAATAGACGGCGGTTGTAAATAACCGCCTTCTAATATATATTTACGTCACTTAATAGACGGCGGTTTTAAATAACCGCCTTCTAATATATATTTACGCCACTTAATAGACGGCGGTTTTAAATAACCGCCGTCTAATATATATTTACGTCAATTAATAGACGGAGGTTCTTAAATAACCGCCGTCTAATTTATATTTACGTCACTTAATAGACGGCGGTTGTAAATAACCGCCTTTTAATATATATTTACGTCACTTAATAGACGGCGGTTTTAAATAACCGCCTTCTAATATATATTTACGTCACTTAATAGACGGTGGTTCTTAAATAACCGCCTTCTAATATATATTTACGTCACTTAATAGACGGCGGTAAAGGTGTGATACTCCATATTTTTTTGGGCATTGTACGAGGACCGTATGTGCATACGACTAATTTTATTAAATTTTCCTAAATCAATATTATTCATTAAGCTTAATAGTTTCTTAATCCAAGAAAACTTAGTATTTTCTAATTATATACATGTGCACGTATATTATGTTCCTACATAGCATAATTAATCATCTCCATTGTGGTCTAATGGTATTCGGTATGGACCGTCAAAAAGGCAAGCCTGGGATCGATTCCCATCCCAAGTGATGAGGACACGACTATAACAATTTAAAAGATCATTATATTTGTCCAAAAATATGAAGGAGAATGCCCTAGAAGTCCCATAGAACCTTATCATTATTGAAGCATAATTAAAACCTAGTTATTTTAGTGATTTAAAATGCATTTATGTTAAATTTAATTAGTGACCTTTTGTTTTTTTTTATTTCTATGTTACTAGTTCAAGGGAGATGAATGTTCTTTAATGCCTTGTAAATAGTCTTCTATAAAAAGGAGGCTAAAACATCATCTTGTAGGCAGAATTTTGGAGATTGAATCAAAAGAAAATGTTTAAGCATTTTGTTGTCTCTCTTGTGTGCTGAGAGGTGTTATTCTAGGCTTATCAAGATAATTACCAATCTTGTGGTGCAATCCATTCCTTATCACCTAAGACCAAGGTGTGGCGGAAATATCTTTATACAAAAACACAAAAATAATCCCAAATCCAGCCCCTACATCAACCAATTCCATCTCCAACACCCTTAAACCATAATTGTTGTTCCTGCTGTTTTAGTGAGGAAAAGATCGGGCAATCAAATGACTCTTTGGTGAATCTACTTTCGAATTCATCCTCAAAATATCCACAACAGTTTGGTATCAGAGCTTTGGGTTCATTCCTCACACTAAAAAAGGTTAACACTCTACCAATCAATTCTTGTTTCTTGTTTCTACAGAAAATTTTCAGCCAGCGTCTTCAGAAAGAAAAATTCCAAAAAAATACTTCCACATATCCAATTGTGTTGAAATTTTTTCTTGAAGTACCCAACCTACCACTATATTGTTTCATGAAATTTTTGTGCAAAAATTATATTCCTAGAAAAACACAAAAATCGCTGAATTCAACACAACTGTAAGATTCTGCCCAGAAATTTTCTTCCTGTCCAGTCCAGAAGAAAATTTTGGACAAAATACTCCCACATATCTTTTTGCCTTGAAAATTTTTATAGCTGAATAAAACCCATAGTTCTTGCTAACCATAAAAAAATTTGGATCAAAATATCATCCATAACATTCAAGTGTGCAAGTGTTTGTTTACTTTACTATACCATGCCAAAATAATTGAAGAAAAATTGCAGCAAAAAGAGGTCAAGAATTTGACATCTATTTCCTTGTCATATGATGAGAGCTCAAAAGAAATGAGTGAAAATGTAAAAATAAGAGAAGAAGAGTGTGAAAACAAAGATGAGAAATATTTGGGTGAAAAAGAAGGAGAGATTGAGAAAAAAACTGAACATGAGGAAGAAGAATTGTCTTTTGAACTTTGTGAGAAAAAGAATGAGGGAGAAGATTTTGAGAACTCCATAACCTTTATTTTAAGTTCTTTGCAGGTTAATGGATGTGATTCAAGGGTTGAAAATCAATTGGAAGGAATGGTATTGTTATGCCATGATCAAGGAAACATGTGTTTATTCACTTTCTATGATGAAGATATTCAATTAATACGGTGGGAAATTTACTCATTTCCATTTGACAGAGGCAAGTGTGATTCGAGGACGAATCATCTCAAAGAGTGAGGGAATGATGAGGACACGACTACAACAATTTAAAAGATCATTATGTTGGTCCAAAAATATGAAGGAGAATGCCCTAGAAGTCCCATGGAACCTTATCATCATTGAAGCATAATTAAAACCTAGTTATTTTAGTGATTTAAAATGCATTTATGTTAAATTTAATTAGTGACCTTTTGTTTTCTTTATTTCTATGTTACTAGTTCAAGGGAGATGAATGTTCTTTAATGCCTTGTAAATAGTCTTCTATAAAAAGGAGGCTAAAACATCATCTTGTAGGCAGAATTTTGGAGATTGAATCAAAAGAAAATGTTTAGGCATTTTGTTGTCTCTCTTGTGTGCTGAGAGGTGTTATTTTAGGCTTATCAAGATAATTACCAATCTTGTGGTGCCATCCATTCCTTATCACCTAAGACCAAGGTGTGGCGGAAATATCTTTATACAAAAACACAAAAATAATCTCAAATCCAGCCCCTACATCTACCAATTCCATCTCCAACACCCTTAAACCATAATTGTTGTTCCTACTGTTTTAGTGAGGAAAAGATCGGGCAATCAAATGACTCTTTGGTGAATCTACTTTCGAATTCATCCTCAAAAGATCCACAACACCAATCGTGGGTCGGAATATTGTTGATATAAAAATGATCCTGGGCCCTACACTGCACCCTGGGCCCGGGGCCCTGAGCCCCTTGAACCCTAGGCCTTGAGCCCTGAGCATAACTCGGATTGTGGTGCGCTTGGTACTTGGGAACCAACGGGAAGGATTACAGGGTCCCGAGAAGCGCTACAAGATGTGCCGGAACCTGGTGAGCTGTGAGATAGGTGACGCATAAGTGAGATGAACCAAGCGACCCCAGGAGCCATCCAATCGTAACGAGCGTCTGATGTAATAATGTATTCCTCAAGACAACCGCCGTCTATACATATGTATAGACGGCGGTTCTTATTTTGAACAGCTGTCTATACATATGAATAGACGGCGGTTCCTCAAGAAAAGCGCCGTCTATACATATAATTGTTGAGATTACACGACATACAATGTGAGATTAGACGGCGGTTAGCAACTGCCGTGTTTTAGAAGTATACACGGCGGTTCAAATAACCGCCGTAGAAAGTTTTTATTTACAAAGGCGGTCACTTACACGGCACTTCAAGAACCGCCGTGTATTTATAAAAATAACCGTCCTGGTAACTGTCTTTTGTAGTAGTGTGCCCTGTTCCAACCTTATGGCTATCCCCGACCTTATTACAGTTCCAACCATTACCTCCAGGACCCCTGTACTCCAAAGTCCAACCTTATGCCTCCGAGGACCGTCGTCCCCACTCCGACAATCTCCAACATTTCCACTAACACATAGTACACGAGGGTATCGTTCATTTCATTCACAATCTCCAACAAGTGAGCCTATTCTCAGATTACACCACCAATTTAATTTCATGGCCACCACGAGGACCACATCTGTACCTTGGTGATTAATGTCCCATACCATTAACCGTGCAATCATGGTACAGCCAATAAACACATTTTCATCACAGGAATCAATCAATGGATCACAACAAAGATATGAAACCATACTCAACAAGGAAGGATTACAATATGACACCAACGGTGGTCAACACAAGTTGCCAACCTCAATAGGAAAGAACAAACCACACACACTAGCATTTCAACATCAAACTAGCATGCTTATCAAACGGGTAAACCAAACATAGTTTCGTAGAACATTCAAGACTCATCATGGTTCAACGAATCACAAAGTTGAGCACTTAGCACGATTCAAGACACCAAATCCTACATGGATTCCTAACATACCGTTCTAAACATACGAAACATCAAGAAGACACTCAAATAGCCTAACAAAACAACATCGGGAGGTCAAAACATCAATTACCGAGTCAAAAGAATCACGGGGAATAAATCCCCAACAACACCAATATGTGATCCCAGCGGGTGGGGCCACGGGTGGACCTCCGCCCGCGGGTACGAGACCACACAACACCTGTACCCCGCGGGTGGGGCGGCGGGTAGGCCACTGCCCGCCGTTCCGCCCGCGGGTACCAACCTGAACCCAAAATAATCCCTTCGGGGATTTTCAACAACAAGTCCAAATTCAAGTCCAAAACACCCAAAATCTCACACAATACACCAATATGGCTAGAACCCAAGAAATAGCCAAGCAATGACATACAAGAATCCTAATAACAAGCTCTAGATATGCATTCTCACAAGACAATGCATCAAATATAACATTTCATAGCAAAAATCACAAGTAGAAGTCAAGAAATCATCATATAGGTAAGAAAATACATTTTGTAAAGCATGGGTTACCTCTTGTAGCCTAAACCTTCACTTTTCACACTCTTAAAGCTTCTCTTAAAGATCTGCTTCAACTTCAACTTTACAAACACACCAAAAGACAACAAAGATTCAATCTTTAGAAAAAGACACCTAAAAAGATACAAAAAACACCAAGAGATCAAGGATCTTACCCTCCCTTATGCTCAAGGTTAAGAAAGTATGAATCTTGGAGACCAACTTGTAGAATCTAGGGTTGCCCAAAACTTGGCTTGAAGAAGAAGCTATCAATTTTCTAGAGTGAAGGTGGAGCTTTTGTGTTTAGGGTGTTAGGGAAATGAAATGAAGGATGATGCTAGGTTAGCTTGGGGCACAAACATAAGGTGAAAAGACTTCTTTTCCCTTACTAAAGTGGGAAGAGTAAGGAGACAAGGGAACAATTCATAAAACATAGAGTACAACTCTTTGACTTGGATTGACTAGTTAATTTCTAGTCCTCCGACTATTGAATTTTTTGGATTTCAGGAATAAATTACCAATTAAGCTAGGATTAATTATCTAATTAATCCTTAAATAGATTTTGGATTTACGGGGTGTCACAAGAAGTGTAACACCCCGTGTTACGGACTCTAATCCAGAATAATTATTTAATTACTTACCTTAAAAAGAGAATTTAATTCCCTTAATTAATCAGGAAGGGTCCACCATTAACCATGGACCCTTACCCCTAAACCAAACACTTAGTCCCATAAGAAATAGAATTAGTAAACCCATACCATTCAGACCCTAATTAGGACTCTTAGATATATATAAGGACATAGGAGGCACCTAGAATTCACACCACAATAGCTTTCACCACACAAGAATTCCCATAGGAGAAATCAAGAAGAGGAGATCTTAGAGAAAGACCCTTTATAGCCAAGGATTCTAAATTAAGGCTAAGAGGTAACCCATGTCTCAACAAAACCCATTTTCCTTGCTATAATCTTCTTCTTTGGCTCCTTCTCTATGCTTGTGTCTTGATAAATCTTTTATGATGATTATGATATGATCTTGATGTTGATGAGATGATCTTATGTGTTGATCTTGATAATCTTGATGATTATAAGAGGATCTTGATAATTGTGTGTTGATTCTTGATTAATCTTGATGTTCTTGATTCTAAAGATAAAGTATGATTTTGTGGTTTAAATATGATTAGAGCCCTAGGTTGAATCATGAATTTCGTATTGTGATATTCTTGGTATATTTGGGTGGGAATTCGCATGTTCGGGTGTTGATTATGTTTAGAAGTCATGTTAGGATACGTTCAATGTGATTCTTGATTTTGATTCTTTATTTGACTACGTGGTGTCGTCGTTTGTGTTTAAAAGTGTCTAAACATGGTTTCGGGTTCCAAAAAAGATCCCGGGACCCAAGTATTGAAAAAGAGTCAGTGGGGTGTAGGGGAACCAGCCACCTACCTGCTGCCCCTAAGGGCATCGCCGGCAGCGGGCAGGCGACTGCCCGCCGAGCACCCGCTGCCCAGTAGACTCGTCGCCGGCGGGTGGTCCTCCACCCGCCGGCCACCCGCTGGAAAATCCCAAGTGGGAAGGTGGTTTTCCCTGTTTGATGTTTCCCCAACCCTCGTGGTGTCTCAACGGACTACGTTTATCGTGCCTGAGTCTAGTTTGATGTTTCGGGTACCATTCATAGTATAAAAGAGTCCTAAGTATTGCATGCTAGTTGAATTGGTATCCCGTTGACGTATGCGAAAGATGTATGAATCCCTTAGGAATATTCCTAGTGTGTGGGTGACCACGCATAAGTTTATTTATACGTTTTCTACCCTTTCCCAATGTGCTACTGTGGGTTGCATGTGTTTGCTATGTGTTATGTGTGCATCATACCCCAATTTGGTTGCGATCAAATTGGCTATACGGGCAGTTGGATGGGTTGAGAACCATACTAACTGTTAACCAGGACGGTTGCGATCGGTCTGGTATATAAATATTATATATGGTTGCGGTCCACCGTTTGGTTGCGATCAAACGTTTTACATGAGCTGCGGTTCATAATCTGGTCGCGATCAGAAATACAATTTTGGGCTGTGGTCCACTGTTTGGTTGCGATCAAACATTATGATGAGCTGTGGTTCATCGGTCGGTTGCGATCAACCCCTTGTGCTGCGGTACATGCAGGGTGCTTCGGGGCCATGCCAGACCTATATGCACTGTCGCTTCGTGTATGGGCACGTGAAGGGTCCTGCGGCACCACCAAAGTGTGCTTATGTGATTCAGATAATGATTGAATGATGATATGTATGATGTGAAATAATCTTGTGACCTTAGGATACATGCTAGTACCTTTATATGCATGATTATAACTGTTAAATGTGCTTGTCCATATTTGTTGAGTCTATTCTCGGTTTTTAAAGCTAGAGTCTCCTAAGTATATATCATCCATCTTCAAAATGGTTTTCCTATATATATATATATATGTGTGTGTGTGTGTGTGTGTGTGTGTGTGTGTGTGTGTGTGTGTGTGTGTATACCTATATTGTATTTTAACGCGTTAGAGTAGGTTACCAGCATTATCCGCTAAACAGATATATTTGGCTTTCAGGCACAGATGAGTAGACTCCGGAGCACGCTAGATGACCGAAGCTTAGATAGATAGTTTTCCTTTCGGCCTGCGTGCCATGATGATTTATTGGCATTGCTTTGAGGATATTTAGTTAGTATAGCCTGTGCATCTGAGTTCTCTAGCTCAGATGTGGTATAGCACCCCAAACACTTAAGTTTAGTATGCTCTGTTTTGGGATTTAATGATAATACTACCTTTATTTCATAAGCTTCGAAAGTTTTAAATTTTACGGGTGTTACAGTTGGTATCAGAGCCTAAGTGAGGTTGTGAGCCTACCTATCATTATATAACTTCCCCTCACCCTATTCTACATTTAATTTAAAGAACTCTCCCCCACGCTTATCGCATCAAGGTATGGGTGCAACACACTAACTCATCATTACAATAAACATTGGCCCTGTAGACCATCAGCACGGTACCAAACAAAAGACAATCAAGGAACCCCGAACCCACTACTCACGATCCTCTGGCTCAAACTCTACAGCAACTGACTCAGGTCGCCCAAACACTGAGCGACGTAGCTCTCCGTAACAACAACCGACCACCACCACCAAACGGGAACTCGGATATCACTCAGCAAATCTCGAATCATCGGCCACCCATCTTCTCTGGGGAAGAGGATCCCGCAATCCTCGAAGAATGGATTCGAACCTTCAACAAAATCCACGGGTTAGTGGAATGCCCAAAAGAGCGCCGCGTAGAAATAGCCTCATTCTACTTCGGACACGAGGCTGACCTTTGGTGGATCCATGAGGGGCCCACTTACATACAAGAACCAGCATTCAACTGGGAAAGCCTAAAGACACGACTTTGAGAACGATTCTACCCTGCACACGTGAGAGCAGCCATGTACGAAGAATTCCTCCACTTGAAACAAGGGATGGCCACCGTCATGAAGTACTAAAAACGGTTCCTCGAACTGGCCCATTTCGCACCCGAATAGGTCCCTATAGAGACGACCAAGATAGAAAATTTTGTGTCGGGCCTCAACTTCGAAGCCCGAAAAGTCCTAATCATGAGCGGACCCCGAACCTCAACGAAGCTTACTCCAGTGCCGCCAACCTCTATTGAATTCAACTACTGCAACGTGGAGTCCAGGAACAGATTCGTAAAAGGAACACGGGAGTTGGGGCACCACCCGTGAAAAGAACGAGAAACGACACTAACTCAAGGCCAAGCAACCCAACTAGCCATGGGCCGCCCCTGAGAAACAACGAAACTAATACGAGACCCTTGCTTTGCCGGAGGTGCAACAAGGACCATAGAGGCAAGGACTGCATGGGAAACCCCTGGGGATGCTTCAACTGCGGAGGAGAAGGACACAAGTCCTTCCAATGCACTCAACCCCCAAACTCGCGCCCTACAGTCATGGGCCAACACGGGGGCGCGAACAATCAAGGGAATTACAATGCCCCCGGAAAAGAATTCGTCATGAGCCGCACTCAGGCTGATCTTGAAGACGAGGGAAACTTCGACGAAGAAAACGTGGCCCCAGGAGACTAGGACCCCGCAAATCAATCGGAAGGGAACCAGGGAGAAGAACTCTGCTTAGGATGATCAGTAAAACCCCCTGTAAACCACCCTCATAGTAAAAACACTTGTTTAGTTTAGTTACTTAGAAATTATTATAAATAAAAGCCGAAGTAAAATAAATTAGCATAAAAAGAAGGACTAAACATCCCCCAAGAAACCACGAGTCAATGAAGACAAAATTTCAACAAGGGAGACCGGTCAAACCCCTTGCCCTTTGGGTCAAAAGAGGGATGAGAAAAGATCCAAAGGATGCACAACAAAGAAGACTAATGCAACCAATGGGGATTGAACCCTAAACCTCCCACTTATAAAACAAAGTTCCTAAACACTAGGCTACGAGTGTCCCTTGAAACCTCAAGGGAACACTCCCTTCGGGTGATCGGAGGTAAAGCCCTCGAACCCGACCAATTCTCTCCGGAATTGGTTGATATGCTTAATTTCCAAGGACTTTTGGATACCTATCTCACAATCAAAGGAGATACGTGCCTCGAGTTGGTGAAAGAATTCTATTACCACTTAGTAGCCGTCAAACGGGGTGAGAAGTTGGAAATCACTGCCAAGGTCCGAGGCAAAGAGATAGTACTCTCTGAAGGTCGTCTGGCCAAACTCCTAAAACTAACCACCACGGGTGTGTCAGACTATGACTGGAAGGGGTGGATTGGTACCCAAGGCACGGGGTATAAGGATTACCTCGGGTACCTACTAGGGAAGGAAGAAGGCTTCACCTCGGCCACCCAGCCAAACAGGAAATGGCTAACCGCCGAACAGAAGCTGCTAGTCATGATTGTAACTGATAACTTATTGGCCACGAACAACAAGAGCAAAGAACCGGGGAGCCTAGAGTGCACCTTTGCCTATTTTCTAAAACACAAAGTCAAGTTCAATCTACCCGCCCTCATGCTAAAACACATGGAATTTTGCAAGTCTAGCAACCGGCTTAGTCTACCCTACGGGATGATCCTAAGTTGGATCATGGAAAAGAAAGGAGTGGACCTAAGCCACACTGAAATCAAACCCGTAAGCGGGATGATTTTCAATGCTCAGAACCTCCACCGCAACGACATCTACCATATCGGAGAGGGACAATACATCACCCTCGAGGAGGTTTGTCTAAAGTCCATGGAAGAACGACGAGAGTTGGTTGATTAATTGGAAATCTCCAACAAGAAACTAAAATGGGCAATGCAAGAATGAGGGGAACAAGAATAACAAGAGGAACAAGAGGAAGATAGCGAGGCTAACCCACCTGCACCCGCACAAGAGAGAGGGAACCCGGGAGGCCAAGATGGAAAAACCGTCAATGAGCGCATCCTCGCGCAACTCACCCGGCAAAACCAAATCATGGATGAGGGGTTCTCATCCCTAATCCATGCAACGCACGGATTAGATCGGAGGGTGGCACCAATCGGGGCCATGTTGACCACACGCGGGGCATCTAGCTCGGGGGCAAGAAACCAAGGTAGACCCAAACTTTTCGAACACCACCTCACCAAGCTCCACTCTACCCCCAGCAAAAACGACACGTGGAGTCGCATTTCCTAATCAGGAAGCCAAATACGTGACGTCCAGGGGTGAAAGAATGGATCCACGCACATGCTTCGGGGACGAAGCCTCTTGTAAGGGAGGGAGGGTGTAACACTCTGTGTTACGGCCTCTAACCCAGACTAATTATTTAATTACTTACCTTAAAAAGAGAATTAAATTTCCATAATTAATCAGGAAGGGTCCACCATAAACCAAGGACCCTTACCCCTAAACCAAACACTTAGTCCCATAAGAAATAGAATTAGTAAACCCATACCATTCTGACCCTAATTAGGACTCTTATATATATATATATATATATATATATATATATATATATATATATATATATATATATATATATATATATATATATATATATATATATAAGGATATAGGACGCACCTAGAATCCACACCACAATACCTTTCACCACACAAGAATTCCCAAGAATTCCCATAGGAGAAATTAAGAAGAGGAGATCTTAGAGAAAGACCCTTTATAGCCAAGGATTCTAAATTAAGGCTAAGAGGTAACCCATGTCTCAACAAAACCTATTTTCCTTTCTATAATCTTCTTCTTTGGCTCCTTCTCTATGCTTGTGTCTTGATAAATCTTTTATGATGATTATGATATGATCTTGATGTTGATGAGATGATCTTATGTGTTGATCTTGATAATCTTGATGATTATAAGAGGATCTTGATAATTTTGTGTTGATTCTTGATTAATCTTGATGTACTTGATTCTAAAGATAAAGTATGATTTTGTGATTTAAATATGATTAGAGCCCCAGGTTGAATCGTGAATTTCGTATTGTGATATTCTTGGTATATTTGGGTGGGAATTCGCATGTTCGGGTGTTTATTATGTTTAGAAGTCATGTTAGGATATGTACAATGTGATTCTTGATTTTGATCCGTTATTTGACTACGTGGTGTTGTCGTTTGCGTTTAAAATTGTCTAAACATGGTTTCGGGTTCCACAAAAGATCCCGGGACCCAAGTATTGAAAAAGAGTCAGTGGGGGGGGGGGGTAGGTGGGGGTAGGGGAACCCGCCACCTACCCGCTGCCCCTAAGGGCGTCGCTGGCAGCGGGCAGCCAGCGGGCTGGCGACTGCCCGCCGGGCACCCGCTGCCCAGAAGACCACCCGCCGCCACCCGCTGGAATATCCCAAGTGGGAAGGCGGTTTTCCCCATTTGATGTTTCCCCAACCCTCGTGGTGTCCCAACGGACTCCGTTTATCGTACCTGAGTCTAGTTTGATGTTTCGGGTACCATTCGTAGGATAAAAGAGTCCTAAGTATTCCATGCTAGTTGAATTGGTATCCCGTTGACCTAGGCGAAAGATGTATGAACCCCGTAGGAATATTCCTAGTATGTGGGTGACCACGCATAAGTTTATTTATACGTTTTCTCCCCTTTCCCAATGTGCTACTGTGGGTTGCATGTGCTTGCTGTAACACCCCGAAATTTTTGAAACTTTTAAAACTTATAATATGAAAGCAATTCTATTAATCAATCCCAAACAGAGCATTCTAAATATAAGGTTCTGGGGTGTTATGCAACATCTGAGCTACAGATCTCAGATGCACAGGCTACATTAACTAATTATCCTTAAACAACGTCATTACATCATCAAGGCACGCAAGCCGAAAAGGAAAGACTAACTATCTAAGCCGAGGTCCTCTAGCACGCTCCGATAGCTAATCATCTGTGCCTAAAAGCCAAATATATCTGTTCAGCGAATAATGCTGGTAACCCACTTCAACGCGTTAAAATACAATATATGTATATATAACCATTTTGAAGCAGGAAGATATAGACTTAGGAGACCCTAGCTTAAAACCAGGACTAGACTCGACAAATAGGGACAAGCACATTCAACAGTTATAAACAAGCATATAAAGACAATATCATGTATCTTAAGGTCACGGGGCAATTTCACATCATTTATATCATCTTTCAATCAATATCTTAATCACATAAGCACACTTTGGTGGCGCCACATGACCAATCGCATGCCCATACATGAGGGTTAGCGCATATAGCGCTAACACGGCCCCGCAGCACCCTGCCTCATACTGCAGCATGAAGGGGTTGACCGCAGCCAACCGATGAACCGTAGCTCTTTAGACCGTTGACGAGCTCAATGGTGGACCACAGCCCTACACACCATTGATGAGCTCAATCGGTGGACCGTGGCCCTCTTTGTGGACTGAAGCCCTACACATCGTTGACGAGCTCAATCGGTGGACCGCAGCCCCTGTAAGACCGTTGACGAACTCAACGACTGACCACAGCCCTACAAACCGTTGACGAGCTCAATCGGTGGGCCGTGGCCCTCTTTGTGGACTACAACCCTACACACCGTTGACGAGCTCAATCGGTGGACCGCAGCCCATGTAAAACCAATTTGATCGCAGCCAATATTGGGGAGTCATTCTCATATAACACGTAGCAAGCACATGCAATTCATATTAACACATTGAGAGAGGGGAGAAGACGTATAATGAAACTTGTGCGTGGTCATCCACATACTAGGAATAGTCCTAAGGGGTTCATACATCCTTCACCTAGATTACGAGGTACCAATTCAACTAGCATACAATACACAAGACTCTTTTATCCTACGAATGGTACCCGAACATCAAACTAGACTTAGACACGATAAACGGAGTCCGTCGGGACACCACGGGGGTTGGGGAAACATCAAACGGGGAAGCCAACCAGCAGGTGGCCGGTGGGTGGAGGACCACCCGCCGGTTGCTCGCCTGCGGCAAGTCTCCGGGCAGCGGGTGCCCGGCGGGCAGTCGTCTGCCCGCCGACTGCCCGCTGCCGGCGACGCCAATTTGGGCAGCGGGTAGGTGGGGGGGGGGGGGTCCCCCAACCCCCACCTACCCCCCACTGACTCTTTTTCAATATATTGGTCCCGGGATCTTTCGTGGAACCCGAAACTGTAACACTCCCTAATTTCCATGCTAAATTAAGCCTTAAACATGCAGGTAACTAATCAAAAGATCAAACACAGCGAAAGATTGAAAAAGGATTATATAAACTGTAAACGAGAGGGTGCTATGCCACGCTCACCCCAAAGGTGAACGCACAGGTCAACATCTGCATGATTCACAATCTAAAATCCATACACGACAAAAGTACTAATGTCTGTCCTTGGCACACAGGCCATAACAACAAAATAAAGGGAACTACACTAGCAGGATCTAGACCGCGCTCACGTCTACACATCACCTAAAAGAAACACATAAAAGATGGGACGACGCCCGGTCAGCGAATAATGCTGGTAACCCACGAATACATGTGAAATATCATACATAGATAGGAGATACGTATGTAAAATCATTTGCGAAACGGAATATACATATAGATGTTCAAAACCAGGAGCAGAAGTCAATACAAGACTCTAAGCACTCACAACAAGATAAGGGAACACATCCCAAGAACACACGAGATACAATGACTCAAAATAACGACTCAAGGTATAATCTACCATCAGACAGTAGATTAAAACCCCACATGCATAACACAAGAGAAAGGACACAACCATTGGCAACACATTGCCTTTGTGACAACACACGTCACAAAATAGAGATACACAACAAAGGCTACACAAGCCTTCGTGACATCACCCATCACGAATTAATATGCCTTCTTTACACCCGGTTCCAACCTTATGGCTACCCCCAACCTTATGTCTAGTTCCAACCTTTACCTCCAGGACCCATGTACAACCAATTCCAACCTTATTCCTCCGAGGACCGTCGTCCCCTCTCCAACAGATCTCAAACAGAACCACCGAATTCATAGTACACGAGGGTACCGATCACACACACGACAACACATGCCACCCAAGAAATACGTGAACCTTACACAAAGGTCACAAACTCCAGTATCGCGTCATGGCCACCACGATGACCACTGCCGTACCTTGGCGATTAAGGCCCCATAAACCGAAATCGTGCAATCCAGGTACAGCCACACACACCACACCCCAACAGGAATCAATCAACGGATCACAACGAAGAAATGAAACCATACTCAATCAAGGAATGGATCACAGTCCAGCAACAACAACGATGAATAACACAAGTTATCATCAACAATAGGAAGGTACAAACAACACACACGCTAGCATTAAAACACGGAACTAGCATACTTATCAAACGGGTAAACCAAACGTAGTTCCGAAGAACACACAAGACTCAACACTGTTCAGCGAAACACAATGTTGAACACTTAGCACGATTCAAGACACCAAAACCTACATGGATTCCTACCATATAGTTCTAGACATACGAAACATCAAGAAGACACTCAAAGAGTTCCACAAAAGAACATCTGGAAGTCAAAAGACCAAATACCGAGTCAAAAGAATCACGGGGAACAAATCCCCGCCAAACCACACCATGTACCCCGCGAGTGGACCCACGGGTAGACCCGCACCCGTGGTTCCACCCGCGGGTACACACCCATAAACCGAAATCGTGCAATCCAGGTACAGCCACACACACCACACCCCAACAGGAATCAATCAACAACGAAGATATGAAACTATACTCAATCAAGGAATGGATCACAGTCCAACAACAACAACGATGAATAACACAAGTTATCATCAACAATAGGAAGGTACAAACAACACACACGCTAGCATTGAAACACCGAACTAGCATGCTTATCAAACAGGTAAACCAAACCTTGTTCCGAAGAACACACAAGACACATCACTGTTCAACGAAACACAATGTTGAACACTTAGCACGATTCAAGACACCAAAACCTACATGGATTCCTACCATATAGTTCTAGACATACGAAACATCAAGAAGACACTCAAAGAGTTCCACAAAAGAACATCTGGAAGTCAAAAGACCAAATACCGAGTCAAAAGAATCACGGGGAATAAATCCCCGCCAAACCACACCATGAACCCCGCGAGTGGACCCACGGGTAGACCCCCACCCGTGGTTCCGCTCGCGGGTACACACCCACAAGCCACATGTACCCCGCGGTTGGGGCGGCGGGTGGACGCCTACCCGCTGTTCCGCCCGCGGGTACACACTTGTACACCAAAATAATCCCTTCGGGGATTTTCAACACCAAGCTCAAATTCAAGTCCAAAACATGCCAAATCTCACCAAATACAACAAAATGACTTGAATCAGAGGAATATCCAAGCAATGGCATACAAGAACCCTAAACACAAGCTCTAGATATGCATTTTCACAAGACAATGCATAAACACTCACATTTCATAGCAAAATAACATGTAGAATCCAAGAAATCATCATATAGGTAAGCAAAATAGATTTTGTAGAGCATGGGTTACCTCTTGTAGACAAAAATATTCACTTAACACTTCACCAACCTCCTACTAAGGCTCACCTTCCAAACCCACTTCAAGAACACACCAAAAGATCATAAAGATTCTATATTTAAAGAAAGACACCTTAGAAAACACTAAAAACACAAGATGAACATAGATCTTACCCTCCTAGATGCTCAAATGTATGAAAGGTAGAATTTTGGAGACAACCTTTGATGTTTTGACAAAGCTCCAACTTGGCTTGGAAGAAAAGCTATCTAACTTTTAGAGAGAAGGGAGAGCTCAAGTTTGGGAAGTGTAAGGAGAAAGAATGAGGAGTGTCTACTTGGTTAGCTTGCATTACTAACACAAGGTGAAATGTCATGAATACCCTTACTAAAATGAAGAGGTGTAAGGGAACAAGGGAACTACTCACAAAGCTTAAGGTAAACCCTTGACTTTGGGTTGACTAGTCAATTACTAGTCCCCGGCTATTGAATTTTCAGGAATTTAAGGAATTAAATTACCAATTGGTTTAGGATTAATTACTTAATTAATCCCTTAATCGAATTTGGATTACGGGGTGTCACAGAAACCATGTTTAGACACTTTTAAACGTAAACGACAACACCACGTAGTCAAATAGCGGATCAAAACCAAGAATCATAATGAACACATCCTAACATGACTTCTAAACATAATCAACACCCGAACATGCAAAATCCCACCCAAATGGATCAAGAACATCACAATACAAAAAATCACAATTTAACCTAGGGCTCTAATCATATTCAAATCATCAAGATCATAATTTATCTTTAATATCAAGAAATATCAAGATTTATTAAGAACATCACACAATCATCAAGATCCTCTTATAATCATCAATATTATCAAGATCAACACATAAAATCATCTTATCAATCATCAAGATCAATCATATCATAAATATTATAAAAGATTTATCAAGACACAAGCATAGAGGAGGAACCAAAGAAGAAGATTATAGCAAGGAAAATAGGTTTTGTTGAGACATGGGTTACCTCTTAGCCTTAATTAATCCTCCCTTGGCTATTAAGGTTCTTCTCTAAGATTTCCATCTGATTGATCTCCCTAGGCTTGGTGGTGGTGAATCTCTAGGGAATATTTTCGTGTAATATAACTATGGTGGTAAGGGTTATAATTGCTTTCTAATCCCCTATTTATAGAATCAGGAATCCTAATCCTAATCTGAATAGTAAAGGCCTACTTTCTTTATTCCTAATAGATATATAGGTCTAGGATTCCTAATTAGAATCTGACTAGTAAAATGTTTACTCTCTTTATTCCTACTAGGCTTAAGACTCTAGTTTAGGCAAGGGTCCACGATCCATGGTGGACCACATTAATTAATTAAAGGGAATCCTAACCAAATTAAACCCTTTTTAATTATTATTAATGGGATTAATTAAATAATTAATCCGGGATTGAAGGTCGTAACACGGGGTGTTACACCCTTCCCCCCTTACAAGAAGCTTCGTCGCCGAAGCTTAGAAATCATTACGGGGATAACGAGTCAAAACTAGTACGATGGTTATATAGAGAAAGTATTCTACGGGGAAAAATATATAATTATATATCTATGTATACTGGGTTTTTTGGGAACGATTGGGTTAAAATGATAAAGAGAGTGGACGGCTCGGGTTTCAAACTTGAGGAGAAGGTGAATTTAGGAATTAGGATCAAAGTTTTCAAAGTTGCAACTTAGGAAGTGAGGTTGCTACCTTATATGGAATCGTTAAAATGGGGAATCAAGAATGAGGTTTGAAGGGTAGAAAGGGTTTTGCAATAATACGTGGTTCGATTGCCAAAGGGAAGGAATGAATTCGGCTAGGATGGGTTAAGGATTCTCGACGTCGAGTGATTATTCCTGTTTGAAGCCCGTGACGTCAAGACGAACTGACGATCCTTCTTCTTTAGTTTTGGCTCCGCTTGGCTCTAAGATTTCCGTTGATATTTTCTCCCCATGCTAAGGTCACATTCATCTTTACCGGTTTTGAAGGAATTTTTGTGATGAATTCCGTGCATACTCTCCCAAAATGCCCAAAAGTCTTGACCTAGTCGGTTAGCAAAGTCAATCCTTAGGTCTCAACTCCTGATTCTTGTTGCGGTTCCATGCGGATCAAGGGACTTTGGGTTGGTTTCCTCGTTTTATTGAATTTCATCTCTTCCTTGGTAGGTGAATCCTTAGCACGACTTGACGTCCTTCCCGAACATTAGCTTGTTGTGCCCTTTTGGTGATGCTTCTCATGGTAAAAGCTTCTTAGCACGCTTCCTTCCTTATTGGAATGCAGTCGGTTTATTGATTCTTGTTGCGAAATGACTTTGCGGTCCTTACGAGTTGTTTTACTTCTTTGTTTGGCCCTTAAAGTAATTGAGGTCTTGATACCAAAGTGTTCCCTACACTTCCCTTGAACGTACGACCCTAGAATGGGTGCACGAAGTCTTATGATACGACATGTCCTTAGACTCTAGTTGTAACACCCCAAAATTTCGAAACATTTAAAACTTATATAATAAAGGTAAATTCTCATTAAATCCCAAAACAGAGCTTACTAAACACAAGAGTGCGGGGTGCTATGCCACATCTGAGCTGGAGAACTCATATGCACAGGCTAAACTAACTAAGTATCCTCAATACATCATCATGGCACGCGGGCCGAAAGGAAAAACTATCTATCTAATACAAGATCTTGTAGCTCGCTCCGGAAGCTAATCATCTATGCCTGAAAGCCAAATATATCTGTTCAGCGAATGATGCTGGTAACCCACTCCAACGCGTTGAAATATAATATAGGTAGATATATATATATATATATATATATATATATATATATATATATATATATATATATATATATATATATATATATATATATATGAAAACCATTTTGAAGCAGGAAGATATATACTTAGGAGACTCTAGCTTTAAAAACCAGGAATAGACTCGACAAGTAGGGATAAGCACATTAAACAATGATAATCAGTTATATAGAGACAGTAACATAGAGAGCATGTATCTAAGGTCACAGTTCACTTTCAAATCGTTCACATCATCATTCAACCAACATTCATATCACACAAGCACACTTTGGTGGCGCCACGGGACCAATCGCATGCCCCGAACATGAGGGTTAGTGCATATAGTACTAACACGGCCCCGCAAAACCCTACCTCATACCGCAGCATGAAGGAGTTAACCGCAGCCAACTGTATAGATCGTCGATAATTTCAACAGCGGATCACAGCCCTACACACCGCTGACGCGCTCAGTCGGTGGACTGTGATCCTCTTTTGGGGACTGCGACCCAACACACCGCTTGACGAGCTCAGTCGGTGCGTCGTAGCTGATCAAAGCCCTACACACCGCTTGAGGAACTCATTCGGTGGGCAATGATCTTCGGGGACTACGACCCTACACACCGCTGGCACATACACTCGGTGGATCGCAGCCGATCATAGCCCTACACACTGCCTAATCGCTCATTCGGTGGACTATGGCCTTCCTCGGGCTAGTGGCCCTACAGACCGCCTGGCGCGTCCAGTCGGTGGACCATAGCACACGAGGCCTATGTGTACCGCAGCCCAAGAAGTGAGTCACTGACCGCAGCTAGGAAAATGAACCGCAACTCCTGAGTAACCAGTTTAACCGCAGCCAACTTCTGAACCACAACTCAGGATTAACCAATTCGATCGCAACCAAATTGGGTATCATGCTCACATAACACATAATACAAATACTAGCACATTGGGAAGGGGGGAAAACGTATAAATAAACTTATGCGTGATCATCCACATACTAAGAATAATCCTAAGGGGGTCATGGATCTTCCTCCTAGGCCAACGGGTTACCTATTCAACTAGCATGCAATACATAAGACTCTTTTATCCTACGAATGGTACCTGAAACATCAAACTAGACTCATGCACGACAAACAGAGTCCGTTGGGACACCACAGGGATTGGGGAACAACAAACGGGGAAGCCAAAGTCCCGAGGTGGGCAACAACCAGTGGGTGGAGGGCCACCCGCCGGCGATAAACTTCTGGGCAGCGGGTGCCCGGCGGGCAGTCGCCTACCCGTCGACTGCCCGCTGCCGGCGGCGTCTCTTTGGGCAGCGGGTAGGTGGCGGGTCCCCCTACCCCCCACTGACCCTTTATCAAAATAAACATCCCGGGATCCTTCGTGGAACCCGAAACCATGCTTAGATACCTTTAAACGCAAATAACGACACCATGTAGACAATTAATGGATCAAAAGAAAGAATCACATAGGACACATCCTATCATGACTTCTAAACATAAACAACACCCGAGCATGCGAATTCCCACCCAAATATATATCAAGAACATCATAATACAAATTCCCAATTCAACAAAGGGCTCTAATCATATTTAAATCACAAAATCATTCTTTAAAATCAAGAACATCAAGATTTATCAAGAATCAACACACAATTATCAAGATCCCCTTATAATCATCAAGATTATCAAGATCAACACATAAGATCATCTCATCAACATCAAGACCATATCATCATAAAAGATTTAACAAGACACAAGCATAGAGAAGGAGCCAAAGAGGAAGATTATAGCAAGGAAAATAGGTTTTGTTGAGACATGGGTTACCTCTTAGCCTTAATTAAATTCCTTGGCTATTAAGGGTCTTTCTTTAAGATCTCTTCTTTCTTGATTTCTCCTATGGGAATTCTTGGGAATTCTTGTGTGGTGAAAGTTATTGTGGTGTGAGTTCTAGGTGCCTTCTATGTCCCTATTAGGGTCTAAATGGTATGAGTTTGCTAATTCTATTTCCTATAGGACTAAGGGATTGGTTATAGGGATAAGGGTCCATGGGCTTATGGTGGACTCTTCCTAATTAATTAATGAAATTTAATTCTTTCTTTTGGGTAAATGATTAAATAATTAATTGGTTTAGAGGCTGTAACACGGGGTGTTACACTAGTTGTAACACCTCGTGTTACGACCCCTAACCCAAATTAATTAATTAATTACTCACCCTAAAAAGGGAATTAAAATACTTTAGTTAACTAAAGAGGGTACACCATAGTCCATGGGCCCTTATCCCTAAAGCCAACCCTTAGTCCTATAGGAAATAGAATTAGCTAATCCATACCACTTAGACCCTAATTGAGACTCTTAGATATATAAATAGGGACATAGGAGGAACCTAGAACTCACACCACAATAACTTTCACCACACAAGAATTCCCAAGAATTCCCATAGGAGAAATCAAGAAAGAAGAAATCTTAAAGAAAGACCCTTCATAGCCAAGGAAATTAATTAAGGCTAAGAGGTAACCCATGTCTCAACAAAACCTATTTTCTTTGCTATGATCCCCTTCTTTGGCTCCCTCTATATACTTGTGTCTTGATGAATTTCTTTATGATATTTGTGATATAATCTTGATTGATTGATGTGATGATTTTATGAGTGATCTTGATGTTAAAAAGAGGTTCTTGATATTTATGTGATGATTCTTGATAAATCATGATGGTTCTTGACGATGAAGATAAAATATGATTTTGATAGTTTGGGTGGGATTAGAGCCCTAGGTTGGATTAGGAATTTGTATTGTGATGTTCTTGATTTATATTTGGGTGGGAATTTGCATGTTCGGGTGTTGTTAGTGTCTAGGAGTCATGTTAGGATGTGTTCAATATGATTCTTGCTTTCGATCCATTAATTGCCTATGTGGTGGTGTTAATTGCGTTTAAAAGTGTCTAAGCATGGTTTCGCGTTCCACAAAGGATCCCGGGACGTTTATTGAGTTAAAGACTCAGTGGGGAGTAGGTGGGGGTAGGTGTACCCACCACCTACCCGCTGCCCGAGATTTACCGCCAGGCAGCGGGCATGCGTTTGCCCGCCGACCACCCGCTGCCCGGAGGCCCATCGCCGGCGGGCAACCGGCTGGTGATCCCTCACCCACCGGCTACCTGCTTGTCCGTTACCCACCCCGGGTCCTCGGCTTCCCCTTTTGATGTTCCCCATTCCCCGTGGTGTCCCAACGGACCCCGTTTTTCGTGCTTGAGTCTAGTTTGATGTTTCGGGTACCGTTCGTAGGATAAAAGAGCCTTAGGAATTGCATGCTAGGTGGAAGTCGTATGAACCCCTTAGGACTATTCTTAGTATGTGAATGATCACAAGTAAGCTTAATTATGCGTCTCCCCCTCCCAATGTGCTATTATGTGCTATTATGTGTTATGTGATGCATGATTCCCCAATTTGGTTGTGATCAAATTGGCTATACGGGCAGTTGGATGGGTTGAGAACTATACCAACTGTTAACCAGGCCGGTTGCGATCGGTCAGGTATATAAATATTATATAGGGCTGCGGTCCACTGTTTGGTTACACATGAGCTGCGGTTCATTTTCCTGGCTGCGGTCAGTGATTCACTTCTTGGGCTACAGCCCACGGGCCTCGTGTGCGGATGGTCCACCGACTAGACGCGCCAGCGGTGTGTAGGGCCGCCAGCCTGAGGAAGACCATAGTCCACCGAATGAGTGAGAAGAGCGGTGTGTAGGGCTATGGTTGGGTACGATCCACCGAGTGAAGGGCCAGCGGTGTGTAGCGTCGTAGTCTCCGAGGATCTTCGCCCACTGACTGAGTTCCTCAGTGGTGTGTAGGGCTTGATTCGCTATGATCCACCGACTGTGCTCGTCAACGGTCTGTAGGGTCGTGGTCCCCAAAAGAGGATCGTAGTCCACCGACTGAGCGCGTCAACGGTGTGTAGGGCTGTGATCCGCCGTCGAGCTTTCGGCGGTCCGTACAGTTGGTTGCGATCAACCCCTTCATGCTGTGGTATGAGGTAGGGTGCTGCGGGGCCATGTTAGTGCTATACGCACTAACCGGCATGTTCGGGGCATGTGATTGGTCCCGTGGCGCCACCAAAATGTGCTTATGTGATTTGAATGATGATGATTTGAATGATGACTTGAATAACGAATGAATGATGATTGAATGATGATGTGGAGATTTGAATTGTGACCTTAAATATATGTTCATTATGGTGTTGTCTCTATATAACTGTTTATCATGATTAAATGTGCTTACCCCTACTTGCTGAGTCTATCCTTGATTTTAAAGCTAGAGTCCCCTAAGTATATCTCTTCCTGCTTCAAAATGGTTTTCGTATATATATATATATATATATATATATATATATATATATATATATATATATATATATATATATACACACTAGTTTTTTACGCGCATTGCGCGATTGGGATAATGCCCAATGTTTTTTTTAATAAGTACTTTAAAGTATATATCAATGAAGGATTATATTAGAATTGTTCATGCATAAATAATTGAATGTTGAATTTGCGTATTTAAATAGGTAATTCTATGTTTACAAATGCAAGATAATATAGTCAATATTGATTATAATTGTCAATAAAATAATTGTATAGGTATGGTTGAAACCAAATACGGGACATAAGGAGAGCAAATAAAAATTAGGGCATAAAATTTTAAATATATACTATTGAAGAGTTAATTGTTGATTGTCAAACAAGGACATTGCGAGGTAGTTTTCCACTTCAATTTGTTGTGTAATTTGAATAATCTTTTTGTAAATAAATCCCCCAAGTAGTTAATATGATTGGCTTAATTATATATTTTTATTTTTTTTTATTTTTTAAACAAAAAAATTATTATTATTATTATTATTATTATTATTATTATTATTATTATTATTATTATTATTATTATTATTATTAAATATATGTATACCTTAGGTCATTTTACATGTTAATCTAAAAAATTAATTTTTTCAAATATCTTTTTACCAACCGTTGATATACTTCGCTGGTCAAATCAGCTAATATAATCCGCTAACTACTGATTGTCAAACAAGGACATTACGAGATAGTTCTCACTTCAATTTGTTGTGTGATTTGAACACTCTCTTTGTCAACAAATTCCTCAAGTAGTTAATATGATTGGCTTTATTAATTATATTTTTCTTAATTTTTTCATGGTATTAATAAAATACTTGGTAAATAAATATATAACATTATTTTGTATTATAACTTTGATATTTAATTAAAAAATAGTGCACAAAAAAGATAATAGGAAATGTAGTGAATATAATCAATTGATGAATTTGAATGTAAAGAATTTTTACATTGGAGAAAAATAAAGACAATATAATATAATAAAATTATTTCTCTTAATTAATTTGTTGATAATGAATAATTTTTTTTTTTAATAAAGACATTGTAGGGATAATGTAGCGAATATAATCAATTGATGGATTTGAATGTAAAGAATTTTTATATTGGAGAAAAATAAAGACAATATAACTAATGAAATTATTTCTCTTATTTAATTTATTGATAATGAATAATTTTTTTTGAATAAAAACATTGTAGATACATAATTCTAAATTAAAGATCGAAATACATATGTATTATTTTTGTTGTAACTACTAAATTATTATTTAATTTAATAAAAGTAAAATAGAGTACTAAATATGCCAACTTTGATTGGGATGGGGTTCGAACTTCGAACTTAAGACCTTTCTTATTGAAATCAATGAATAAGTTAACGGTGAACTAACAGAAATTAACGGAAAAGATAATATTTAACGGAAAAGTTAACGGATAATCATATTCATTAAGGATAAATTAGTAAATCTTAAGAAAAAATTAAAATCTGATCAATCTGAGCCATTCATTTGATTAAAAAACTTGACCGTCATTTTTTCTACCCATTATAGGCCTAACTCTCTTAGGCTCTTATTAGTATATAGTAGATATATATATATATATATATATATATATATATATATATATATATATATATATATATATATATATATATACCTATATTGTATTTCAACGCGTTGGAGTGGGTTACCAGCATCATTTGCTGAACAAATATACTTGGCTTTCAGGCACAGATGAGTAGACACCGGAGCGCGCTAGAGATCCGGAGTGTAGTCTAGTTAGTTTCCATTTCGGCCTGCGTTGCATGATTATGTATTGACATTGATTTGAGGTTGTTTAGTTAGTTTAGCCTGTGCATCTGAGTTTTCCAGCTCAGATGTGGCATAGCAACCCGCACTCTTATGTTAATTTTGGGATTTAATGAGAATTCATCTTTATTATATAAGCTTTAAAAGTTTTTAAAATTTCGGGGTGTTACAGTTGGTATCAGAGCCTAAGTTTGACCCTAGGAATAAGACTCTTAAGACCAAATCTTTAGAACATTAGGCTTAACCTCTAGGAGTTTAGTAGGATAGGACTTAGGAATCATAGGACGCGCGGTGAGAAACGTGAAACCCCTAAACTTTTCCCTCCCACGAATCCGCACCTAATTTAAAAAGAACTCCCCATTCGCTTATCGCATCAAGGTAAGGGTACAACACTCAGACTCGACATTTACTATGAACATTTGGCTCTATAGATCAGCATCATGGCAACAAGCAGAAGGCCATCAAGGACCCTGGAACCCGCCACACCCGACCCCCTGGCCCAGACCTTGCAGCAACTAACCCAGGTCGCCCAAACACTGAGCGACGTAGATCTCCGCAACAACAGGCCACAGCCACCTCCACCAAACACAAACTCAGAGGTCGCCCGACAAGTTTAAAATCATTGACCACCCACCTTCTCGGGAGAAGAAGATCCCGCCACCCTTGAGGAATGGATTTGAACCTTCGACAAAATTCTGGGGTTGGTAGAATGCCCAGAAGAGCGTTGTGTAGAGATAGCCTCGTTCTACTTCGGACACGAGGCAGACCTCTGATGGATCCACAAGGGATCCACTTACAGACAGGAACTAGGATTCAACTGGGAAAGCCTAAAAACACGACTACGAGAAAGATTCTACCCAGCCCACATAAGCGCATCCATGCACGAAGAGTTCCTCCACCTAAAGCAAGGAACAACTACCGTCATGGAATACCATAAACAGTTCCTTGAACTAGCACGCTTCGCACCAGAGTTGGTCCCCACAGAGGCAACCAAAATAGAACGATTTATATCGGGCCTCAACTTCGAAGCCCGAAAAGCACTAGTGGTAAGCGGACCCCGGACCCTCAACGAGGCTTACTCCAGTGCTGCCAACCTCTACTGAATCCAACTACTACAACGAGGGGTTCAAGAGCAGATACGAAAAAGGAACAAGGAGGTGGGGCACCTCCTATGAAAAGACTACGGAACGACGCTACCAAGCAATCCGGCCACCCAAAGGCCGCCCCAGGAAAACAATGAAACTAGTACGACGGGCTTCTCATGCCCAAGGTGCAACAAGGACCACAGAGGCAAGGACTGCATGGGAAACCCCTTGCGATGCTTCAACTGTGGAAAAGAAGGACACAAGTCCTTCCACTGCACTCAACCCTCAAACCCACGCTCCATAGCCATGGGCCAACGCGGAGGCACAAACAATCAGGGGAATTACGGTGCCCCCGGAAAAATATTCGTCATGAGCCGCACCCAAGCCGAACTAGAAAACGAGGGCATCCCCGACGAAGAAAACACAGCCCCGGGAGACGAAAATCCCACTAACCAAACGGAAGAAAACCAGGAAGATGAATTTTGCCTAGGGTAACTAGCAAAATCCCTTTTAACCACCCTCGTAGTAGAATTACTTGTTTAGATTAGCTACTTCGGAATTATTATAAAATCAAAATAATTTAGCATAAAGAAAAAAGAGGCTAAAATGCCCCGAAAACCCGCATCAACAAACAAGAAGGACCAACCAAATCTTTTACCGCTAAAAGACAAAAGAAGGAAAAAGACAAGGAGTACACAACAAAGGAAACCAAAGACACTAATGGGAATTGAACCCTTAACCTTCTACTTATAAGATCAAGTCCTTAACCACTAAGCTATGAGTGTTTCTTAGAACCTTAAGGGAAAACTCTCTTCTTAAACCCCTCCAAGTTCCTAAAACCCACACAAACCCCCAAATCAAAAACCCTTCTTCTTCCCCCAAACACACAAAATCTCTCTCTCTCTCCTCACCTCCACACCACACCGCCGGCGCCACCCAAACACACCCAACCGCCCCGCCAACAGCCACCGCCCAGCAACACCACCGGCAATCACCCGCACAACTCGCCGCCGCTGCCCGGATGCTGCCTACGACGGACCCGCTGCCACCGCCGCCCGGAGGACTCCCGTCGATCGCCCACTGCCACGCAACACTGTAACCCACACCGACCAAGATCCCCGCCAACAACACAGCCGCCTACACCGCCCAAGTCAGCCGCATCCTCGCCACCCGAAAACAAGCCGGTCGCCGCCTCGTCGCCGGAAAATCCCCGCCGGAATCCTGCCGAAAAACAACACCCGAGAAGACGCCACCTTGGGAAAACTGCACAATGCCGAAAAAGCCCATTGGTATCCGAACCTCGGATTGGAACGACGCCGATTACACTGTAATCGGAGGTAAAGCCCTCGAACCTGACCAATTCTCTCCGGAGTTGGTCGATATGCTTAAAGTTCAAGGACTCTTGGATACGTATCTCACCATCAAAGGGGATACGTACCCCGAACTAGTGAAGGAGTTCTATCACCACTTAGTGGCCGTCAAACGGGGTGATAAAGTGGAAATCACCGCAAAAGTTCGGGGCAAGGAGATAATACTCTCCGAGGGCCGCTTGGCCAAACTCCTAAAGTTGACCACCACAGGTGTGTCGGACTACGACCGAAAGGGATGTATTGGTACCGAAGGCACGGGGTATATGGACTACCTCGGGTACCTACTAGGAAAGGAAGAAGGCTTCACCTCGGCCACCCGGCCAAACAGGAAATGGCTAACTGCCGAGCAAAAGATACTAATCATGATTGTGACCGATAGCTTGTTGTCCACGAACAACAAAAGCAAAGACGTGGGAAGTTTGGAGTGTACTTTTGCCTACTTCCTAAAACACAAGATCAAGTTCAACCTACCGGCCCTCATGTTGAAACACATAGAGTTTTGCAAGACTAGCAAATGGCTTAGTCTACCTTACGGGATGATCCTCAGTTGGATCATGGAGAAAAAGGGGGTGGACCTAAGCCACATAGAAATCAAACCCGTAAGCGGCATGGTTTACAATGCACAGAACATCCGTCGCAATGACATCTACTACACCGAAGGGGGACAGTACATCACCCTCGAGGAGATTTGCCTTAAACCCGAGGAGGAGCTGTAACACCCCGTGTTACTATCCCTAAAACCAATTAATCATTTAACCAATTACCCAAAAGAAAGAATTAAATCACAATAATTAATTAGGAAAGGCCCACCATAGTCCATGGGCCCTTATCCCTAAACCCAATCCTTAGTCCCAAAAGGAATAGAATTAGCAAGCCTATAATATTAGTTCCTAATCAGGACTCCTAAATATATATATAGGGGACTTAAGAGGCACCTAGAACCCCCACCACAATAACGTCTCACCACCCAAAGAGCTCCAAGAATTCCCTTAGAAGAAATCAAGAAAGCAAGAAAGCTTAAAGAAAGACCCTTCATAGCCAAGGAATTAATTAAGGCTAAGAGGTAACCCATGTCTCACCAAAACCTATTTTCATAGCTATGATTCCCCTCTTAGGATTTCCCCATATTATTGTGTATTGATGATTTGTGATATTATTATTGGTGGGATGATTCCATGGGTGATCTTGATGATGAGAGGTTCTTGATAATTATGGTGTTCTTGATGATTATATGATGTTCTAGATGATTATATGGTGTTCTTGATGCTCTTAATGATTATATGATGTTCTTGGTATTTATATGATATTCCTACCGAATCTTGATGAATTGTGTTCTTGTTGATTTAAAAATAATTAGAACCCTAGGTTATATCGTGGGATTCGTATGGTATTATTCTTGGTATATTGGGTGGGAATTCGCATGATTGGGTGTTGATTATGTTTAGAAAAGCATGATAGGTTATGTGTCGTTTGTTTCTTGATTTTGATCCATTAATTGTCTACGTGTGCTATCAATTGCGTTTGAAAGTGTCTAAGCATGGTTTCGGGTTCCACAAAGGTTCCCGGGGCATTTTTGGTGAAAAAAGAGTCAGTGGGGGGTAGGGGACCCGCCACCTACCCGCGGCCTCGTCGGGCAACGCTGGCAGCGGGCAGCCGGCGGGCGGGCAGCTGCCCGCCGGGCACCCGCTGCCCGGAATAGTAAAACGCCAGCGGGCAGCCGGCGGGTGACCCCTCACCCACCGGCTACCCGCTGGTTTGTACCCCACTTCGGGATCCCGGCTTCCCCGTTTGATGTTCCCCCGACCCCCGTGGTGTCCCAACGGACTCCGTCTATCGTGCCTATGTCTAGTTGGATTTTCGGGTAACGTTCGTAGGTCGCATGAGTCTTATATATTGCATGCTAGTTGAATTGGTATCCCGTTGACCTAGGTGAAAGAAGTATGAACCCCTTAGGAATATTCTTACTATGTGAAGGATCACGCATAGGTTTTGTTATACGTTTTCTCCCCCTTCCCAATGTGTTAATGTGGGTTGCATGTGCTTGATATGTGTTATGTGTGCATGTTACCCCGATTTGGTTGAGATCAATCGGGCTATACGGGCAGTCGGGTGGGCTGAGAACCATACTGGCTGTTAACCAGGCTGGTAGAGACCGGTCAGGTATATAAATATTATATAGGACTGAGGTCCACTATACGGGCAGTTGAATGGGTTGAGAACCATCCCAACTGTTAACCAAGCTAGTAGAGACCGGTCAGGTATATAAATATTATATAGGACAAAGGTCCACTATACGGGCAGTTGAATGGGTTGAGAACCATCCCAACTGTTAACTAGGCTGGTAAAGACCGGTCAGGTATATAAATATTATATAGAGCTGCGGTTCATCGGTCGGTTGCGATCGACCCCTCCGTATTGTGAGACGGGGCAGGGTGTTGCGGGGCCGTGTCAGAGCTATATGCGCTGACCCTCATGTATGGGCATGCGATTGGTCCTGTGGCGCCAACAAAGTGTGCTATATGATGAGATAAGAAGGATTGATGTTGTGACTGTTATGGAAACATGACCATAGGATTCTTGCTAGTAAACTATACATGTTTAATTGTGATTATTGGTTGCGTTTATCTACAATTGTGCCCTATGTCGAGAATCGTATATACTTGGTTATGACTGTAGATTGTGTGTACCCCTATTTGTCGAGTCGATCCCCTGATTTGAAAGCTAGAGTCTCTTAGGATATATCTTCATGCTTCGAAATGACTTTTCGTATATCTATGTATCTATATATATATATATGTATTGTATTTCAACGCGTTGGAGTGGGTTACCAGCATCTCTCGCTGAACAGATATATTTGGCTTTCAGGCACAGAAGAATAAGTCACTGGAGCGCGCTAGATCTTGGAACGTAGAAGTAGATAGTTCCCTTTCGGCCTGCGTGCCATGTTATGCTTTTACTTTGTTAAGGATATTAGTTAGTTGGCCTGTGCACCTGAGTTCTCTAGCTCAGGTGTGGCATAGCACCCCGTACTCTTTATGTTACGTTTTGAATTAATGAGATTTCACCTTTATTTTATAAGTTTTAAATGTCCTGAAAATCTGGGGTGTTACAGGAGCGAAGAGAATTGGTTGATCGATTGAATATCTCCAACAAGAAACTTAAACGGGCAATGCAAGATTTTGGGGGACTGGAGGGAAATGAAGAATAGGAAGAGGATAGCGAGCTTAACACGCCGGCACCCGCACGAGCAGGAGGAAACCCAAGGGGCCAAAATGAAGAATCCGTCAACGAGCACATCCTCGCGCAGCTCACCCGGCAAAACCAAATCACGGACGAAGGGTTCTCGTCCCTAGTCCGCGCGACACGCGCTTTGGACCAAAGGGTAGCAGCAATCGAGACCATACTGGGCACTCGCGGGTCATCCAGCTCGGGAGCAGGGAACCAAGGTAGACCCAAACCTTCCAAACCACCACTTCACCAAAGATTCAATCTACCCCAGCAAAAGACAACACGTGAGGGCCACGTTCCTAATCAGGAGGCCAGAATACGTGACGTTCAGGGGTGAAAGAATGGATCCACGCACCGGCTTCGGGGACGAAGCCTCTTGTAAGGGGGGGAGAGTGTAACACCCCGTGTTACGACCCCTAAACCAAATTAATTAATTAATTACTCACCCTAAAAAGGGAATTAGAATACATTAATTAACTAAAAGAGGGTCCACCATAGTCCATGGGCCCTTATCCCTAAAGCCAACCCTTAGTCCTATAGGAAATAGAATTAGCTAATCCATACCACTTAGACCCTAATTGGGACTCTTAGATATATAAATAGGGACATAGGAGGCACCTAGAACTCACACCACAATAACTTTCACCACACAAGAATTCCCATAGGAGAAATCAAGAAAGAAGAAATCTTAAAGAAAGACCCTTCATAGCCAAAGAGATTAATTAAGGCTAAGAGGTAACCCATGTCTCAACAAAACCTATTTTCGTTGCTATGATCCCCTTCTTTGACCCCTCTATATACTTGTGTCTTGATGAATTTCTTTATGATATTTGTGATATAATCTTGATTGATTGATGTGATGATTTTATGAGTGATCTTGATGTTAAAAAGAGGTTCTTGATATTTATGTGATGATTCTTGATAAATCTTGATGGTTCTTGACGATGAAGATAAAATATGATTTTGATACTTTGGGTGGGATTAGAGCCCTAGGTTGGATTGGGAATTTGTATTGTGATGTTCTTGATTTATATTTGGGTGGGAATTTCCATGTTCGGGTGTTATTCGTGTCTAGGAGTCATGTTAGGATGAAGATGAGGAAGAAGATTTGTCTTATAAACTTTGTGAGAAAAATAATGAGGGAGAAGAATTTGAGAACTCCATAACCTTTGATTTAAGTTCTTTGCAGGTTAATGGATGTGATTCTAGGGTTGAAAATCAGTTGGAAGGAATGGTATTGTTGTGCCATGATCTACAAAGCGCGAGATCACTCACTCTCCTTGGTGAAGGTATTAAAGTCATTTGGTCGGATAATTACACATTTCCATTTGATCGAGGAAAGTGTGATTCGAGGACGAATCATCTCAAAGAGTGAGGGAATGATGATGTCATGACTACAACAATTTAAAAGATCATTATGTTGGTCCAAATATTATGAAGGAGAAGGCCCTAGAAGGCTTATTGAAAATAGTCATCATTGAAATGAAGTCATGTAGTTATTTAAGTTATTTAAAATGCATTTATGTCAAATTTAATATTAGGAGACTCTTAACTCTTTGTTTTCCCTTTGAAAGTTATGTATTAGCCTATATAAAGGCTAAACACAATCAGAATTTTAGAGATAGATAAATGAAGTTGAATGAAAGAAATGCTAGGCATTTTGTTGTCTCTCTTGTGTTTTGAGAGATGTTCTTTTAGGCTTATCAAGATAATACCAATCTTGTGGTGCCATCCATTCCTTATCACCTAAGACCAAGGTGTAGCGGAAATATCTTTATAGAAAACAAAAAAATAATCCCAAATCCAACCCCTACATCAACCAATTCCATCTCCAACACCCATAAACCGTAATTGTTGTTCCTGGTGTTTTGGTGAGGAAAAGATCGGGCAACCGGAGGACTCTTTGGTGAATCGACTCTCAAGTTCATCCCCAAAGATCCACATCACATTCCTGGAGAAGAAACCTTGAAACCGGATCTGCTTGTGTTGGAGACCAGAGCATGTATTCTAAGCTTTTAGCAGAAATTAATGATTGACAGTACTTCAACAACAATAGGAGTATGTGGGTCACGAAGACGAAGGAGATAGAACACAAAAGTGCTTTTCTTACATTTGAGTGAAAGGACTATTATGCCCTTAAAGTGGACGGCAAATGAACCCCCAAATAGATGGAGGACTATATGGGTCATAAATTAAATAGTTGATGATTGGATCGGTAAAAAAAATAAGTCAATGACCAACTCGGTACTTTCGTTATAGTCGAAGGACTATTTTTATAATTAACTCAAAAATAGATGTTGCAGTGAGTCGCGTGAAAAAAAAAAAAAAATTACACGAAACAACATCGTTTATAATTATTGTGGACCACGTTCCACGCAATAACTATTCCCATTCATTATACCATCCCTAATGAGAAGGTTGGCAATAAGGAAATAGAAAATGAATGTATATTGAAGCTTCATTTCATCTATTTAGGTTGCTTTTAATTTGAGCAGTTGGAGTGGTCCGTTCTCCAACTACTTCCAATTGTAGAATTTTAATGCGTAGAGTACAAATATGGTTGGGAAATGGATGATTATTTTTATTTTTATTTTTATTTTTTTGTGAAGATAGGAAATGGATGATTCTAATCTCATCTTTAACTTTCATTGTTATTACCATTCTAATTATTGCTCCAATCTAACATGCACTTAGATGGTCAAACGCACAACTACAAGTTTGATTCCAAACCCTTTAATGTACTAAAAAAAACAAAAAAAAAAAAAAAAAAAAAAAAGGAATACATATGATTCAAATGGAAGGAAAAAGGTAGATGTATGTTTTATTAACATCAAACTAACACAACTCTGTTGATGTTTACATTTTCAGGCCAACAAACCAGCATTGATATGAGGTGTGCTTAAGGTAGGCCATGAATACCCATATCAAGATGCAAAAAAAAAAAAAAAAAAAAAAAAGAAAAAAAGCAATTTAATTTGCAGAAGGGGAAAGATCGAAATGAAGAAAGAAATACAACTAACAGCGATAAACAATTACACCTCTAACTCTTGGTGGTGGAGTAAGAAAGCTGAAACATAGCAGCACAAGGGCAATAACTATGGTGAGAATCAATTTAATGTCAGGCCCTCCTTCGTCGTCTTGTGAGCCGCAGCAGCAGAACTTCCCCATTGAGGACTTAAAGAGGATTTGGCGGTATGTTATGTATGTGAAGAGAATTTGAAGAGGATTTGCAGACTTTAAAAGAGTTGACTTGGATCACCAATATTGAATATTCCACCAGGCAGGCATAATTCAACTCCACCCCTGGGTTTTCTGCCAGTAATAATCAAGTCCTCAATAATTGAAAACTTGCACTAACCACCCCAACCAAATCCGCAAAACCATACAAATACTCCTATATTTTAATAGCACCACAGCTGTCAACTAGGTTGGAACATTCCTCTTTTTTTTTTTTTTTTTTTGACTTTTGTGATCTCAGCTTTGCAGGCTAATCCTAAGTCCACAAGACTCCGTCTCTAGAGTCTTTGTGGAGGTAAATCGCGAGTCACACAATTAACCCACCGATATAACTTAGTCTTCATGTGGGCACATGGGATCCAATCCAGATCTATTAGCATCTTTGGACTTTTTTCCCATACATGCATGCTTCCAATGGGATCCGAACCCCACACTGCAGCCTTCAACCATGACCTTTAAGTCAGATCAGAAAACGAACCAATTAGGCTAAGCCCCGAGGGCTAGGTTGGAATATTCTATGCTAAGTGTAGGTTGGGTTAGCGTTGAACATTTCTTCTCATAATCTCATGGACAAGTGCTAATTAATTAAACCATTTGATCACTGCTAAAACCTACTATATTAAAATGGTCAATTTATTGATCACACCATTATTGAGACGCTGTTTTCTTTTTAACTAGTGCTAGTTGGATGGTTGGAAAAAAATATATATTAAAAGAAAAGTGTCAATAATATTGGTAAATGGGAATAGAGGCGTTTGGTTCAAACGTGTCAATTTTTATTTTGCATATAGTAAAACTTATTGTAAGATTTTTCCCTTCAAGTAAAACTTATAAGATTTTTTAATATGCTTTTGCTCAAACAACAAAATTGAAATTATAATTGGAATAAATACTTAGCAATAGAGTTTAGTAAATGTAAACTTTTTATATAATATCCCGCAAATTGCCATATTAAAAAAATTCTATGCAACGGAATCAAGTAGCAAATATTCGATGATGTAATTGGATGATTTGTACTAGTTGATTGGAGGAATGTGATTTGATTTTGAAGAATCTATTCTCATAGATAACAATCACCTTGCCATTGGAAACTATGTGGTATTCAGGCACATTGGCCGCTTTGGTTTCCAGACATTTCTCTTTGGCCAAGATAGTTATGAAAAACTGTATGAGGGGCAAGTTGATAGAGTACGTCCATAGTGTTGTGCCATGATGCTGGTAAGTGGTCTGTATGGGAAGCTCAACTGATCATAGAGGTGAAGTTTGAAAAGAATGATCAGGGATCGAGTCTCACCAGCTCCAGTGTGGAAGCAACCTCTCAAAGTGAGGGGGGTTCTTTGTGCACAGTAAGCAAAGTCTAGTCTATGTTAAGTTACCATGACTTACATCCTCCCAGATGTTCTATCGGGACGGGGTGTGGGGGACCCTTAGGGTTGGGGTTCAACCTTTCGGAAAGAATAATGATGCCTGGTAAGTGAGGTATTTATTTGGCTTTATTTAAAGTTGATGTGACGGTAAGTGGTTTTTTTTTAAAAAAAAAAAAATTAGAAATGAGACTTCTGACCAACATACCGGCCAAAGTGATCGGAGATGTGGAAAAACCCCGTTAAAATTTCATCCAACACTACCTTATGGTTGGAAACAGAGTTCAACATATCAATGCTGGATGAAAAATCGATATAGACGGGTAACCCACCATTTTTAAATGTAGGAATTTCCATCAAACTCCGTGTGTTAGTTGGAAATTCCATCCAACCGTTGGATGGAAAGCTTGAGTAAAGTATTATGTGTCTTTCCTTCCAACCGTTAGACGGAAATTCATACCAATAGTTAGACAAAAAACACTCGAGTATAGTATTATTTGAAGTTTCTTACAACTGTTAGTGAGAAACTGTGGCTAACAGTTTTGGCAGGAAAATCAGAAATCATATCGGTTGGTTTTATTATTTTCAAATTGCTATAATTTTAATTTTACATGTTGTCAATAAATTCTATTTTATCAACAAAGTACTGTACACACTATATTTGAAAATGAAAATATATTTGAATATCCAAATTATTTATAACAAAAAATAGTGTCACGTCCATAGATATTTCAACAATGGACTATCACTATATACCAAAAATAATGTCATGAAAACATAAAGTCGTTTCTGAAAAAAAAAAAAGAAAAAGAATAGGTGTCTATTTTTGAACGAAACATACGCCTATTGGTAGATTTTTTATTTTTAGTATGATAAAAGGTGCATGTTATTACATAGGAACAGACGCTTTTTATTTTTAGTATGATAAAAGGTGCATGTTATTACAAAGGAACAGACGCATATTATTATTATTTTCATATATTTTATAAATTTGTTAAAATACAATTGTTTCCCTATACATTCAACAGTTTAATACTTTCAACATACACTTCAACAATTTCAACACTTTAACACTTCAACACTTCAACACTTTCAATAATTCAATTCTATCAACACTTTACTTCAATCAAGCTCTATCTATCAACACTTAACCATTAAATTCAACATCACAACTCCAAACTTTATCAACACATATAACTATCAAAATATCATTAAAATTAATCAATTCATAACATTTAATACTCCATCATATCATAATTAGCCATGAACAGAATATAATAATACACTATCTCAATCAACATATTTAACTACATAATTAATACTATATGCACTTGATAGCGTAAATTGGACCGACAGTCGCGATTATGCTACGAATATGTGTATGGTGAACAGGTAAAATGGCGCTTAGTCAGTAAGTCAGTCAGATTGGCAATCAGTCTGTCAGGTGGATGACTGATTGGATTAAGGATTTGTTGTATTACGAGTAGAAGACAATTACAAGTAATGTTAAAATTTAGTGCATATCACAAGTGGTGTGATGTTGCCAGGTAGTGAATATGGCAAGTTAGTGGAGGGCCCTCCTATTTATACTAAGTCAGTTAGGCATTTAATGCTTTGATGCATGTGGCTTAACATGGCATGCCCTCGTTAGCTTAGTAAGCCAGTCGCTCTGCAGCTATGCTAGACTAATTACCTTAGGTGACAGAGCCATCATTCCTACACACTATCAACCACCTTTATTGCAAGCGCAAGTCGATCTCCTTTACTTGTAGTGTAAGCTAAGTCCTCCAACTTGCAAAGTGAGTAACAAAGCAGGTCGACCAGGTGGCACCTTGCCATGCGATCCCACAGGTGGTCTAAGTGTGTATTTACCCATCACTAGGCCTTTCCAATCTTCCAAGTTAGTGATGAAACTTACTGCGAACAACTGGAATCCGATCGGGTGGCACTCTGCTGGTATACGACTGAGTGCCACTCCACTAGTATTCAACCAGGTGGCACTCCGCTGGACAACCCCCACGGGTAATGTGTATTTGTCCATCATGGGTCCCCCACTTCTTGAATCCACGACGGTCATCAGTTTTGAGAAGTGAAATATTTTCCTTGCATAGTGACTCCTCTTTCTCCAATTGGTTTCATTTATCGTGAGTCATGCGTCATCAATCTGTCTGTCAGATTTTTTTCGGGCGATCAAGTACTTTTTGGTAATTTCCAAATTCTAGTAGTTTCTTGAAAATCTTGATCGAATGAATTATGTGCAAAGAAAGACTTGTGTCGTTGATCTAGGCCTCCCACGTATTCAAGACACCTCTTCATATTCTGGGTCCAAGAATTGCCTATAAATACCAGACTAGCGTAAGTTCATATTTGCACTCTTCCTTTCCTTTGCCAACCTGGATTCTCTGAAAATCTCCTCCTATCACTAGGTAAATAATCTTTCCCTTTTATTTTCTCTCTTTTCCTCAGTTTTTTGTATTTTTTTGGTCGAAATCCTAGACTTTCGACTGTCTCTCACTCCTTCAAAAAATCATTCCTTTTCTCTTTCAAACACCCAGCCAACGGCTTCCTTTCAAGCCGACCACCACAGACATCCGTCTACCTTGTTGCTATGCTCAACCCTTGCTTTGACCACCAGTGCACAAGGAAAACAAGATTGTCATCTACTTCAACCGCCTCTCAATTTGAAAAAACACTACCTGAAAGCTGACTACATCGACAGTTTCTCAACTGGGAAGATCAGCCTGACTGCCAAACCACATCGCTTCGGTTTCTTCTTCCACCACTGATAACTCTATCGACCTCAATCAAATTGAAAGACCTTAGTCTCCTGGTCGACCATCATCAAGTAGGACGTACGGCTTGTCAACCAGGGTTCTCGCGTGGGAGCTTGGATTAGGAAGTTTCTGTCCCAACTATTAAAGAGGTTCTTCTGAAAAGTGTGGTTCAAGTAATGCCTACTTATGCTACGAGTGTTCTTCTTCTCCTCTATGAGTCCCTAGAGTGGATTATGAACAAATATTGGTCTGAGAGTGGCATTCATTGACTAGCTTGGGATAGACCTAGTGTTCCTAAGACAGATGCATGAATGGATTTAAGCATCTTCGAGCTTTTAATTTAGCAATATTAGGGAAGCAAGGCTGGTAGTTCTTAACTAATCCCTCAACCCATGTCACCCGGGTTTTCAAAGCTAGATATTTTCCTAAGTGTACATTCGGGTTTGAGACCAACCCTAGTTATTGTTGGCGCAGCATATGGCATACTCAAAATCTATTGTTAGATGGTTGTCACCATAGGATTGGCAACAAGAAATAAACTAATATCTAGTAGGACCCATGGTTCTCTAATGGCACCAACCCTATGATTCAAACTACCTGTAACACCCCCGAATTTAAGCATATTTTAAAGCAATTAAAACTTAAGAAGTAAGGCAATCTAACCATTATGATTGAAATAATGTGGAAGCTAAAGTAAACAGTAACAGAGTGTTATGCCACATCTAAGCTACATACTTAGATGCACAGGCCAAAACATCTAGAATCCAAAGTATACTATCCAAAGACAAGGTATAACATAATGGCTCACAGGCCACCAAAAATGAGCTAGAGTTTAACAAGGGGAATCTAAGACTAACTATACAGCTCCGACTAGCGCGCTCTTGGAAGAACTACTCTGTACCTGAAAAATATATGGTATTACAACCGTTAGTGAAAGTTGCTAAGTAACCCACTCAAACGCGTTGAGTACAATATATATGTATATAATAAGAAAATCACTTTTGAGACTTGGAATACATAAATATATTCTTAGCAACTCTAACTTTCAAAATAAGAGAGATAGAAGCATCATTTGACTCATCGAAAGATACACTCCATCATACCGACCAACATATGGCTAAAAAATTGAATCAATCAAGGACCATGCCACGATACAAGAATAATCATCAAGGAGAGGTAATTAATAAACAATCATCAAAAGGTCACATATAAAGATATGCTTAAAAGCAACGAATTTCAAGAATCATTATCAATGATCAAGTTTCACGTTCCAACCTTATACCAAGTTCTAACCTTTACACCGCTCCATCCTTATATCAGTTCCAACCTGTACCTCCAGGCCACCCTGTACAACCAATCCAACCTTATCCCTCCAGAGACTATGCTCCCGCCTGCTTTACCGTCTGCTTGTCGTCAGCTATTATCATTCATAATATGATCATTTACCGCCAATCATTTGAGCAAAACTCATTACCGCCAGCTTTAATACACATAGTCACATAATCATTGACATAGATAATCAAGGCTCATTCATAGCCCAATCAAAGAATAATCATGATAAGGTACAATCATTTGTACAAGTTCACAAAGATAGGTTCAATCGAAGAACTAAAGAAAGAATATGAAGGAAACATTTCAAGGTATTGCCACAATAACGAAAGGCTTCCAAATCAAGAGACCACAACGATTGGTAACACTAGTCACCAATCCTCATCAAGAATAGGCAAGATCAATACGAGGAAAACACATACTAGTACCAACAAACAACGTAGCTAGCATGCAATTCAATCGAGATAATCATAAAGCTCATACGAACATCATAGACTTCACATCAATCTAACCAATCACAAAGTTGGGTCACAAACACGATTCAAGACTCACAAGTCCTATCACGGTACTTAAGACATCGTTCTAGACTTACGAAACATCAACGAAGACACACAAGTGCACAATGGTTCAACAAAACGAAAGCCAAAAACCAATGTTCCAATGGGCGGTTCAGTAGGTTGCAAACCACCGGCCACACCCCCCACCATGTACCAGCCGGTGGTACCATGGGTTGTCTGTAACACCCCTTAATTTCCATGCAAAATTAAACCTTAAACATGCAACTAACTAGCCAAAACACCATACACAGCGGAAGACTAAACAGGGATTATATAAATAGGAAATAAAGGGTGCTATGCGACGTCCACTCAAAGGTGAACGCACAGGCGAAATATCTGCATAAATCCGTAATCTAAATTCATTCAGAAACAGGAGTACTAGTGTCTAACATTGGAACACAGGCCTCAACGTCTCAAAATAAAGGGATCTAAGCTAACAGGTTCTAACCCGCGCTCTTGTCTACTCATCACCTGAAAGAAACATATAAAATATGGGATGACGCCCGGTCAGCAAATAATGCTGGTAACCCACCAATACATGTGAAATATCATACATAGATAGGATATACGTATGTAAAATCATTTGCGAAGGACACGGGAACACAAGACTCTAAGCACTCACAACAAGGACACGGGAACACATCCCAAGACCACAAGAAGTAATAACGATTCGCAAGAACGGCTCGGTGCATAATCTACCATCACACAGTAGATTAACACCCGACATGCATAACACAAGAGAGTAAGGACACAACCATTGGCAACGCATTGCCTTTGTGACTACACACGTCACAAATAGAGAATACACAACAACGACTACACAAGCCTTCGTGACATCACTCATCACGAATTGATATGCCTTCCTTATTCCCGGTTCCAACCTTATGGCTACCCCCAACCTTATATCTAGTTCCAACCTTTACCTCAAGGACCCCTGTACGCCAAGTACAACCTTATTTGTGACACCCCGAAAATCCACATTCAATCCATGGATTAATTGAGTAATTAATCCTATTTTATTTGAGGAATTAATTCCTAAAATCCTGATTTTTAATACTCAAGGACTAGTATTTGACTAGTCAACCTTAAAGTTGTGTTGTACCTTGAGCTTTAAGGGGGCGAAGGAACCGAGGATGAAGCCGATCATGAGGAAGATGTGGGTGCGCCAGAAGCCATTGAAGCTGAGGAAAGCCACTCGGAGAGTGAAGAGAACCGACGAAGAAGGGAAGCTCACATCAAGAGGGAGCACGACCCCACGTTGCACGAAGAGCGTGTTGTTGCTTTGCTTCGTCAGCAGAACCACATGATAGAGGAGGTTTTTGCCTTCATGAAGACGCAGTTCGTTGCTGTGCACAATCGGCTAGACCAGATCGAAGCCAGCTCGAGTCGTAGAGGAGAAGCCGAGGAAGAGTCCGAGGAGTCGGAGAGCGAGTCCTTCTAGTAGTTGTGGTTACCTTGTGCGCCTCCTTCCTTGTAGTTGTTTTTCTTTAGGTGTTGTCGCCGTTGTTTGGTTGCTGCTTGTTGCTTTCGTGCTTGTTTTGTTTGTAGCCTTGTGGCTTAGTTAGCTTCGTAGTAGTAGTGGTGTTTTGTGTTGGTCGTCTTGTTCTTAGTGTTTGGTAGAAATAGATGTTGGTGTTAAGCATAGAGTTTGTGATGCTCAATCTATTTCTTGATAAATTCTTGACAATTCTTGAATTGTTATGCCTTCTTTCTTGTTTGAAATCCTTGTAGAACCTTTTGAGTTTTGACCAAAAGGTTTCATTCTTGAACCTCTTGTCACAATGTTGTTCCCTATCACCGTTTGTTTCTAATTCGTCGTACCCAAGCTTCGGGGACGAAGCTTCTTTGAAGGGGGAGAGGATGTGACACCCCGAAAATCCACATTCAATCCATGGATTAATTGAGTAATTAATCCTATTTCATTTGAGGAATTAATTCCTAAAATCCTGATTTTTAATACTCAAGGAGTAGTATTTGACTAGTCAACCTTAAAGTTGTGTTGTACCTTGAGCTTTGAGGGGAGTTACCTTGTTCCTTACACTTTCTAAAGGTTAGTAAGGGTATTCTTGACTTTTCACCAAGAGTTAGTATTGTAACCTAACCTAGAAGACTTCTTCATTTCATTCCTTACATTTCCTAGAAATTAGCTCTACCTTCTCTCTAGAAAGGTGAGTAGCTTATTCTCCAAGCTAAGTTGAAACCCTTGTCAAGATTCCAAGATTCAACCTTTCACCTATTTGGGCATCTAGGAGGGTAAGATCTAAGTCCATCTTGTGTTTTTGGTTCCATCTTAGTTGTCTTTTTCTTAAAGGTAAGATCTTTACGATCTTTTGGTTTAATCTTGAAGTGGGTTTGGAAAGTAAGCCTTGTGTGGAGCTTGTTGTGGTGTAAAGTGAAGTCTTTTGGTCTACAAGAGGTAACCCATGCTCTACCGAAACCTATTTTGCTTACCTATATGTGATTTCTTGGATTCTACTTGTGTTTTGATATGAAATGTGAGTGTTTATGCATTTGTCTTGTGAAAATGCATATCTAGAGCTTGTGTTTAGGGTTCCTTTGTGTCATTGCTTGGCATTTTCCATGATTCAAGTCATTTTGTTGTATTGGGTGAGATTTGGCATGTTTTGGACTTGAATTTGTGTTTGGAGAAGAAAATCCCCGAAGGGATTTGTTGTGGTACAAGTGTCTACCCGCGGGAGGAACGGCGGGCGGGGCACCACCCGCCGGCCCCGCGGGTACGTGCCTTTTGGGAATGTGTTCCCACGGGCGGAACCACGGGTGGGGCACTACCCGTGGGTCCACCCGCGGGTACATAGGTGGTGATGTGATGGGATTTGTTCCCCGTGATTCTTTTGGATTTGGTCTTTTGACTTTCCGATGTTCTTTTGTGGAACTATTTGTGTGTCTTCTTGATGTTTCGTATGTCTAGAACTATATGGTAGGTATCCATGTAGGACTTTGGTGTCTTGAATCGTGCTAAGTGTTCAACATTGTGTTTCGTTGGACCGTGAAGTGTCTTGTGTGTTCCTCGGAACTATCTTGAGTTTCTCTATTGATAAGCATGCTAGTTTGGTATCTAAATGCTAGCGTGTGTGTTGTTTGTACCTTCCGTTTGGTTGATGATAACTTGTGTTATTCATCGTTGTTGTTGTTGTTGGGCTGTGACCCATTCCTTTATTGAGTATGTTTCATACCTTCGTTGCGATCCGTTGATTGACTCTTGTTGAGGCGTGATGCGTGTGTGGCTTTACCTAGATTGCACGACTAGTGATATGGGACACTAGTCACCAAGGTATTGCAGCGGTCCTCGTGGTGGCCGTGACGTGATTACGGAACTGTGGCCCTTTGGGTGAGGTTCACGTTTATGGGGGATAACATGTGTTATCCGGGCATGTGTTGCCATGTGTGTGTACGGTACCTCGTATACTATGAAATCGGTGGTTTTGTTGGAGATTTGTTGGAGAGGGGACGACGGTCCTCGGGGGAATAAGGTTGGACTGGTGTATAGGGGTCCTGGAGGTAAAGGTTGGAACTAGATATAAGGTTAGGGGTAGCCATAAGGTTGGAACAAGGCATAAGGAAGGCATTTCAACTCATGATGTGTGATGTCACGAGGGCTTGTGTAGCCGTGGTTGTGTGTTCTCTCTTGTGACGTGTGTAGTCACAAAGGCATGTGTTGCCTAGGCATCTGTTGCCGTTTTTCGTGTCTTTATCCTTGTGTTGTTGGTATCCGTTGTGGTCTTGGGATGTGTTCCCGTGTTGTTTGTTGTTGAGTGATGAGGCTTGAGTTGGTGATTACTCTTGGTTTTACACATATTTATATGTATTCCGTTTCGAAATGATTTTTGTATATATATCCTACCTATATATGATACTTAACAGGTGTTGGTGGGTTACCAGCATTATCGCTGACCGGGCGTCGTCCCAATGTTTATCTTTGTGTTCTTGTAGGTGATGTCTAGACGAGCGCGACGTCTAGTGACCGGTAGCTTAGGACCTTTATCCTTGTTTTGTGGCCTGTGTGCCAATGTAGTTTTAGACAGATGTCTTTTGGGATAGATGTATACACTTTGCAGATTGACCGCCGTAGCGTTTACCGTGTTTGGTAGACGTGGCATAACACCCCGTTTGGATTTCTTTTATCCAGTTATCGTTTTATCTTCCGCTGTGCTAGTTTTGTTGTATGATCTGCAGGTGTTAAGGCCTTTTTATATAGGTCGTGTTTGGGGGGGGGGGGGGGGGGGGACGTGTTACATTATTCCCCCGGGAACCGTCGTTCCCCCTCCAACAGTCCCTCCAACAGAATCACCGATTTCATAATACACGTGGGTACCGATCACACATGGCAACACAAGCCCTGGATAACACATGTTATCCCAGAAATAAATACGTGAACCTTACACAAAGGTCACAACCTCCATAATCACGTCATGGCCACCACGAGGACCACAACCGTACCTTGGTGTCCCATACCACTAAACGTGCAATCCAGGTACATCCACACACACCACACCTCAACAGGAATCAATCAATGGATCACAATGAAGGTATGAAACCATACTCAATCAAGGAATGGATCACAATCCAACCACAATGATGAATAACACAAGTTATCATCAACGATAGGAAGGTACAAACAACACACACGCTAGTATTTAAACACCGAACTAGCATGCTCATGAAACGGGTAAACCGAAAGTAGTTCCGAAGAACACACAAGACTCATCACGGTTCACTGAAACACAATGTTGAACACTTAGCGCGATTCAAGACACCAAAACCTACATGGATCCCTACCATATAGTTCTAGACATACGAAACACCAAAAAGACGCTCAACTAGTTCCATAAAAGAACATCGGGAAGTCAAAAGACCAAATACCGAGTCAAAAGAATCACGGGGAACAAATCCCCGCCAAGAAAACATATGTACCCCGCGGGTGGGCCCACGGGTGGACCCCCACCCGTGGTTCCGCCAGCGGGTACACACCCACCAAACCACGTTCCCCTCGGGTGGGGCGGCGGGTAGGCCACTACCCGCCGTTCCGCCCGCGGGTACACCAACTGTACCAAAATAATCCATTCGGGGATTTTCAACTCCAAGCTCAAATTCAAGTCCAAAACATGCCAAATCTCACCAAATACAACAAAATGACTTGAATCAAAGGAATAGCTAATCAATGGTATACATGAACCCTAATAACAAGCTCTAGATATCATTTTCACAAGACAATGCATAAACACTCACATTTCATAGCAAAATCACATGTAGAATCCAAGAATCATCAAATAGGTAAGCAAAATAGATTTTGTAGAAAGAAAGCTAACTAGCTTTTAGAGAGAAGAGAGAGAGCTTATGATTTTTCCCTTGGAGAGTGTTTGAAGAAATGAAATGTGTCTTCCTAGGTTAGCTTGAAAGAGTATTGCCATGGAAATATCTTATTTACCCTTACTAAGATGAAATGTGTAAGGGAACAAGGGAACAACTCACAAAGCTTTAGGTACAACTTTTGACTTTGGGTTGACTAGTCAATTACTAGTCCCCGACTATTGAATTTTCAGGAATTTAAGGAATTAAATTACCAATTGAATTAGGATTAATTACTTAATTAGTCCTTTAATCAAATTTGGATTATGGGGTGTCACATCCTCTCCCCCTTCAAAGAAGCTTCGTCCCCGAAGCTTGGGTACGACGAGTTATAACAAACGGTGAAATGAAACAGCAATGTGACAAGAGTGTCAAGAACATCATCTTTTGGTCAAAACCCAAAGGATTCACAAGACATCAAAGCAAGCAAGAAGGTATATCGATACAAGGATTGAAAGAATTTAACCAACGGAGATATTGAGCATATCGAACTCTAAACCAAACACAACCACCAACTTCTAACCAACAACCCAGAACTAAACGACTAGCTCAAAGCACCAACCACTAAAGCTAACTACTCACTAAACAAGAATGCAAGATCAAGCACACGAGACAAGCAACAAACAACTAACAAGCGGTAACAACAACTAGGAGGTAACAACAGGCTGCAGAAGGATAAACAATCTTACCACAACTGTAACACCCCCTAAAAATCATGCTATTTAAACCCTTAAACATGCAAATATCTAAACCAAACAACCAACACAGCGGAAGACTGAAAGAAAGTTATGTATAAATAAACTGGGATACGGGGTGCTATGCCACGCTCACCAAAGGGTGAACGCTCAGGCAAACATCTGCAATATTCAAATCTAAACCAATATCTCAACGTACTAAGTCTAAGCTGGCTCACAGGCTACAAAACATACAGGAGAAGCTATAATAGCTGGCACTAGACCGCGCACTCGTCTAAACATCACCTGAAAGAACACAATAAACATGGGACGACGCCCGGTCAGCGAATAATGCTGGTAACCCACCAATACATGTGAAATAACATACATAGATAAGATATAAGTTTGAAAGCCATTTTTGAAACGGAATACACACACACACACACACACACACACACACACACACACACACACACACACACACACACACACACATATATATATATATATATATATATATATATATATATATATATATATATATATATATATATATATATATATATATATATGTATATATATATGGCAAATACCACTTGCACAAGGGGTTTTGGTTCAAAGTCAATGGGATTGACACTTTTTGCTTTGTTTTGGGCAATGATTTAATTGTTGATTCACATAAGGGACATTTTGATTTTCTAAAGAGTAATGATGTTTTGCATGAATATTTTCATTGGCCAAAGAAGAAAAAAAATGTAGAATCTTATGTTTAGAATTGTGCTACTTACCACCATAATACATTTAAATCATTACTTGATATTTCCATGAATTTTCTGTTTGATTTTACCTTAAGCTCTAGGAGGAAAGATTTTGTGCTTATTGACAATTCAAACAAGATGCATAAATTTAATATGTCTCATTTTGTTGAATTATTACCATCCAGAATGTTTAAATTCCATGATGTGTCATTAGACTTAATTGCCTTATAATAGGAACCAGTACACATGGAATCCAGAAAGGGTAAATAGTGGGCTCATCACAAGGTCCATAACGACGACCTTAAAACATCATTGGTGGAAGAAACAACAAAGACCAATAATAAGTCCATTCGATAGAGGAAAATATTATAGTGGCCAATTTCAAGTGATATCATGGATCGAAGACAATGCTTACAAGATTCGAGGTCGAATCATTTTCAAGAAGGGGAGGATGATGCGGCCCAACATATGAAGATCCATTAAGAATACTAATTGGGCCAATCACAAGGCCCAAGTCCAAAGAATTAAGGCAACTCTTCATTGGTGATGTTCAAAGATGGTGGAAATCCAAGTCAAGCCCATTTGCAAAATATGAAGAATAACTGAAGGCTTTTTTATAATTGTTTAAGTGCTGATTTTGGTGATTAAATTAGGCCCAAATCAGCCCTATTATTTTTGGTCATCATTAATTTAAATTGTTTGGCATAAAAGAGAAAACACTAGTTGTATTTAGAAAGGATTCCTTAAATCCTTTTCTAAATAAAACTCTATTTACTTGTTTTCTAGATTAGGTTTAGGACTCTTTTTCCCATTGTATTTAGATTACAATGCTGCCCTATACCTATAAATAGGGCACATCCATATCAGTTTTGGGGAAAATTTAATTCAATAAAATTCTTAAGTTTTTCTTTACACTTGTGTAAGAAACCTTATAGCTAATTGTGGACTCAATTAGTGGCTAGTCGTGGACTCGACTAGCAAATTGATTCGTGGACTCGAATCAATCTTACTTTCTTCAACCTTAGATTTAGATTCGTGGACTCGTTCTTGAATCGAAGGAAACTAGATCCGACTCTAGTTGATTGAAGATTGCAACATCGAGGTACTTGAAGCTACATGGGATTCTACCAAGTCTTTGAGGATTCGAGATAAGGGGTTTCTCGTGAGGTTTAAGATATTTTGATCCATCTCTATCTTTACATTGAGAGCAATTCTTGGGACAATATTCATCTTATTTGAATCTTGGACTAGGTTCATATCACCTTACTAGTTGATTGTAGGATGATGATTGGAGCGACTCATGTCAAGCATCCTAAGAAAAAGTTCCATGTGCGTGATAAAACAGAAAGTGAGCTTGCTACTTTGTCTTTCACTGATGATATGGATTCGAGGACGAATCCTTTTCAAGAATGGGAGAATAATAGGAACCAGTACACATGGAATCCAGAAAGGGTAAATAGTGGGCTCATCACAAGACCCATAACGACGACCTTAAAACATCATTGGTGGAAGAAACAACAAAGACCAATAATAAGTCCATTCGATAGAGGAAAATATTATAGTGGCCAATTTCAAGTGATATCATGGATCGAAGACAATGCTTACAAGATTCGAGGTCGAATCATTTTCAAGAAGGGGAGGATGATGCGGCCCAACATATGAAGATCCATTAAGAATACTAATTGGGCCAATCACAAGGCCCAAGTCCAAACAATTAAGGCAACTCTTCATTGGTGATGTTCAAAGATGGTGGAAATCCAAGTCAAGCCCATTTGCAAAATATGAAGAATAACTGAAGGCTTTTTTATAATTGTTTAAGTGCTGATTTTGGTGATTAAATTAGGCCCAAATCAGCCCTATTATTTTTGGTCATCATTAATTTAAATTGTTTGGCATAAAAGAGAAAACACTAGTTGTATTTAGAAAGGATTCCTTAAATCCTTTTCTAAATAAAACTCTATTTACTTGTTTTCTAGATTAGGTTTAGGACTCTTTTTCCCATTGTATTTAGATTACAATGCTGCCCTATACCTATAAATAGGGCACATCCATATCAGTTTTGGGGAGAATTTAATTCAATAAAATTCTTAAGTTTTTCTTTACACTTGTGTAAGAAACCTTATAGCTAATTGTTGACTCAATTAGTGGCTAGTCGTGGACTCGACTAGCAAATTGATTCGTGGACTCGAATCAATCTTACTTTCTTCAACCTTAGATTTAGGTTCGTGGACTCGTTCTTGAATCGAAGGAAACTAGATCCGACTCTAGTTGATTGAAGATTGCAACATCGAGGTACTTGAAGCTACATGGGATTCTTCCAAGTCTTTGAGGATTCGAGACAAGGGGTTTCTCGTGAGGTTTAAGATATTTTGATCCATCTCTATCTTTACATTGAGAGCAATTCTTGGGACAATATTCATCTTATTTGAATCTTGGACTAGGTTCATATCACCTTACTAGTTGATTGTAGGATGATGATTGGAGCGACTCATGTCAAGCATCCTAAGAAAAAGTTCCATGTGCGTGATAAAACAGAAAGTGAGCTTGCTACTTTGTCTTTCACTGATGATATGGATTCGAGGACGAATCCTTTATAAGAATGGGAGAATAATAGGAACCAGTACACATGGAATCCAAAAAGGGTAAATAGTGGGCTCATCACAAGACCCATAACGACGACCTTAAAACATCATTGGTGGAAGAAACAACAAAGACCAATAATAAGTCCATTCGATAGAGGAAAATATTATAGTGGCCAATTTCAAGTGATATCATGGATCGAAGACAATGCTTATAAGATTCGAGGTCGAATCATTTTCAAGAAGGGGAGGATGATGCGGCCCAACATATGAAGATCCATTAAGAATACTAATTGGGCCAATCACAAGGCCCAAGTCCAAACAATTAAGGCAACTCTTCATTGGTGATGTTCAAAGATGGTGGAAATCCAAGTCAAGCCCATTTGCAAAATTTGAAGAATAACTGAAGGTTTTTTTATAATTGTTTAAGTGCTGATTTTGGTGATTAAATTAGGCCCAAATCAGCCCTATTATTTTTGGTCATCATTAATTTAAATTGTTTGGCATAAAAGAGAAAACACTAGTTGTATTTAGAAAGGATTCCTTAAATCCTTTTCTAAATAAAACTCTATTTACTTGTTTTCTAGATTAGGTTTAGGACTCTTTTTGCCATTGTATTTAGATTACAATGCTGCCCTATACCTATAAATAGGGCACATCCATATCAGTTTAGGGGAGAATTTAATTCAATAAAATTCTTAAGTTTTTCTTTACACTTGTGTAAGAAACCTTATAGCTAATTGTGGACTCAATTAGTGGCTAGTCGTGGACTCGACTAGCAAATTGATTCGTGGACTCGAATCAATCTTACTTTTTTCAACCTTAGATTTAGGTTCGTGGACTCGTTCTTGAATCGAAGGAAACTAGATCCGACTCTAGTTGATTGAAGATTGCAACATCGAGGTACTTGAAGCTACATGGGATTCTTCCAAGTCTTTGAGGATTCGAGACAAGGGGTTTCTCGTGAGGTTTAAGGTATTTTGATCCATCTCTATCTTTACATTGAGAGCAATTCTTGGGACAATATTCATCTTATTTGAATCTTGGACTAGGTTCACATCACCTTACTAGTTGATTGTAGGATGATGATTGGAGCGACTCATGTCAAGCATCCTAAGAAAAAGTTCCATGTGCGTGATAAAACAGAAAGTGAGCTTGCTACTTTGTCTTTCACTGATGATATGGATTCGAGGACGAATCCTTTTCAAGAATGGGAGAATAATAGGAACCAGTACACATGGAATCCAGAAAGGGTAAATAGTGGGCTCATCACAAGGCCCATAACGACGACCTTAAAACATCATTGGTGGAAGAAACAACAAAGACCAATAATAACTACATTCGATAGAGGAAAATATTATAGTGGCCAATTTCAAGTGATATCATGGATCGAAGACAATGCTTACAAGATTCGAGGTCGAATCATTTTCTAGAAGGGGAGGATGATGCGGCCCAACATATGAAGATCCATTAAGAATACTAATTGGGCCAATCACAAGGCCCAAGTCCAAACAATTAAGGCAACTCTTCATTGGTGATATTCAAAGATGGTGGAAATCCAAGTCAAGACCATTTGCAAAATATGAAGAATAACTCAAGGCTTTTTTATAATTGTTTAAGTGCTGATTTTGGTGATTAAATTAGGCCCAAATCAGCCCTATTATTTTTGGTCATCATTAATTTAAATTGTTTGGCATAAAAGAAAAAACACTAGTTGTATTTAGAAAGGATTCCTTAAATCCTTTTCTAAATAAAACTCTGTTTACTTGTTTTCTAGATTAGGTTTAGGACTCTTTTTCCCATTGTATTTAGATTACAATGCTGCCCTATACCTATAAATAGGGCACATCCATATCAGTTTTGGGGAGAATTTAATTCAATAAAATTCTTAAGTTTTTCTTTACACTTGTGTAAGAAACCTTATAGCTAATTGTGGACTCAATTAGTGGCTAGTCGTGGACTCGACTAGCAAATTGATTCGTGGACTCGAATCAATCTTACTTTCTTCAACCTTAGATTTAGGTTCGTGGACTCGTTCTTGAATCGAAGGAAACTAGATCCGACTCTAGTTGATTGAAGATTGCATCATCGAGGTACTTGAAGCTACAATGGGATTCTTCCATGTTTTTGAGGATTCGAGACAAAGGATTTCTCGTGAGGTTTAAGGTATTTCGATCCATCTCAATCTTTACATTGAGAGCAATTCTTGGGACAATACTCATCTTATTCGAATCTTGGATTAGGTTCATATCACCACGGGTAGGCCCCTACCCGTGGTTCCGCCCGCGTGTACAGGCCCTCCAACTTCATGTACCCCGCGGGTGGGCGGCAGGTTGGACCCCTACCTGCCGTTCCGCCCGCGGGTACACATACCTGCACAAACAATCCCTTCGGGGATTTCAACTCCAAGCTCAAATTCAAGTCCAAAACATGCCAAATCTCACCAAATACAACAAAATGACTTGAATCAAAGGAATAACCAAGCAATGGCACACAAGAACCCTAAACACAAGCTCTAGATATGCATTTTCACAAGACATTGCATAAACACTCACATTTCATAGTAAAATCACATGTAGAATCCAAGAAATCACATATAGGTAAGCAAAATAGATTTTGTAGAGCACGGTGTTACCTCTTGAAGACTAAAAACCTTCACTTTACACCTCAACAAGCTCCTAACAAAGCTCACCTTCCAAACCCACTTCAAGGACACACCAAAAGATCATAAAGATCCTATCTTTAAGAAAAAGACACCTTAGAAAATACTAAAAGCACAAGATGAACTTAGATCTTATCCTCCTAGATGCCCAAATGTATGAAAGGTTGAATCTTGGAGGTAACTCTTGAAGTTTTGGCAAGGCTTCAACTTGGCATGGAAGAAAAACTATCTACCTTTTTAGAGAGAATGTGGAGCTAGAATTTAAAATGTGTAAGGAAAGAAATGAGGGTGGTCTAGTAGGTTAGCTTAGAATACAAACACCAAGTGAAAGGTCAAGAATACCCTTACTAACATAAGGAAGTGTAGGGAAACAAGGGAACTCCTTTTAAAGCTCAAGGTACAACTTTGAATTTGGGGTTGACTAGTCAATTACTAGTCCCCGACTATTGAATTTTCAGGATTTTAAGGAATTAGATTACAAATTGAAATAGGATTAATTAATTAATCAATCCCTTAATCGAATTTGGATTTCGGGATGTCACATTCTCTCCCCCTTCAAAGAAGCTTCGTCCCCGAAGCTTGGGTACGACGAATTAAAAGCAAACGGTGAGAAGAAACAACAATGTGACAAGAGTGTCAAGAATAATCTCTCTTGGTCAAAATCCAAAAGTTTCCACAAGAATTCAAGGCAAGGAAGAAGGTATTTCAAAACAAGTATTGGCAAGAATTAAACAAACGGATAAATTGAGCATATCGAACTCTAGTCCCAACACAACACCAACTATTAACCAACAACTAAGAACTAGACAACTAACTCAAAACACCAACTACAAAACTAACTAAACAATAAAACAACAAACAAGAACAAGCACAAAAGCAACCACAAACAACCAACAAACGACAACAACAGCTAAGAAGATACAACTACTAAGGAAGGACGAACAAGATAGACACAGCTCCACACTAGAAGGACTCGCTCTCCGAATCCTTGGATTCTTCATCATCTTCTCCTCTACGACTGGAACTGGCCTCTATCTGATCTAGCCTTTGGTGCACGGCGACGAACTGCGTCTTCATGAAGGCGAAGCCCTCTTCGATCATGCGGTTCTGCTGACGAAGCAAGGTGACAACACGCTCCTCATGCGTCATGGGGTCGTGCTCCCTCTTGGTGTGAGCTTCCCTTCTTCGTTGGTTCTCTTCACTATCAGAATCACTTTCTTCAGCCTCAACAGCTTCCGGTGCTCCTACCTCATCCTCACGGCCTGCTTCATCTTCAACTTCTTCATCGCCTCCCAAACTCTGAACAGCGAGGTTCAACTTCCTGGCATGGATCCCTAGCTCAGCTTCCAACTCGGCCCTTTATTCAGGTGCTTTCCTTGCAACTTCTTCAACCCTGATGTAGTCACCATCATCCAGCTGAAACAAGTTACAACTCCGAAGATTGGTGGCATCCAACACCAACTTTCCCACGGCCTTTAAAAGACAACCATCCACACTCACACCTCTCCTAACCAAAATCCAGCTCAACACCATCCCATACGGTAGGCTTTTCCGATTATGATCACGACAGAAAACCATGTGTTGCAACATCAAAGCTGGCAGGTTGAACTTAACCATATTCTTGAGGCAAAAGGCAAAGGTGCACTCCAACTTTCCCAACAACTTACTTTTGTTGTTATTGGGAAACAAACAATCCGATACCAACATAACCAAGATTCTCTGTTCCGCAGACAACCACTTTTTCTCTGGCCTATAAGCTTGAGTGAAACCACTCGTGCGACTCAACAAATAGCTCAAATAGTCCCGGTACCCCATGGTATCCGTACTAATCCATGAGTTACCGCTATACTGAGCAACCCCCTAAGCGGATAAACTCAAAAGCTGAGCCAACCTCTTTTCAGATAGCACAACCTTCACACCTCTCACTTTAGAAGTGATTTCAAGCTTATCACCATCCTTCGTCACAACCATGTGACGATAAAATTCCTTGACCAAACTCGGGTAAGTCTCGGCCCTTATGGCGAGAAACCCATCCAACAAACCTTGGAATCTAAGCATATCCAACAAAGAATTAGAAAAAGATTTCGGATCAAAGGCTTTACCTTCAAGAACAAGGTAGTGGGCATCCACCCATTCCACTTTTCTTGCCAAGCTTCACATTCTAGGCATGGTAGGAGATGACCCAAAGCTCAACAAACGAAGCCCACGACTTTCCTTTCTTCCCCACTCACTCCCCGCGGCTCCCTCTCTCTCACGCTCTCCTCTCTCGGCGACGAAGCTCGCTCGGTGTAGTGGCGAGATGGCGGACGGCGGCGACGGGTGGGAAGGGTTTCGGTGGTTTACGGGTAGAGAAAAAGAGAAGAAGAAGACTTGGAAAATTAGGGATTTTTTGGGGAAAAATTGGGGAAAAGATGATTTAATTTGGGGATTTGGGTAAAGTGGAATTTATGGTTTAGATGGAATTAAAATTGAGTAAGTTCAAGAAAGGTAATTAGCTCAAGTGGTTAAGAGGTTGGGTTGGCAAAAAATAAGCTTGGGTTTGAAACTCAAGGGTTATAATTACATTTTGTCTTGACTTTTAAGCTACACAAGAAAGGATTTTTGATATGGATTCTCTATTCTTGACGTCAAGGAATATTTGGGAAATTTAGAGAGTTCTCAAAAGAAGGTTTGCAAGAACATCCAAGTACAAGGATTATAGAGTTCACCCAAGTATAAGCCATTCCAAAGATACATAACTAACCTCACGATGAAACTTACCCTCGAAACTAAGGGGATCATCTATCAAGAAGAGCTTACACTTAACTCCAAAAGAATCGTCATAATAGGGAAACACGACAAGGATAGCCAAGTAACTTCAAGTAGGCAACGAAGAAACACAAGATAACACTCAAGGCAACAAGGAACACGATACGCACGAAAAACAAGGGTAGGCTAGGAAAAGATTACCTGCTAGCTCCTCCTCCACCAAACCCTCAAACTCTGCCTGCGAACGGCCCATCACGAAAAATCTCCCAGATGGCCTAGCTCCAGCTGCTCCACGGACCGAGCTATCTCCCGCTGCTCCTCCGGCTCGGGGGTGGCGGCAACGCCCTCTGATTGGCTTGCTGGGGACACTCCGCGACTTTGTGACCACGACCTCAACATCGGAAACACCAAAACACCTGGCCATGACAATCTTGGCCCGCATGCGCCTTCCCACATCTACGGCAAACAACCGTCTTAGCCTAATTCCCTTGCTCCATCCGGTTAGGTCCTTGGGTTGAAGATGACACGTTCCTGGCTTGAAAGCTCGGTCGTGCCTTCTTAAAGGTGGAAGAACCCCGTTCTCGGTCCTCTTCCTTGCTAGCTCATAAGATCCTCTCTGAAGCTGCTGAACACAGTACAGATCGGCGGCACTCACATAAGAATCCTTAAGAGAACTCGGCCTGCTCACAGTCAAAGCTTTTCGCGCTTCATAATTCAAACCGGCCAAGAATTTCTCGACCTTAGCGAGCTCCTGATGCGGCCCAACATAAGAGGATCCATTAAGATTACAAATTGGGCCAATCACAAGATCAGAGGCCCAAATCAGCTTTATTATTTGTGTTCATCATTATTTTAAATTGTTTAGAATTAAAGAGAAAGCACTAGTTTATATTTAGAAAGGATTCCTTAAATCCCTTTCTAAATGAAACTCTATTTACTTGTTTTCTAGATTAGGTTTAGGACTCTTTTTCCCATTGTATTTAGAATTATAATGCTTGCCCCTATACCTATAAATAGGGCACATCCATATCAGTTTCGATCAGGCTTCAATTCAATAAAATTCTTAAGTTTCTCTTTACACTTGCGTAAGAAACCTTATGGCTAATTTTGGACTCAACTAGTGGCTAGTCATGGACTCGACTAGCAAATTGATTCGTGGACTCGAATCAATCTTCCTTTCTTCAACCTTAGATTTAGGTTCGTGGACTCGTTCTTGAATCGAAGGAAACTAGATCCGACTCCAGTTGATTGAAGATTGCAACATCAAGGTACTTGAAGCTACATGGGATTCTTCCAAGTCTTTGAGGATTCGAGACAAAGGGTTTTTCGTGAGGTCTAAGGTATTTTGATCCATCTCTATCTTTAGTTTTGAGAGCATTCTTGGGACAATATTCCATCTTTATTTGAATCTTGGATTAGGTTCATATCAATTTGGGATTCAGAGCCAAGGTATATCTCATTATCGTTAGAAATTTGATTTCTTTGGCTCCCTAGGTTAATCTCATTATCATTAGAAATTTGGTTTCTTTGGTTCCCCAGGTTTATCTCATTCTTATCTTGCATACTATTTTTTTCTTCGTGTCTTATTCATAAAAAACCCTAAAAAAATTTCCTTGGCATTCTTGATTGTGTTCTTGAATCTTGATACATGTTCTCCAGTTTCTTGAAAAACAATCCTGAAAGAGTTTTCCCTTTTTCCCGTGCAATATCAATGAGACCTCACACCTCCTAAGCACCATATTACCACATATTCTGTCAAGAAAACAACCCCATCTCACCCTTACCTATATCCAAAGCGCATTTACGCGCAATCACGTCTCAATCACACCCTGTCCAAATTTTCGCGAGCTGTGACCAGTTTCGAAGAATTACCTATATCCCGAGATCCACTGGTTAGTTTTATCTGATCTCTTCTGGGGCGTTCTTTTGATATATTATACACTGTCTAATTCCTTCTGCTTAGTGAGATATTGATCTTCAAAGTCAGGACATTGTTTCTGTTTTTCTGGGCGATTCTTGAAATTCTTGATTCTATTTTGAAGGGGTTGTGTGATTCCTCTTGGTCCGAAATTTTTGTTGTTATTTACAGTAGTTATTTGGAGGTTACCTATCAAAAAAATCAAAAAAAAAATCAAGAAAGTTGAAAAAAGAAAAAGAAAAAAAAAAGGGGGAAAGCAATAAAGAAGAAGAATAAGGTTGGGGAAAGAATTTGGCTGGTAGGAGAATTTTGGAGGGACAAGGAAGGGGAAAAGTATAAGGTTGGAAGGAGTTCTTAATATATTTTTATTTGGTTGTGGTACACTTGCACCCCTATTGCATTCTATTTGTGTCTATCTTCTGATATTGGTCTTGCATATCTTTCTGTCGTACTTCTTTCTTTGTTTCCATTTTTTCTTTCAAATCTTGTTTAGTTTCTTTGCTTGTATTGTCCTTTTTCTTTGCTTCTTGCTCTCAATTTTATTACCGACCTCGCGATGCACCTTACTCTCAAAGGTGTGTGAAGTTTTCCAAGGTACGTTTTCTTGAACTTTGAGGTTGAATCCAAATCAACTTGAGTTCCGGACTAGAATTTTCCTTTTTATAAAAAGGCTTGTGAGAGTATCTGCCACCTTGAGCGATACACGAGTGGAGTGTGTGTTTGTAAGAGTGTGTAGTGCACCCCAGAGCCATATAATCTACCTCTTACCTGCGAGCTGAGAATAGAGAGGGAGCGAGCCAACTTTTTGGTTTCACTAACATGAATACTCACATATCTTCTTGTTTTTAGATTTTGTTTCTCATCTACAGATGGCTGAAGAGGTTCCAAACACACGTAAGAGATTAGAGCAGAAAATATATGCTCTAGCCTTTGCCATGGAAGGTTTAAGCACTCGAATGACTAATCTGGAGCAACACCCTAAGCGAATGCAACTTCCACTCTATACTAGGGGAAACATTCATGGAAATGGATGCATTATCGTTATCAATTCGGATCGTTGTATGAATTTAGCTAGTGCAGCCATGGTGGACTACCTTAAGTTACCTCTTATCAATCACCCCCAATCATATAATCTTATTGATTCTGGGGATGTGAGAGTGACTAAACAAGTTTTTATTCCTTTTTGTATTGGCAAGTATTATGATGAGGTTCTATGCGATATTGTGCCAATGCGTACTGCACATGTTTCACTTGGAAGGTCATGGCAAAATGATAGACATTTTTATTATAATGCACTCAACAACACATGCAATGTCACCTATAATAGATTTATACATGTGCTTAAGCCTCTACTTCCAAAACAAGTAGAAGAAATTCAATTGAGATCGAAGCAAGTTTTCAAACCAGCCTTGAAGAAAGAAGAAATCAAAGAGAGCAAACTGGAACCTCCACGTTTAGAATTGGATTCACCACTCCAGTCCTCTAAGTTAGATTCTAGCCAAACAAAGAAACCGCTATCAGTGGTACAGTGGAAAGAACCAGCCAGAGCTATCAAAGTGCAGCCTCGCTTGCTAACAAAAAAGGATAATAAATAAGCAAGAGAAAAGAAGGGGAGTAACTATTTACTCACTTTTATTTCAAAAGCATGCATTAAAATTCTCTAGATTTGTTTGCCATGTTTCTATTAATGACCTACTTTCCAGATGTGTTAGAAATTTGTTTGCCTCTATACATCCAAGATTCCTTAATTTTGATTTTACTAAAACTTTATTTGATAGAGATAAGGAATCACTTGGAAGTTATAAGGCACATTTGAAAGCTTCTTATGGCAAATACTACTTGCACAATGGGTTTTGGTTCAAAGTCAACAGGATTGGCACTTTTTGCTTTGATTTGAGCAATGGTTTAACTGTTGATTCACATGAGGGACAATTTGATTTTCCAAAGAGTGATGATGTTTTGCATGGATAGTTTCATTGGCCAAAGAAGAAAAAAGATGTAGAATCTTATGTTCATAATTGTGCTACTTACCACCACAATGCATCTAAATCATTACTTGATATTTCCATGGATTTTGTGTTTGGTTTAGCCTTAAGCTCTAGAAGGAAAGATGTTGTGCTTGTTGAAAATTCAAACAAGATGGCTAAATTTAATATGTCTCGTTTTGCTGATCTATTACTATCCAGAATGTTTAAATTCCATGATGTGTCATAAGACTTAATTGCCTTACTTGTTGATTGTAGGATGATGATTGGAGCGACTCGTGTCAAGCATCCCAAGAAAAAGTTCCATGAGCGTGATAAAACAGAAAGTGAGCTTGCTACTTTGTCTTTCATTGAAGATTTTGATTCGAGGACGAATCCTTTTCAAGAATGGGAGAATAATAGGAACCAGCACACATGGAATCCAATAAGGGTCTATAGTGGGCTCATCACAAGGCCAAAAAGTAAATCCTTAAAGCATCATTGGTGGAAAAATCAAGGAATTCCAATAATAATTCCATTCGATAGAGGAAAGTATTATAGTGGCCCGTTTCAAGTGATGTCACGGATCGAAGACAATGTTTATAAGATTCGAGGTCGAATCATTTTTCAAGAAGGGGAGGATGATGCGACCCAACATAATGAGGATCCATTAAGATTACAAGTTGGGCCAATCACAAGATCCGAGGCCCAAATTAGCTTTATTATTTGTGATCATCATTATTTTAAATTGTTTAGAATTAAAGAGTAAGCACTAGTTTATATTTAAAAAGGATTCCTTAAATCCCTTTCTAAATGAAACTCTATTTACTTGTTTCCTAGATTAGGTTTTGGACTCTTTTTCCCATTGTATTTAGAATTATAATCCTGCCCCTATACCTATAAATAGGGCACATCAATATCAGTTTTGATCAGGCTTCAATTCAATAAAATTCTTAAGTTTTTCTTTACACTTGTGTAAGAAACCTTATGGCTAATTGTGGACTCAATTAGTGGCTAGTCGTGGACTCGACTAGCAAATTGATTCGTGGACTCGAATCAATCTTCCTTTCTTCAACCTTAGATTTAGGTTCGTGGACTCGTTCTTGAATCGAAGGAAACTAGATCCGACTCTAGTTGATTGAAGATTGCAACATCAAGGTACTTGAAGCTACATGGGATTCTTCCAAGTCTTTGAGGATTCGAGACAAAGAGTTTCTCGTGAGGTCTAAGGTATTTTGATCCATCTCTATCTTTAGTTTTGAGAGCATTCTTGGGACAATATTCCATCTTTATTTGAATCTTGGATTAGGTTTATATCAGCTCCGTAGGCACGAGCATCCGAGCAAAACGAGACAACTCCAAGAACTTCTTGTTGTATTCGACCAAAGACAGAAATCCTTGCTGCAGATGGAGAAACTCTTCATACATGGCGGCTCGCACATGTGTCGGGTAAAACCTCTCGCGCATCCTATCCTTAGGCGCGGACCAGTCGAACTCAGGCTCTTCAAGGTAGGCCGAACCCTCATGAATCCACCACAAATCAGCCTCATGGCAAAAGTAGAACGTTACCAGTTCTACCCTTCTTTCTTCGGGACAACCCACAACTGCGAAGATCTTGTCGAACACCCTCATCCATTCTTCCAAAACCACCGAGTCTTCTTCACCTGCGAAGGTCGGCGGCCTGTGACCCGACACCAAGCGACCTATATCCCGGTGCCCAGCAGGTTGAGGAGGTGGCACAGGGTGATTGTTATTCAGCAAGGCTTCACTAAGCGTCTGCATCGTGTGCATCAGCTGGTGGAGATTCTGAGCGAGCTGCTCGTTTGTAGGGGTCTCCGGGGTGCGTGCTCGGGGACGAGGAGGCATTGCAAACTTCTACAACAACAACACGGTTACCAAAAGATAGCAAACAAGCAAAGAACAGAAAGCAACACTCAGCTCACCGCGCAACCTAGAGTCCTAAGCCTAACACTTAGATTCTTAAGGTCGCTTAAAGGTCTCAAACCACACTTAGCCACTTAGAAAGTCTAAACTTAACCCTCCTAGGCTCAAACCTGGCTTTGATACCAATTGTAACACCCCCTAAAAATCATGCTATTTAAAGCCTTAAACATGCAGATATCTAAACCAAACAACCAACACAGCGGAAGACTGAAAGAAAGTTATATATAAATAAACTGGGATACGGGGTGCTATGCCACGCTCACCAAAGGGTGAACGCTCAGGCAAACATCTGCAATGTTCAAATCTAAACGTACTAAGTCTAAGCTGGCTCACAGACCACAAAACATAAAGGAGAAGCTATACTAGCTGGCACTAGACCGCGCACTCGTCTAAACATCACCTGAAAGAACACAATAAACAGGGGACGACGCCCGGTCAGCGAATAATGCACCCACCAATACATGTGAAATAACATACATAGATAAGATATAAGTTTGTAAAGCCATTTTCGAAACGGAATACATATATATAAGTTCAAAACCAAGAGTAATAGTCAACACAAGACTCAAACACTCTCAACAAGAACACGGGAACACATCCCAAGACTACAAAGAACAACAGAGACTCACAAGAAGTCTCAAGGTATAATCTATCATCACACGATAGATTACTACCCGACATGCATAACTCAAAGGAATATAGACACATGCGAAGGCAACACATGCCCTTGTGACTACACACGTCACAAGAAGAGAATTCACAACAACGGCTACACAAGCCCTCGTGACATCACCCATCACGAGTTGATATGCCTTCCTTATGCCCGGTTCCAACCTTATGGCTACCCCCAACCTTATATCTTCTTCCAACCATTACCTCCAGGATCCCTGTACAACCAAGTCCAACCTTTTCCCTCCTGGGACCGTCGTCCCCCACCAACGGTAGGCTCTTTGTGCAACACCCCGAAATTTTGAAACTTTTAAAACTTATATGATAAAGGTAATTTCTAATAAAATCCCAAACAGAGCATTACTAATTATAACTGTACGGGGTGCTATGCCACATCTGAGCTGGAGAACTCAGATGCACAGGCTAAACTAACTAAATATCCTCAATACATCATTGTGGCACGCAGGCCGAAAGAAAAGACTATCTATCTAATCCACGATCTTCTAGCACGCTCTGGGACCTACTCAGCGAGAGATGCCGGTAACCCACTCCAACGCGTTGAAATATATTATAGATAGATATATATAGATATACGAAAATCATTTTGAAGAAGGAAGATATATACTTAAGAGACACTAGTTTTAAAAACCAGGAATAGACTCAGCAAATAGGGGCAAGCACATCAAACAATAATAAACAGTTAAGTAGAGATAACATCATAAGGAATATGCATCTAGAGTCACAGAACGCTTTTCAATTCCAAAACACATCATCATTCAATCACCATTCATATCACATAATCGTTGATGGCGCCACGGGACCAATTGCATGCCCCGAACATGAGGGTTAATGCTTATAGCATTAAAACGGCCCCGCAGCACCCTACCTCAGTACCGTGGTATGAGGGGAGTTGATCGCAACCAACCCTTTGAGAAACGCTGACGAACTCAACGTCGGACCACGATCCGACACACCGCTGACGCGCACAGTCGGTGGACCGTTATCCCCTTTACAAGGGGGGACTTACGACCCTACACACCGTTGATGCGTACAGTCGGTGGACCGTAGCGGATCAAGCCCGACACACCGCTGAGCTAAACTCAATCGGTGGGCGAAGATTCTCGAAGACTACGGCACTACACACCGCTGTCCCATCACTCGGTGGATCGCAGCCAGCCGTAGCCCTACACACCGCCTGATTACTCAGGTCGGTGGACTACAGCCTTCCTCTGCTTGTTGGCCCTACACACCGCCTGGCGCGTCCAGGTCGGTGGGTCATATCACCGAGGCCCATATTTGGACCTGTAGTCCAAGAAGTGAATCAATTTGGCCTTAGCCATATTTGGACCTTAGCTCAGGAACAATCCATTTGGCCTTCAGCCACTTCCGAACCTTTAGTCCGGGAACAATCCATTCGGTCTTCAACCGACTTCCGAACCTTAGTCCGGGAACAATCCATTCGGCCTTCAGCCGACTTCCGAACCTTAGTCCGGGAACCACCCAATTGGCCTATAACCAAAATGGGGGATCATGCAACACATAACACATAGGAGCACGTAATAGCATATTGGGAGGGGAAAGACATAAAAATAAACTTACGTGTGATCATCCACATACTAAGAATAGTCCTAATGGTTCATACAACTTCCACCTAGGTCAACGGGTTACCAATTCAACTAGCACGCAATCCCTAAGACTCATTTAACCTACGAATGGTACCCGAAATATCAAACTAGACTCAAGCACGACAGACGGGGAAGCCAAAGACCCGGGGTGGGGTACGGACCAGCGGGTAGCCGGTGGGTGGAGGGCAACCCGCCGGCTGCCCGTCGGAGAACACTGTTCGGGGCAGCGGGTCACCGACGGGCAGGCGGCTGCCTGGTGGCTGCCAGCTGCCGGGCGGTGTTCTTCGGGCAGCGGGTAGGTGGCGGGTTCCCCTACCCCCACCTACCCCCCCCCCCCACTGACTCTTTACTCATATATTCGTCCCGGGAACCTTTGTGGAACCCAAAACCATTCTTAGACACTTTTAAACGCAATCAACGACACCACATAGGCAATTAACGGATCAAAAGCAAGAATCACGTAGGACTCGTCCTATTATGACTTCTAAATATAAACAACACCCGAACATGCGAATTCCCACCCAAATATATGACAAGAACATCCCAACACAAATTCCCAATCCAATCTAGGGCTCTAATCCCACCCAAAACATCAAGATCATATTTTATCTTTAACATCAAGAAATCTCAAGATTCGTCAAGAATCATCACATCAAAATCAAGAACTTCTTTTCAACATCAAGATCATCAAGATTATCAAGAAAGCATATAAATCATCTTATCGAAAGAACATAGCACAATTATCATGGAAGAATTCATCAATACACAAGAATATAGAGGGAGGCCAAGGAAGGAGATTATAGCGAAGAAAATAGGTTTTGTTGAGACATGGGTTACCTCTTAGCCTTAATTAATTTCCTTGGCTATGAAGGGTCTTTCTTGATTTCTCCTAAGGGAATTCTTGGAACTTCTTGTGTGGTGAGAGATTATTGTGGTGTAAGATCTAGGTGCCTCCTATGTCCCTATATATATATCTAAGAGTCCTAATTGGGGTCTAAATGGTATGGGTTTGTTACTTCTATTTCCTATAGAACTAGGGAATTGGTTTTGGGGATAGGATCCATGGCTTATGGTGGGCCCTTCCTAATTAATTAATGCAATTTAATTCTTTTCTTCTTGGATAAATAATTAAATGGTTAGGGATCGTAACACGGGGTGTTACACTCTCCCCCCTTAACGGGAAGCTTCACCCCTGAAGCTTTGGTTTTGTTTGTGTTGACTCCTTCTCCTATCCCATGCTTTCGTCTTGATTACCTTCTGTGTAGAGTTCGGGGTAGCGTTCCTTCATTGTGTCCTTGAGTTCCCATGTGGCCCCTTCGGTCCCGTGGTTGGTCCAGAGGACTTTCACGATTTCGATGGTTCGTTGACGAGTGGTTCTGGCCTTGGTGTCCAGGATTCTTACGGGTTTTTCTTCGTAAGTTAGGGTGTCGTCCAGGTCCACGACTTCGGGTTGTAGTACGTGGCTTAGATTGTGTATATATTTCTTTAGTTGGGATATGTGGAACACGTTGTGTATTCGCTCTAGTTTGATGGGTAAGGCGAGACGGTAAGCTAGGTTCCCGACCCTTTTCGTAATTTCGTAGGGGCCGATGAATCGGGGGCTGAGCTTCCCCTTTTTCCCGAACCTCATCACCCCTCGTGTGGGTGAGATTCTTAGCCAGACCTTTTCTCCAGTGGAGAATTCGGCTTTCTTTCTTCCTAGGTCGGCGTAAGATTTTTGACGGTCTTGGGCGGCCTTCATTTTCTCTTGTATGTGTTTGACCTTGGTTATGGTGTCTTGTAGGTATTGGGGTCCGAGTGCCACTGGGCTGACCATGTCTTCCCAACATAAAGGGGTTCTGCATTTTTGGCCGTACAGTGCTTCGTAGGGTGCCATGCGGATGCTTGCGTGATAGCTGTTGTTGTATGAGAATTCGATGAGGTCTAAGTGTTCTTCCCAGGTTCCTTGGAAGTCTAACATCCAGGCTCTTAGCATGTCTTCGAGCGTTTGGATGGTTCTCTCGGTCTGACCGTCAGTGGTGGGGTGGAAGGCCGTGCTTAGGTTCAGCCGTGTCCCGAAGGCAGTTTGGAGAGACTTCCAGAATTGAGAGAGAAATCTGGGATCCCTGTCGGACATGATGTTTCGGGGGACTCCGTGGTACTTCACCACTCGGCTTATGTACGCCTTGGTCAGCTGAGTCATTGTCCATGTTTCCTTCATGGCAATGAACCGCGCGGTTTTGGTTAGTCGGTCCACTATTACCCAGATCTTATCTTTGCCTGTTGGTGTTGTGGGTAATCCCCCAACGAAATCCATGGATATGGAGTCCCATTTTCCTTGTGGTATTTCGAGGGTTGTATGAGCCCTTTAGGCCTGCATCGTTCGGCCTTCACTCTTTGGCAGTTTAGACATTTATTCACGAAGTCTGCGGTTTCCTTTTTCATGTTGGGCCACCAAAACATCTTTTTCACGTCTTGGTATAATTTGTCGCCTCCGGGGTGCACTGAGTACGGTGAATTGTGCCCTTCTTCCAGGATTTGTTATTTTAGGTGGGGATGTGTCGTGGGTATCCACCCCAAATGCTTAATTATTCTTGAAAGCCGTTCACAACCGTTATGCCTTTGCTCACCCTTTGTTGCGCCTAACTTGAGCCCTCAGAAACCCTAAGTTGTTATGAGCATTGGAATCATTGCCATTGCTCTAAGTTTATATTCCCCTCCTTTGGAAACCCTGTTAAGACCCTTAGAGCATTATAAAACCCTTACTCTGCCCAGAGACGTGAGAGCTGGTGTTCGTTGATTCGATATTAAATTAAGTTGTTAGATGGGGATCGGTGGATTAGGTGGAAGTTACGAATGCGTGGAAGGTATCGTGCAATGAAGATCTCATCTTTGCACGAAAGCCGTGAAGGCTTTACAAGAGACCATAACAAGTACATGCGTCACCAAAGAACGCCATGCGATTACAAGGACAGGCGAACAAATGCGTTCCAAAGAGAAAAGTGTGTCAAGTGCCCTCACTACAGAAAACATCACCAAAAAGGTGCAACAAGACGAATATCAAGGAGGACATAAAGTCTTGTTAAGAATTTCATCCGCCAAGGAAGGGATGAAACTCAATAAAACAAGGAAGTCAACCCGAAACCCTGTGACTCTTAGGAGCCCGCGGCAGGAATTAAGAGTCAAGACCTGGGGATCAACCATGCCAACCGACTAGGTCCAGACTCTTGAGCATTCTAGGGATTATGCACAAAATTCGTCACGAGAATTCCTTCGAAAGCAATAAAGATGGAGGAGACTTCAACAGGGGGAAGAAAAGATCAACGAGAATTCAGAGTCAAACGAAGCCAAAACTAAAGAAAAAGGATCACCAGTTCATCTTATTGTCACAATCAAGCTTCAAACAGGAATAATCACTCGAAGCCGAGAGTCCTTAGCCCTATTCTGGCCGAATTCCTCCCCTTTCCTTGTCTATCGAATATCGTTTTGTTGATAAACCCATCCTACCCTTCCGAAACTCATTCTTGACAACTTAGCGCAAATGATTCCTTACAAGGTGGCAACCTTATTTCCTAAGTTGCAACTTTGAAAACCTTGATCTTATTCCTAACTAACCCTGCCCTCGAGTTTGAAACCTAAAGCCTTCACTCTCTTTATCCCCTTAAACCACACCACTCCCAGGACCTAGGGTACGTAGGTAGATGTTTACGTATACTTCCCCGCAGAATATTTTCCCTCATGACCACCATACCAGCTTTGACCCTCTATCCCAAAATAATTTCTAAGCTTCGAGGACGAAGCTTCTTGTAAGGGGGGGGAGAGTGTAACACCCCGTGTTACGGTCTCCAAACCTGGAATTAATTATGTAATTAATTCCACCAAGAACAGTTAATAGGGAATTAATTTCCATTAATTGCTTAATATGGCCCACAGAGGACCATGTACCCTTGCCTATAATAAAGACCCTAAAGTCTAAATATATTACTAGGGATAATTAGTATATAAACTATGATATTAAATACCCAAATCTTGAGCCCAAATATATACATAGGATATATACTTATGTCATATATGCCCAATAAGTATTAAGTAGGCCTAGCCCAAACGTATTTAATCGTGACCCACCTAACCCAAGTCCTTTTAGGAAACCTAATCATAATAATAATAATAATAATAATAATAATAATAATAATAATAGTATTATTATTATATATAGATGGGTTAGGATACGTATATATGTCTGCGTATATATATATATATATATATATATATATATATATATATATATATATATATATATATATATATATATATATATATATATATATATATAGTACACACATACGTCCGAAGAAGAAGGAACCAAAACAGCCCCTCTCCTCCCCTATTTCAAAGACGATACCATACAAACATACGAATACGTGCATACATACGTAGACAACGAATCGGACACCATGAACCAAGAACCCCCCTCGCCGGTTCTCTGCCCCTTGCTCCCTCTCGTTCTCTCGTCCAACGACAAGCAAGACAGAAGCAGCAACACGGCAAACAGCCGGACTCTACCCGGCAAGAACGGCGGGACAATGGCGGGGAAGGTTCGACGGCGGCGACGGAGACGACGGAACTACGCGGTGAAGGTCGTCCTTCCGACGACCTCCGTATGCAACGGTGTTTTCCCCCACTCTCTAGTGACGTGCTGGCTTGATGGCAGCAAGCCACCAACGGCAGATGGAGTCCCCATGGAGCTCCCTGCGACGGCAGCGGAGATTCACGGTCTGACGGAGAAGAAGATGGCAAGGTAAGTCGTCGAACACGGGTGTTAAGTAGATTCACCCTCATCTTGGATAACAATTGTGAGCATAGTCTAGTGGTAAGAGGGTGCATGAGTTTTTGTAAGGGCTAGGGTTCAAATCTCATGTTAGGCACGATTATATTACGAATTGATTATCTTTTGGGGTTATGGGTAGTTGATTAAACGGATTATTGTAAATTATTAAGTGCGAATAATTACCAAAGGGAGGATTAGCTTAGTTGGGTAGGACACAATTGGTGTTGGGAGAAAATCTAGGGTTTGAATCCTTTAGGGTTTAATTATTCTATTAGCTCGATTATTTAGTGAAAGTCTGATTTGATTCACAGGTCCCACGATGTTTTGGATTGATAAGGTAACCCATGTCTCAACAAAACCTATTTTCCTTGCTATGATCTCCTTCTTTGGCTCCCTCTATATACTTGTGTCTTGATGAATTTCTTTATGATATTTGTGGTATAATCTTGACTGATTGATGTGATGATTTTATGAGGGATCTTGATGTTAAAAAGAGGTTCTTGATATTTATGTGATGATTCTAGATAAACCTTGGTAGTTCTTGATAATGAAAATAAAATATGATTTTGATGATTTGGGTGGGATTAGAGCCCTAGGTTGGGTTGGGAATTAATATTGTGATGTTCTTGATTTATATTTGGGTGGGAATTTGCATGTCCAGTGTTCGTGTCTAAAAGTCATGTTAGGATGTGTTCAATATGATTTTTGCTTTCGATCCATTAAATGCCTATGTGGTGTCGTTAATTGCGTTTAAAAGTGTCTAGGCATGGTTCCGGGTTCCACGAAGGATCCCGGGACGCGTATTTGATAAAAGAGTCAGTGGGGGGTAGGTGGGGGTAGGGGTACCCGCCACCTACCCGCTGCCCAAAGTGAGACCGCCAGGTAGCGGGCAGCCGGCGGGTGGCTCTCCACCCACCGACTACCCGCTGGTTTGTCACGCACCCCGGGTCTTTGGCTTCCCCGTTTGATGTTCCCCATTCCCCGTGGTGTCCCAACGGACCCCGTTTGTCGTGCTTGAGTCTAGTTCGATGTTTCGGGTACCGTTCGTAGGATAAAAGAGTCTAGGAATTGCATTCTAGTTGAATCGGTGACCCGTTGGCCTAGGTGGAAGTCGTATAAACACCTTAGGACTATTCTTAGTATGTGAATGATCACACGTAAGCTTATTTATGTGTCTCCCCTTCCCAATGTGCTATTATGTGCTATTACATGTTATGTGATGCATGATTCCCCAATTTGGTTGCGATCGAATTGGCTATACGGGCAGTTGGATGGGTTGAGAACCATCCCAACTGTTAACCAGGCCGGTTGCGATCAGTCAGGTATATAAATATTATATAGGGCTGCGGTCCACTGTTTGGTTACTTATGAGCTGCGGTTCATTCTCCTGGTTGCGGTCAGTGATTCACTTCTTGGGCTGCGGTCCACATGGGTCTCGTGTACTATGACCCACCGACCTGGACGCGCCAGGCGGTGTGTAGGGCCAATACGCTCGAGGAAGGCCGTAGTCCACCGACCTGAGTAATCATGCGGTGTGTAGGGCTACGGCTGGCTGCGATCCACCGAGTGATGGGCCAGCGGTGTGTAGGGTTGTAGTCTCTGAGGATCATCGCCCACCGACTGAGTCCCTTAGCGGTGTGTAGGGCCTGATCTGCTACGATCCACCGACTGTGCCCGTCAACGATGTGTAGGATCGTAAGTCCCCCCATGTAAAGTGGATCACAGTCCACCAACTGAGCGCGTCAGCGGTGTGTAGGACTGTGATCCGCCGCTAAGTTCGTCAGCGGTCTATAGGGTTGGTTGCGATCAACTCCCTTCATGCTGTGGTATGAGGTAGGGTGCTAGGGGACCGTGTTAGTGCTATATGCACTAACCCTCATGTTCGGGACATGTAATTGGTCTCGTGGCGCAACCAAAGTGTGCTTGTGTGATATGAATGATGATTGGATGATAATATGATTGATTTGAAAGTGATCTGTGACCTTAGATGCGTATTCTTTATGATGATTGTCTCTACTTAACCGTTATCATTGATTATTGTGCTTGCCCCTATTTGCTGAGTCTATTCCTGGTTTTAAAGCTAGAGTCTCCTAAGTATATATCTTCCATCTTCAAAATGGTTTTCCTATATATATATATATATATATATATATATATATATATATATATATATATATATATATATATACATATATATATATATATATATATATACATATATATATATATATATATATATAGAGAGAGAGAGAGAGAGGCGGGTTCAGGTGCGGCAGTGTCTTACGGTGCGGTTATTTCTTATGGTGCGGCAACACCAATAGTTCACCAAATATGCACCATCAACGTTAGGAAATACACCACACAAAACAGAGTAAACAGAGCCATGCATCACCAAACACACACCATTAGGTGTGAGTAAAAACACCATACACTGTTCGGAAATACACCATTGGGGGTGGTGTGTTATATGGTGTGTGTTTTTGAGTCTGTGGTGTATTTTGTGATGTTTTATTACATTTCATTGGGGTGTGTTTTTATTACACTGTTGGTGCATATTGTTAACACTGTTGGTGTATTCTGGAATTTGACCGCACCGCCGCACTGTAAGACCCCGCCGCATATGAGCGCTCTTCTATATATATATATATATATATATATATATATATATATATATATATATATATATATATATATATATATATATATATATATATATATATATACATATATATATACATATATATATACATATATATATATATGTATATATACATATATATATACATATATATATATATATATATACATATGTATATATATATACATATATATATATGTATATATATATATGTATATATATATATATATATATATATATATATATATATATATATATACCTATACTGTATTTCAACGCGTTGGAGTGGGTTACCAGCATCATTCGCTGAACAGATATATTTGGCTTTCAGGCACAGATGAGTAGACACCGGAGCGCGCTAGAGATCCGGAGCGTAGACTAGTTAGTTTCCATTTCGGGCTCGTGCCATGATTATGTATTGACATTGCTTTGAGGATTTTAGTTAGTTAGCCTGTGCATTTGAGTTCTCCAGCTCAGATGTGGCATAGCACCCCGTACTCTTATGTTGGATTTTGGGATTTATTGAGAATTCACCTTTATTATATAAGTTTTAAAAGTTAAAAAATTTGGGGGTGTTACATGCACCTTCCCACATCGATGGCACGGGGATGTCTTGACTTGATTTCCATGCTCCACTCGGTTGGGCCCTTGGGTTGGAGATGATGCATTCTTGGCTTGAAAACTCGGTCGCGACTTCTTGTAGGTGGAAGAGCCTCCACTCTCGGTCCTTTTTCTTGCAAGCTCATAAGACCCTCGGTGGAGCTGCTGAACACAATACAAATCCGCAGCACTCACATAAGCATCCTTCAAAGAGCACGGCTTACTCACGGTCAAGGCCTTTCGTGCCTCATAATTCAAGCCAGCAACGAATTTCTCAACCTTGGCGAGCTCGGTATGCACAAGCATCCGGGCGAAGCGCGCAAGCTCTAGAAACTTCTTATGGTACTCAACCACCTATTGAGGTCCTTGCTGAAGATGAAGGAATTCCTCATACATCGCGGCTCGCACATGCGGCGGATAAAACCTCTCACGCATCCGATGTTTCAGCACCGACCAATCAAACTCGGGCTCTTCGAGGCAGGCTGGACCTTCATGTATCCACCATAGATCGGCCTCTTGGCAGAAGTAGAACGTCGCAAGTTCTACCCTCCGCTCTTCCGGACAACCAACAACTGAGAAGATCTTATCAAACATTCTCATCCACTCCTCCAAAACAACCGGATCTTCTTCACCCGCGATGGTCGCTGGTCTGTGACCCGACACAAGATGACCCATGTCCCTATGCCCGGCAGGCTGAGGAGGTGGCACTGGGTGGTTGTTGTTCAGCAACGCCTCACTAAGAGTCTGCATAGTCTTCGTCAACTGCTGAAGGTTCTGGGCGAGCTGCTCATTCGTCGGGGTCTCCGGGGTACGCGCACGTGGACGAGGAGGCATCGCAAGCTTCTACAACAACATCACGATTACCAACAAGACAGCAAACAGGCAAGCAACTGTAAACAACGCTCAGCTCACCGCACATCCTAAGAATCCTAAACCTAACACTTAGATTCTTAAGGTCACCTTAAGGACTCAAACCACACTTAGCCACTTAGAAGTCTAGACTTTATCAAACCTAGGCTCTGATACCAACTGTAACACCCCTTAATTTCCATGCTAAATTAAACCTTAAACGTGCAGATAACTAGCCAAAACACCATACACAGCGGAAGACTAAACAGGGATTATATAAATAGGAAATAAAGGGTGCTATGCCACGTCCACTCAAAGGTGAACACACATGCGAAACATCTGTATAAATCCATAATCTAAATTCATTCAGAAATAGGTGTACTAGTGTCTAACATTGGCACACAGGCCTCAACGTCTCAAAATAAAGGGATCTAAGCTAATAGGTTCTAGACCGCGCTCTCGTCTACTTATCACCTGAAAGAAACATATAAAATATGGGACGACGCCCGGTCAGCGAATAATTCTGGTAACCCACCAATACATGTGAAATATCATACATAGATAGGATATACGTATGTAAAATCATTTGCGAAATGGAATATATATATATATATATATATATATATATATATATATATATATATATATATATATATATATATAAGTTCAAAACCAAGAGCAGAAGTTAACACAAGACTCTAAGCACTCACAACAAGGACACGGGAACACATCCCAAGACCACAAGAAGTAATAACGACTCGCAAGAACGGCTCGGGGCATAATCTACCATCACACAATAGATTAACACCTGACATGCATAACACAAGAGAGTAAGGACACAACCATTGGCAACACATTACCTTTGTGACTACACACGTCACAAATAGAGAATACACAACCACGGCTACACAAGCCTTCGTGACATCACTCATCACGAATTGATATGCCTTCCTTATGCCCGGTTCTAACCTTATGGCTACCCCCAACCTTATCTCTAGTTCCAACCTTTACCTCCAGGACCCCAGTACACCAAGTCCAACCTTATTCGCCCCGGGAACCGTCGTTCCCCCTCCAACAGCCCCTCCAACAGAACCACCGAATTCATAGTACATGAGGGTACCGATCACATATAGCAACACATGCCCTGGAAAACACATGTTATCCCAGAAATATATACGTGAACCTTACACAAAGGTCACAACCTCCATAATCACGTCATAGCCACCACGAGGACCACTGCCGTACCTTAGTGACTAGTGTCCCATACCACTAATCGTGCAATCCAGGTACAGCCACACACACCACACCTCAACAGGAATCAATCAACGGATCACAACGAAGATATGAAACAATACTCAATCAAAGAATGGATCACAGTCCAACCACAACGATGAATAACACAAGTTATCATCAACGATATGAACGTACAAACAACACACACGCTTGTATTTAAACACCGAACTAGCATGCTCATCAAACGGGTAAACCGAACATAGTTCCGAAGAACACACAAGACTCATCACGGTTCAACGAAACACAATGTTGAACACTTAGCACGATTCAAGACACCAAAATCTACATGGATCCCTACCATATAGTTCTAGACATACAAAACACCAAGAAGACGCTCAAATAGTTCCATAAAAGAACATCGGGAAGTCAAAATAGCAAATACCGAGTCAAAAGAATCACGGGGAACAAATCCCCGCCAAGACAACATATGTACCCCGCGGGTGAGCCCACGGGTGGACCCTCACCCGTGGTTCTGCCCGCGGGTACACACCCACCAAACCACGTTCCCCGCGGGTGGGGCGGCGAGTAGGCCACTACCCGCCATTCCGCCCGCGGGTACACCAACTGTACCAAAATAATCCCTTTGGGGATTTTCAACTCCTAGCTCAAATTCAAGTCCAAAACATGCCAAATCTCACCAAATACAACAAAATGACTTGAATCAAAGGAGTAGCCAAGCAATGGCATACATGAACCCTAATAACAAGCTCTAGATATGCATTTTCACAAGACAATGCATAAACACTCACATTTCATAGCAAAATCACATGTAGAATCCAAGAATCATCAAATAGGTAAGTGTTAGTGTTTTAATTGCACAAAAAACCCCAACATATAATTGGCAATATTATTATGGCAAACTAAGATAGGGTTAGCTTGGTGTCGGTTTGTTCTACAGAATACTGATTGATCAGATTCAACAACAAAAGGACTGACACTGAAGATCTGTTTTACGAAGATGTTTCGTCGTTGCAGAACGCGGTTTAAAAAGTCTATTTTGGAAAGAAGATCAGCGTATCTGCTTTGGAAAGGTATGGACCAGATCTTTAAGATTACATTCTTCTTATATCGGCCTACCATCTACAATCAAAGGTATCTATGGAGAGTGTTCTTATATTGGAACTATAAGTACTCTTATTCAATCAAGAATTAGGGTTACGCTTTTGAGAAGTAAGAAACACTCAGACGTATACTAAGAGATTACATCTCTGAGTATCATGACTCTTATCAAGACAATTTGTTCTTGTTGATTATGATGAAGAACTTGAGAAGAGATATCGTTGCTTAAACGAAAAGGACGCTAAGATCACACTATATATGTAATGTGGATCCTTGGGGATGAATTCAAGAGTCGATTCACCAAAGAGTCCTTTGATTGCCCGATCTTTTCCTCACCAAAACAGCAGGAACAACAATTACGGTTTGAGGGTGTTGGAGATGGAATTGGTTGATGTAGGGGCTGGAATTGGGATTATTTTTGTGTTTTCGTATAAGGATATTTCCGCCACACCTTGGCCTTAGGTGATAAGGAATGGATGGCACCACAAGATTGGTATTATCTTGATAAGCCTAAAAGAACATCTCTCAACACACAAGAGAGAAAACAAAATGCCTTAGCATTTCTTTCATTCAACTTCATTCATCTATATCTCTAAAATTCTGGTTGTGTTTAGCCTTTATATAGGCTAATACATAACTTTCAAATGGAAAACAAAGAGTTAAGAGTCTCCTAATATTAAATTTTAACATAAATGCATTTTAAATAACTAAAATAACTACATGACTTCATTTCAATGATGACTATGTTCAATGAGCCTTCTAGGACCTTCTTCTTCATAATTTTTGGACCAACATAATGATCTTTTAAATTGTTGTCGTCATGACCTCATCATTCCCTCACTCTTTGAGATGATTCGTCCTCGAATCACACTTTCCTCGATCAAATGGAAATGAGTAATTATCCGACCAAATGACTTTAATACCTTCACCAAGGAGAGTGAGCGATCTCGCGCTTTGTAGATCATGGCACAACAATACCATTCCTTCCAACTGATTTTCAACCCTAGAATCACATCCATTAACCTGCAAAGAACTTAAATCAAAGGTTATGGAGTTCTCAAAATCTTCTCCCTCATTCTTTTTCTCACAAAGTTTATAAGACAATTCTTCTTCCTCATCTTCAGTTTTTTTCTCAATCTCTCCTTCTTTTTCACTCAAATATTCCTCATCTTTGTTTTCACATTTTTGTTCACACATGTTTTCATCCTCATTCATTTCTTTTGAGCCCTCCACGTATGACAACGAAAAAGGTATCGAATTCTCGACATCTTTTTGCTGCAATTTCTCTTCAATTTGTTTGGCATGGAATAGTAAAGTAAACAAGAACTTGCACCGATGAGGAAGCAACCGTGCAATTTCTTTTCTAATACCATACACAAATCTATTCTTGGTAATAACAGCGGGTTCAATCACGCCATCACGGATCATCAAATCTCTTAACTTATTGTAGAATTCTTCCACACTAAGAGATCCTTGTTGAAGTGTATTTAACTCAAAAGACTCCATGAATGATATGAAACAATGAACATTAAACTAGAAAACACAAGGAATGGCAACACAAATCTGGACAGACTTTAAGAGTGACTTTTATGAATTTTCTGGAATTTTATGGATGATATTTTGACCAAAATTTTTTTATGGTTAGCAAGAAATATGGGTTTTATTCAATCATAAAAATTTTCAGGGCAAAAAGGTATGTGGAAGTATTTTTCCCAAAATTTTCTTTTGGACTGGACAGGAAGAAAAATTTCTGGGTAGAATCTTACGGTTGTGTTGACTTTAGATACTTTTTTGTGTTTCTAGGAGTATGATTTTAACACAAAACTTTCATGAAACATTAGAGTAATAGGTTGGATACTTCCAGAAAAAATTTCAACACAATTGGATATGTGGAAGTATTTTTTTGGAATTTTTCTTTCTGAAGATGTAGGCTGAAAATTTTCTGCAGAAACAAGAAACAAGAATTGATTGGTAGAGTGTTAACCTTTTTTGTGTGAGGAATGAACCCAAAGCTCTGATACCAAACTGATGTGGATCTTTGGGGGTGAACTCGAGAGTCGATTCACCAAAGAGTCCTCCGGTTGCCCGATTTTTTCCTCACCAAAACAGCAGGAACAGCAATTACGGTTTGAGGGTGTTGGAGATGGAATTGGTTGATGTAGGGGCTGGATTTGGGATTATTTTTGTGTTTTTGTATAAGGATATTTCCGCCACACCTAGGCCTTAGGTGATAAGGAATGGATGACACCACAAGATTGGTATTATCTTGATAAGCCTAAAAGAACATCTCTCAACACACAAGAGAGAAAACAAAATGCCTTAGCATTTCTTTCATGCAACTTCATTCATCTATATATCTAAAATTCTTGTTGTGTTTAGCCTTTATATAGGCTAATTAATAAGAACCAGTACACATGGAATCCAATAAGGGTCTATAGTGGGCTCATCACAAGGCCCATAATTACATCCTTAAAGAATCATTGGTGGAAGAAACAAGAAGGCCAAATAATAATTCCATTCGATAGAGGAAACTATTATAGTGGCCCATTTCAAGTGATATCATGGATCGAAGATAATGCTTACAAGATTCGAGGTCGAATCATTTTCAAGAAGGTGAGGATGATGCGGCCAAACATAATGAAGATCCATCAAGAGTACCAATTGGGCCAAACACAAGGCCCAAGTCCAAACGATTAAGACAACTCTTCATTGGTGATATTCAAAGATGGTGGAAATCCAAGTCAAGCCCATTTGCAAAAGATGAAGAAGATTTCAAGGCTTTTTATAATTGTTTAAGTGCTGATTTTGGTGATTAAATTAGGCCCAAATCAGCCCTATTATTTTTGGTCATCATTAATTTAAATTGTTTGGCATAAAAGAGAAAACACTAGTTGTAATTAGAAAGGATTCCTTAAATCATTTTCTAAATAAAACTCTATTTACGTGTTTTCTAGATTAGGTTTAGGACTCTTTTTCCCATTGTATTTATATTACAATGCTGCCCTATACCTATAAATAGGGCACATCCATATCAGTTGGAAACAGGCTTTAATTCAATAAAATTCTTAAGTTTTTCTTTACACTTGTGTAAGAAACCTTATGGCTAATTGTGGACTCAATTAGTGGCTAGTCGTGGACTTGACTAGCAAATTGATTCGTGGACTCGAATCAATCTTACTTTCTTCAACCTTAGATTTAGGTTCGTGGACTCGTTCTTGAATCGAAGGAAACTAGATCCGACTCTAGTTGATTGAAGATTGCAACATCAAGGTACTTGAAGCAACATGGGATTCTTCCAAGTCTTTGAGGATTCGAGACAAAGGGATTCTCGTGAGGTTTAAGGTATTTTGATCCATCTCTATCTTTACTTTGAGAGCATTCTTGTGACAATACTCCATCTAATTTGAACCTTGGACTAGGTTCATATCAATTTGGTATTCAGAGCCTAAGTTTATCTCATTCATATCTTACATACTACTTTTTTTTCCGCGTCTTATTCATTAAAAAACCCTAAAAAAAAAAATTTCTTTGCATTCTTGATTGTGTTCTTGAATCTTGATACATGTTCTCCAGTTTCTTGAAAAATAATCCTGAAAGAGTTTTCCCTTTTTCCCGTCCAATATCAATGATACCTCACTCCTCCTAAGCCCCATATTACCCCAAATTCAGTCAGGAAAACAACGCCATCTCATCCTTACCTATATCCGAAGCGCATTTACGCGCAATCACGTCGCAATCACACCCTGTCCAGATTTCCGCGTTCTGTGACCAGTTTCAAATAATGACCTATATCTCGAGATCCACTAGTTAGTTTTATCTGAAATTTTGATATGTTTTATATCTCTTCTAGGGCGTTCTAATGATATATTATACACTACCTAATTCCTTACGGTCATTGAGATATTGATCGTCGAAGTAAGGGCATCGTTTCTATATTTTCTGGGTGATTTTTGAAATTCTTTGTTCTGTTTTGAAGGGGTTGTGTGGATCCTCTTGGTATGAAATTTTTGTTGATATTTACAGTAGTTATTTGGAGTTTATTTAAAAAAATCAAAAAAAATCAAGAAAGTTGAAAAAAAAAAAAGAGAAAGCAATAAAGAAGAACAATAAGGTTGGGGGAAGAATTTGGCTGGTAGGAGAATTTTGGAGGGACAATGAAGGGGAAAAGTATAAGGTTGGAAGGAGTTCTTGATATATTCCTATTTGGTTGTGGTACACTTGAACCCCTATTACATTCTATTTGTGTGTATCTACAGATATTGGTCCTGCATATCTTTCTGCCATACTTCTTTCTTTGCTTCCCTTTTTCTTTCAAATCTTGCTTAGTTTCTTTGCTTGTATTGTCCTTTTTCTTTCCTTCTTGCTCTCAATTTTATTACCTACCTCACGATACACCTTATTCTCAAAGGCTTGTGAAGTTTTCCAAGGTACGTTTTCTTGAACTTTGAGGTTGAATCCATATCAACTTGAGTTCTGGACTAGAATTTTCCACCTTACTCGCGATACACCTTACTCTCAAAGGCTTGTGAGAGTATCTACCACTTGGAGTGATACACGAGTGGAGTGTGTGTTTGTAAGAGTGTGTAGTGCACCCCCAGAGCCATATAATCCACCTCTTACCTGCGAGTTGAGAATAGTGAGGGAGCGAGCCAACTTTTTGGTTTCACTAACATGAATACTCACATATCTTCTTTTTTTTTAGATTTTTTTTCCCTATACAGATGGCTGAACAAGTTCCAAACCTGCCCTAGACATTAGAACAATGATAGACAGGTTACTCAAAATAATGAATAATTTGGAGCAACGCTCACAGCAAGTGCAACCACCACACAATGATGAGCGACACCTGCCACCAGCAGGAAGAGTGGATCCTAGATGGCAAAGGATCCAGCAGCGTAATGCGGAGTTAGGAAACATTAAACATGAAATTCCTAACTTCACCGGTGAGAAAGGACTTACCGAATACATAGAATGGGAGAATTCTGTTGAAACTCTTTTTTATTTAAAGCAATATTCTGATCTTACAAGGCCCATAACTACATCCTTAAAGAATCATTGGTGGAAGAAACAAGAAGGCCAAATAATAATTCCATTCGATAGAGGAAACTATTATAGTGGCCCATTTCAAGTGATATCATGGATCGAAGACAATGCTTACAAGATTCGAGGTCGAATCATTTTCAAGAAGGTGAGGATGATGCGGCCCAACATAATGAAGATCCATCAAGAGTACCAATTGGGCCAAACACAAGGCCCAAGTCCAAACGATTAAGACAACTCTTCATTGGTGATATTCAAAGATGGTGGAAATCCAAGTCAAGCCCATTTGCAAAAGATGAAGAAGATTTCAAGGCTTTTTATAATTGTTTAAGTGCTGATTTTGGTGATTAAATTAGGCCCAAATCAGCCCTATTATTTTTGGTCATCATTAATTTAAATTGTTTGGCATAAAAGAGAAAACACTAGTTGTAATTAGAAAGGATTCCTTAAATCATTTTCTAAATAAAACTCTATTTACTTGTTTTCTAGATTAGGTTTAGGACTCTTTTTCCCATTGTATTTATATTACAATGCTGCCCTATACCTATAAATAGGGCACATCCATATCAGTTGGAAACAGGCTTTAATTCAATAAAATTCTTAAGTTTTTCTTTACACTTGTGTAAGAAACCTTATGGCTAATTGTGGACTCAATTAGTGGCTAGTCGTGGACTTGACTAGCAAATTGATTCGTGGACTCGAATCAATCTTACTTTCTTCAACCTTAGATTTAGGTTCGTGGACTCGTTCTTGAATCGAAGGAAACTAGATCCGACTCTAGTTGATTGAAGATTGCAACATCAAGGTACTTGAAGCAACATGGGATTCTTCCAAGTCTTTGAGGATTCGAGACAAAGGGTTTCTCGTGAGGTTTAAGGTATTTTGATCCATCTCTATCTTTACTATGAGAGCATTCTTGTGACAATACTCCATCTTATTTGAACCTTGGACTAGGTTCATATCAATTTGGTATTCAGAGCCTAAGTTTATCTCATTCATATCTTACATACTACTTTTTTTTCCGCGTCTTATTCATTAAAAAACCCTAAAAAAAAAAAATTTTCTTTGCATTCTTGATTGTGTTCTTGAATCTTGATACATGTTCTCCAGTTTCTTGAAAAATAATCCTGAAAGAGTTTTCCCTTTTTCCCGTCCAATATCAACGATACCTCACTCCTCCTAAGACCCATATTACCCCAAATTCAGTCAGGAAAACAACGCCATCTCATCCTTACCTATATCCGAAGCGCACTTACGCGCAATCACGTCGCAATCACACCCTGTCCAGATTTCCGCGTTCTGTGACCAGTTTCAAATAATGACCTATATCTCGAGATCCACTAGTTAGTTTTATCTGAAATTTTGATATGTTTTATATCTCTTCTAGGGCGTTCTAATGATATATTATACACTACCTAATTCCTTACGGTCATTGAGATATTGATCGTCGAAGTAAGGGCATCGTTTCTATATTTTCTGGGTGATTTTTGAAATTCTTTGTTCTGTTTTGAAGGGGTTGTGTGGATCCTCTTGGTACGAAATTTTTGTTGATATTTACAGTAGTTATTTGGAGTTTATTTAAAAAAATCAAAAAAAATCAAGAAAGTTGAAAAAAAAAAAGAGAAAGCAATAAAGAAGAACAATAAGGTTGGGGGAAGAATTTGGCTGGTAGGAGAATTTTGGAGGGACAATGAAGGGGAAAAGTATAAGGTTGGAAGGAGTTCTTGATATATTCCTATTTGGTTGTGGTACACTTGAACCCCTATTACATTCTATTTGTGTGTATCTACAGATATTGGTCCTGCATATCTTTCTGCCATACTTCTTTCTTTGCTTCCCTTTTTCTTTCAAATCTTGCTTAGTTTCTTTGCTTGTATTGTCCTTTTTCTTTCCTTCTTGCTCTCAATTTTATTACCTACCTCACGATACACCTTACTCTCAAAGGCTTGTGAAGTTTTCCAAGGTACGTTTTCTTGAACTTTGAGGTTGAATCCATATCAACTTGAGTTCTGGACTAGAATTTTCCACCTTACTCGCGATACACCTTACTCTCAAAGGCTTGTGAGAGTATCTGCCACTTGGAGTGATACACGAGTGGAGTGTGTGTTTGTAAGAGTGTGTAGTGCACCCCCAGAGCCATATAATCCACCTCTTACCTGCGAGTTGAGAATAGTGAGGGAGCGAGCCAACTTTTTGGTTTCACTAACATGAATACTCACATATCTTCTTTTTTTTTAGATTTTTTTTCCCTATACAGATGGCTGAACAAGTTCCAAACCTGCCCTAGACATTAGAACAAAAGATAGACAGGTTACTCAAAATAATGAATAATTTGGAGCAACGCTCACAGCAAGTGCAACCACCACACAATGATGAGCGACACCTGCCACCAGCAGGAAGAGTGGATCCTAGATGGCAAAGGATCCAGCAGCGTAATGCGGAGTTAGGAAACATTAAACATGAAATTCCTAACTTCACCGGTGAGAAAGGACTTACCGAATACATAGAATGGGAGAATTCTGTTGAAACTCTTTTTTATTTAAAGCAATATTCTGATCTTACAAGGCCCATAACTACATCCTTAAAGAATCATTGGTGGAAGAAACAAGAAGGCCAAATAATAATTCCATTCGATAGAGGAAACTATTATAGTGGCCCATTTCAAGTGATATCATGGATCGAAGACAATGCTTACAAGATTCGAGGTCGAATCATTTTCAAGAAGGTGAGGATGATGCGGCCCAACATAATGAAGATCCATCAAGAGTACCAATTGGGCCAATCACAAGGCCCAAGTCCAAACGATTAAGACAGCTCTTCATTGGTGATATTCAAAGATGGTGGAAATCCAAGTCAAGCCCATTTGCAAAAGATGAAGAAGATTTCAAGGATTTTTATAATTGTTTAAGTGCTGATTTTGGTGATTAAATTAGGCCCAAATCAGCCCTATTATTTTTTGTCATCATTAATTTAAATTGTTTGGCATAAAAGAGAAAACACTAGTTGTATTTAGAAAGGATTCCTTAAATCCCTTTCTAAATAAAACTCTATTTACTTGTTTTCTAGATTAGGTTTATGACTCTTTTTCCCATTGTATTTAGATTACAATGCTGCCCTATACCTATAAATAGGGAACATCCATATCAGTTGGAAACATGCTTTAATTCAATAAAATTCTTAAGTTTTTCTTTACACTTGTATAAGAAACCTTATGGCTAATTGTGGACTCAATTAGTGGCTAGTCGTGTACTCGACTAGCAAATTGATTCGTGGACTCGAATCAATCTTACTTTCTTCAACCTTAGATTTAGGTTCGTGGACTCATTCTTGAATCGAAGGAAACTAGATCCGACTCTAGTTGATTGAAGATTGCAACATCAAGGTACTTGAAGCAACATGGGATTCTTCCAAGTCTTTGAGGATTCGAGACAAAGGGTTTCTCGTGAGGTTTAAGGTATTTTGATCCATCTCTATCTTTACTTTGAGAGCATTCTTGTGACAATACTCCATCTTATTTGAATCTTGGATTAGATTCGTATCACTAATACATAACTTTCAAATGGAAAACAAAGAGTTAAGAGTCTCCTAATATTAAATTTTAACATAAATGCATTTTAAATAACTAAAATAACTACATGACTTCATTTCAATGATGACTATGTTCAATGAGCCTTCTAGGACCTTCTTCTTCATAATTTTAGGACCAACATAATGATCTTTTAAATTGTTGTCGTCATGACCTCATCAATATGTATTCCAGTTTCAAAATGAGTTTCTTATACCTACCTATATTTTACTTAACGCGTTGGAGTGGGTTACCAGCATTATTTGCAGACGGTTGTTATACCGAATGTTTTTTAGGTAATGAACCTTAGCCTTGGAGCGCGCTAGTCGGAGCCTGGACTTAGTTAGATTAGTTCAATTAGTGGCCTGCGTGCCTTGAAGTTGTATTGAATGTTGAATTGCGGATCTCTTATGTTTGGATAGTTTAGCCTTTGCATCTGAGTTCTCCAGCTCTGATGTGGCATAGCACCCCGACTATTATGTTTAGTTTATGCTCTGTTTGGGAGTTTATAATAGATTTGCCTTTATTTCATAAGCTTGGAAAGTTTTAAAAATTTGGGGTGTTACAGTTGGCGACGGGCGGCGATCTCCGGCGTGGCTGGCGGCGACGGGTGGCGATCGACGGGGCAACAGGTCGACGGGCAGAGGAGCAGCGACGGGCAGGGGAGGGGGGTTTTCTTCGGCTGCTACGGGTGGGAGGGAAGTAGAAGAGAGAGAGAGAAGGGTTTTTGGGAAAAGGGGGGGGGGAATGGATTTTTAATTTGGGGATTTTAGTTAGCGTTTCAGAAGAAAGATTAAAAGGAATTTACGTGCAAGAAAGGTTTAAGGGTTACAACTAGTTTAGATGGTTTAAGGGTTGAGTTAAAAAACTTTGACACCTGGGTTTAAAACTCTTTAACAACGAATTAAGGTTTCTTAAGGTTTTGAGTTCTTCACTTAAGGATTTTCTCAAAAATAAAAAATAAAAAAAAAAATTAACCAAGTCTAGGTTTTTGATGGGGAAGGTGTTAGGTTACACTTAAAAATCAAGTCTTTTAACTCTTTGGATTTTTAAACTAAGGTTTGCCAACCTCAACGAAACAACTAACTCTCCTAATTAATTTCTACCCAAAAAGATAGATGTAAAGAAGGGACACGAAAAAGGGTACAACTCAAAGATAAAAAGGTTGGGTTGAGAATGGTACATGCGGCCTCATCCTCGGTCAAACCCTCAGTTTCAGCCTGCGATCGGCTCATCACGTACACCTTGACTTAGGGCCTTGCTCCTCCCGAGGACACATTCCCGGAATCACGGTTGAATCCATTCCCTGTCTGTCCCGACGGTGCGTGCCTCGCACTAGACTGTGGAGCTCCTTGATCCGACTGAAGATGGCACTCGAAGGCTTTGTGACCTCTCTTCCCACACTTGTAACAAAGCAACGGATTCCCTTGACAGTCCTTTCCAATGTGGTTCCTACCACATCTCCGGCATCCAAAAGGCTTTCCCTTCTCGCCATTGTCCATCTTAGCCGTCCCTTGCGTTGGTGGGGAAGATGGCCCACTCCTAAAGCTTTGTCTTGGCCTCTTGAAGTCATGTTACCCACTACCTTCACCTCTTCTCCTGACCGAGTTAAAAGACCCTCTTTGCAACTGCTAAACCCGATACAAGTCTGCCGCACTTAAGTAAGCCTCATTGAACGTCCTCGGTTTACTCACTGTCAAAGCCTTCCTTGCCTCATAGTTGAGCCCTGCTACAAACTTATCCACCTTAGCAGCCTCGGTGGGAACCAACACGCGCGCGAACCAGGCTAACTCAAGAAAGCGATTATGATACTCCACTACGAACAGGGTCCCTTGCTTCAAGTGGAGGAACTCCTCATACATAGGCGCCCTTACATGAGCTGGATAAAACCTTTCCCGGAGCTTGTCTTTCAACGCTGACCAATCGAACCTTGATTCCTCAAGACATGCCGGACCTTCATGGACCCACCATAGGTCCGCCTCGTGACTGAAGTAAAACGTCGCTAGCTCCACGCGACGGTCTTCAGGGCAACCAACCACTATGAAGATTTTGTCCAAGCAATGGATCCACTCTTCTAGGAGGACGGGGCCTTCTTCCCCGGCGAAGACGGGAAGTCGGTGACTCGAAACTTACCGGCCAACATCACGGTTTTCAACTGGCAGTGGCAGAGTGTTGTTGTTGTTGTGCAGGAGGGCATTGCTCAGCGTTCGCGTAGTCTGCGTGAGGTGATGAAGATTCTGAGCTATATGTTCATTTGTGGGCGTATCTGGAGTCCGGGCACGATAGCGAGGAGGTGCCATCACAAGATCCTATAGAAACAACACGGTTACGGCAAGGAAACGAAGAGACTTGCACCCTTACTCGATGCTTAAAGCGAGAGAACTAAGACTAAGCAAGAACAAAAAAAAACAAACACAACAAGCGATAAAAGGAAACTCACATCTCACCGCGCGTCCTAAGAGTCTTAAGTCCCAAAACTTAGTCACTTAGAGGTCAACTTAGAGTCTCAATTTCCAACTTAACTTCTTAAAGTTCAACTCTTAACATCTTAGGCACAAACCTAGGTTCTGATACCAACTATAACACCCCCGATTTCACCAAAATTTAAAAGCTTAGATACGAGATAAAACTAAGCATCAAACATAAACTAGCGGAAGTTGTATAACTACAAACGGGAGATGTTATGCCACACCTATACAACTATAGGTGCACAGGCTAAGTCTACACAAACTATCCATCAACAGAGTCATAAGAACAAAGCACACAGGCCATAAGTCTAAACAAGTCTTAAACGAAGGAAAGCAAGAACTACGCTATCTAATGTCCACTAGCGCGCTCTCCAAGCTACTCATAACCTGTAAAAACATAGGGATAACACCCGTCAGCGAGAGATGCTGGTAACCCACCAATACGCGTTAACTACATACTATATAAGTATATCCAAAACCATTTGAGACAAAGGAATACGGTATATATCATTTTTAAACCAAGAGAGGGAACGTCAAGGGACATAACACAACACTCTCAACAAAGACCAAACATCAACAACAATCTACAAGCCAATAAAGACAACAAGCATCATACTCATAATAGACACAACCTACCATCTTCATGGTAGAGTTCTCGATAAACATGCTCATAACCAATTAACACAACAAATCACATAATGACAAGTTTCACATTCCAACCTTATGCCTTAGTACTACCCTTATGGCTACCCCGGCCTTATCTCAGTTCCAACCTGTACCTCCAAGTGTCACCATGTACTTCTGAGTCCAACCTTATCCCTCCTAGGACCGTCATCCCCCACCAATATGCCACCAATCAATACCGCCAATCTCTCAGTACATGAGGGTACCATTAAATATCATAGTAACGTACCGCCGATCTCGTGAGCAAAGCTCAAGTCACAATGCCACCAATCTCATTCATAATCACACGTAGTCATCATCAAGAGGATTGAGGCTCATCAATAGCCCAATCAAGCATCAACAACGGGTACAACAAATGTACAAGATCACATCATAGACATCAATAAAGAGGTTTCAATGATAGACATGAAACAATACTCAACAACAACAATGGACTTCAATCCAATATCAACATGATTGGCAACACAAGTTGCCAATCCTATGGAATGGATAAACAACAAATACTAGCATCAAAGACAACATAACTAGCATGCTCATCAAACGGGCAAACCAAAATGGTTCCAACGAACCTCAAAGACACACATAAATCAAACGAATCACTTAGTTTGACCATATGCACGATTCAAGACACCAAATCCTAACATAGATGCTTAGGACATCGTTCTAGACATACGAAACATCAAGGAGACACTTAAAAGCTCAACAATCCCACAAAAGGAGGTCAAAACATCACATACCAAAGGATGGAACCACGGGAAAATAACACCCGGCAAGGCCACCATCAGTGTACCCCGCGGGTGGAACCACAGGTGGGTACTACCCGTGGTCCTGCCCGCCAAGTACAACCTTCCACCCGCGGGTGGTGCAGCAGGTGGACATCTGCCCACCGTTGTGCCCGCGGGGAACATCCCGAACCACAAATAATTCCGTTCGGGGAATTTCATCTCCAAGATCTAGTTAAAGTCCAAAACACCCCAAATCTCACATAGAACAAGGAAATGACTTGAACCCGTGAATAGATCAAAAGATAGCATTCAAGAAACATAGATACAAGTTCGCATTATCACAAGATCATGCATCAAATCTCACATTTACACCAAGAATCATCAATAGAAGTCAAGAATCATCAATAGCAAATAGCAAATAGGTTTTGTATAACATGGGTTACCTTTGAAGACCAAAAAGCTCTTCCTTACTACCCTCCTAAGCTTCTCCCTGAGGCTCGCCTTCAACCAAGACTTCATACACAACCAAAACCACAAAGAAAACACTAATCTTAGATAAAGACTAGGTAAAAACAACTAAAAACACCAACTAATCCTAGATCTTACCCTTCCTCAACAAGGTTGGATGAGATCTTTCTTGGCTTGGGGAAGAAGCCAAGTTTTCTTAGAGAAGGGAGAGAAAAGTTGTCTTGCCAAAGTGGGGAAATGAAGTTTAGGTTTGATAGGGTAAGACTTCAAGACCAAGCAAGGGGAAAAGTCCATCATACCCTTACTTTCCCTAGAAAGGCTTAGGAAGACCCCAAAGAGTTAGGTACAACCATCAAAGCTAAAGGTCCTCCTTTTGACATAAATGAATTGACCAAGGAGTTGGTCAATTTAGGTCCTCCGACTATCAATTAAAGGATAGGATTTTCGGGGTGTCACACTCGGCACCTCGGAACCGGCCTCCGCCACTGATGCCTCTTACTCCTGCGCAGATTGGCGCGACCGCTCGAGCCGCGGCTGTGCATACTCGGGAACCAAGGGAACCGTCGATCTCCCGATCGCCGAACCCATGATCGTCGGATCAGCATCCGCAACAGGGGTCTAACGGCGATAGGCGAGACAATCGAAGGACAGATGACCCGCCAGCCCGGTCTGTGCATTAGAGGCTTGGCCCGAATGTCACTCGGCGTTCGGCGAAAGAACGATTAGGTAAAGGAGCACCCAGCCGAGTGCGGTCAGGTCGGAAGAACCGAGGAACAACCCGAGACAGGGAAGCCCGTTCCAGAAGGACCAAAACTCTGGGTCAGCGAGCTGGAGGGCACGCCACAAAGGAGTACCCACAAGACGAGTCTCAAGTATGTGAGAGCACTGAATCCACCGGGAATCGCACCGGAAACCCGGATGAAATCGCTTATTTAGCCCAAGAAATACGCAATTTGAAAGATCATATGGGAGGCAAAGTCAAAAAGCCCAGTAGGGCTCTGCTCACCGCCTTACCGTTCTCAACAGAGATAATGTCGTTCAAAATACCTTGGGACTTCAAGTTCCCGGAGCAAGCTACTTTTGATGGAATGGGAGACCCACGTGAAAATCTCCTGAGTTACCAAGCGAAGATGCAGGTTCTAGGCGTTAGAGACGCAGAGGTGGTTAGTTGCCTTGCCGTCAGGATCCATCCACGATTTTGAGGGTCTGGCAGACCATTTCATGAGTCAGTACGCCGCGAATATCAAGCCCCAGAAATACCTCACGCACCTCGGCGACATCCACCAAGAGGAGGGGGAGCCGCTTAAAATTTATTTGGCCTGATGGCATAAGGAAATCCAAGCCATAGAGGGGGTCGAGGACCAATCTGCGCTTACATTTTTCATCAATTCGCTACGATCCAGGCAACTGTACCGCCACGTATGCAGAGGCCATCCATATGACCAATAAATGGGTTAACACAGAGCAGGCGATAAAGTACAAACGATACTACGATAGCGAGAGGTCGGCGGAGCTTCTGGAGGGAAGCAATCGAGAGGTGAAGTGAGAGAAAAGCATCTTGGCAATCAACCGAGCCGTCAGGAAGGGAGGCGTTCTTACGACAGAGCTGCTGCGCCTTCTTATCGACCGCCACCCCCTCTCCTGGTGCATGAAATTAAGGCGGGTGTTTCAAACCCCTAAATTTTAAAATATTTAAAGCTTATAAAATAAAGGCGAATCTAATATGAAATCCCAAACAGAGCATGGACGAGACATAATAGTCGGGGTGCTATGCCACATTTAAGCTGGAGAACGTAGATGCACAGGCTGTACTAACTAACCAAACATAAATCCATAAATGCATGATCGAGTACAAACCAAGGCACGCAGGCCAGGTAACTGAATCTAAGACTATCTAGACCAGGTCCGAGGAATCCAACTAGCGCACTCCAAGCTACTAAACTACACCTGAAAAACATGCGGTGTAACAAGCGTCATCGAATAATGCTGGTAACCCACTCCAATTCGTTAAGAACAATATAGGTAGATATAAGAAATAATTTTGAAACTGGAATACATATATACTTACGGGACACTAATTTAAATCCAAGATCAAGACTCAAGACACAACAACAGACTCGATATTATTGAACAATCATAAAGACTAGCATGCGTCCTAAGAACACGATACAAGACATGATAGACAGATAAGCATATAAAAAGCAAATAGAGACAACAAAGGGATTCAAGACAGTCATGTAGCAAGTAATCATCAAGTCACACAATCCATCTTCCAACCTTATACCAAGTTCCATCCTTGTAGCTCCCCTCCGTCCTTATATAAGTTCCAACCTATACCTCCAGGCCACCCTTATATCGCCTCCCTTATTCCTCCGGGAAACAACATGCCCCCACCAACAAACCACCTTTCATTCAGAACAATATCAAGATAGCGCCTCAGTGCCATTCGCATGATCAGCACTTCTAGTACCAATATCAAGGGGTCAGCGCATATAGCCCTGACTTGATACCGCATCACTTATAACCTGACCCATACTCAACGGCAAGCTAGTCGAAGGTGGGTTTGTGCCTTTACCATAGTAACCGCTAGGCGTATACCTTTTGTACAATGACCAGGCACAAGTTGTGCCAACCGCCAACAATTCATTTCCACCAATCACAATCTCATCATCATCATCATCATCATCATTAGTCACACTGGCCATTGCGCAATGACCATGATACTCATCATCATTCAATCAAGCAACACATAATCAATCAATAACACTCAAGACATAACAACAACAACACGTATTACAGATAAATTCCAAGAACGATACTCAAAAACACCAAACGAGACTTATACACGACAAACGGGGCACAACGGGACACGGGGAAACAACAAACAGGGAAAAACATCAAGACGCACCAACAGGTTCCAGTGGGTAGGTGGCGGGTGGAGGACCACTCGCCAGCCACCCGCCGGCGGCTACCCACTATTCCACTGGGTGGCCGGTGGGCAAACCACCGCCCGCCGGCTGCCCGCTGGAATAGTGTTCCCAGGCAGCGGGTAGGTGGCGGGTACCCGTTCCCCCACCTACCCCCCACTGATACTCTGCCAACTTTTCGGTCCCGGGATCTCTCGTGGAACCCGAAACCATGTCCAGAAACATTCAAACACATAACGACAATACCACCGATTCAATTAACGGATTTAAACCTAGAATCATACAAAATATGTTCTAACACGATTCTTAAACATGCAAAGACTTCACATTAATCATACAACGGTTCAGGAGCATCCGGAACCACAAGAATATCAAGAAATCTATATGCAAAGTCCTAAATACAAGTCCTAGGCTAGACTCAACACCCGATCATGCATAATCCCACCCAAATATACCAATAACATCACAACAACGAGATTCACGATATAAATCCTAGTGACAAGCTCTAGGCATAACTAAAATACAAGATCATACGTATAGTTAATCACAATATCAAGAACATCAAGATTATCAAATAAACACAATATAAACCCTAGGCAAGGCTCTATCAAGACTCAATCACAAAATTACACATACATTTATCAAAGGAGCCAATGAATAAGATATAGCAAGGAAAATAGGTTTTGTATGACATGTGTTACCTCTTAGCCCTAATCAATATCCTTGGCTACTAAGGTTCTTCTATAAGATTTCCCTCCAATGGATTCCTCTCAGTTTGGTGGCGGGGGATTCCTTTGCTAGGTTTCCTCGGAAATATCTTGCGTTGTAGAATTAACTGTCGTAAGGTTTCTAAATGCTTTCTAAGTCCCTATATATAATTTAGGAGTACTAACTAGAATCTGAATAGTAAAGGTCCACTTTTCCTAATTCTTATAGAATTAAAGACTTGTTTAAGGATAAGGGTCCATGATCCATTGTGGACCATACTAATTAATTAGTGGAATTCTAGTCTAATTAAATCTTTTTTAATTATATGTTAACGGAATTAATTTCATAATTTGTCCACATACGGAGGTCGTAACATGGGGTGTTACACCCCCCTATACAAGGAGCTTCGTCCCTGAAGCTCAAACACAGATCACTCCCCTTGTTCCTAGGTGTCATGCTGTTTGATCCTCTAATTAGGGAAATGTGGCTCAAGTTTGTTATCTAACGAGTTTGGGGTGGGGGTCGATTAGGTCAGGAGGTAAGTAAGGAATTAAGATTTTGGTTATACCTCGGTTTCCCGTCCCCGAGCTTGAAGCTCCACACGTGCCAAGTATGGTCTCGATCGCTGCTACTCTCCTGTCCAACTAGCTCGTCGCGAGAATCAAGGACGAGAACCCCTCATCCATGATCCGATTCTGCCTCATGAGCTGCGCGAGGATGCGCTCATTAGTGGACCTCTCGTCCCGGTCCTCCATGTTTCTTCTTCCCCATGCAGGTTCAGGTTCGCTAGGCTCGCTCTTCTTCCTATTCCTCCTGCTCCTCGCTTTCTTGCATTGCCCGTTTCATCTTTTTGTTTGAGATACCCAACTTATCCACTAGTACTCGTTGCTTATCCGGGGGTTTCAAGCAGACCTCCTCGAGGGTGATGTACTGTCCCTCTCCGACATGGTAGATGTCGTTGCGGCGGAGGTTTTGAGCATTGAAAACCATCCCACTCATGGGTCTAGCTTCAGTCCGGCATAGGTCCAATCCCTTCCTTTCAATGATCCAACTCAGGATTATCGCGTAGGGTAGACTGAGCCGATTGCTAGATTTACAGAACTCCATGTGCTTCAACATAAGAGCGGGTAAATTGAACTTGACCTTATGCTTGAGGAAATAGGAAAAGGTGCATTCCAAGTTTCCCACGTCCTTGCTCTTGTTGTTAGTGGGTAACAAGCTGTCAGACACAATTATAACTAGCAGTTTTTGCTCTGCGGTTAGCAGCTTTTTAATTGGCCTCGTGGCCGAGGTGAAACCGCCTTCTCTCCCCAACAAATAACCAAGATAATCCTCGTACCCCAAGTCTCAGGTGATAACTCATGCCTTTCGGTCATAGTCTGACACACCCGTGGCGGTCAATTTCAGGAGCTTGGTCAGACGGGCCTCAGTTAGCACTATTTCCTTGCCCCGGACTTTGGAGGTGTTTCCAATTTGTCCCCGCGTTTGGTGGCTACTAAATGGCAATAGAATTCCTTTACCAACTCGGGGTATGTATCCCCTTTTATTGCGAGGTAGGTATCCAAAAGGCCTTAGGAATTTAAGCATATCAACCAACACCGGAGAGAATTGGTCGGGTTCAAGTGCTTTACCTCCAATTACCGTGTAGTCGGCGTTGTTCCACTACGGGACTCGGGCATTGGCGGGTTTTTTCGGCATCGTAGGATTCTTAGGAGGTGGCTACGGTGGGGGGTCGTTTTCCGGTGAATTCTCCGGCGAGACTTTTCCGGCGAGCTTGGTGGGGGTGCGGTGTGGCGTCGACGGTTGCGGCTTCAGCCTTCAGTGGGGACCCGAGAGTCGGCGGCGAGGGGTTTCGGTCACCCTCGGTCAGGGGTGGTGGTGGTGGCGTGGCGCGTCGTGGCGTGGCAGTGGGAGTTGGCCGGGCGGTTCGCGGTGGCTCAGCGGGCGTCGGCCGGGTGGTCGACGGCGGCACGATGGTGGGCGGCTGGCGTTGTTCGGTGGTGGCGGCGTGGTCGAGAGAGAGGGAGAGGGGATGAGAGAGAGAAGAAGTGGGATGAAGAAGAAGAAGAAGAAGAAGAAGAAGAAGAAGAAGGGTTTTTTATTTGGGGATTTTGTGGGTTTTAGGGAGTTGGAGGGGGTTATGAAGGTTGGGTTCCCTTGAGATTTCAAGAAACACTCATGGTTTAATAGTTAAGGCCTTGGTTTTGGAAGTAAGAGGTTTAGGGTTTAATTCCTATTAGCTACATTAGTCCTTTTAGTGTATTCCTTTTATGCTTTTGAGGATTTCCTATTATTTGTTTGTCCTGGGGTGAGAAGAGTCCCGATTAGGCTTTCTAGTTGTACCCCTTTGACCTTACCGAATGTTGGTTTCGGGATTCGTAGATTGTAGAAGGCACGAATTTAAATCCCTTAATTAATCCGAGGGGGCAGTGTAGGAGAGATTTAAGCTAATTTAAGTAATTAACTTGGCTTTTATTTAAAAGTATGGGAACTCTAAATAATCGAACTAAGTAAGCGATCCCACTAAAGGTAGTTTACAAGGGTTCGTAGTTTATCTATCCTAGACAGAATTCCCCTTCCGGGTTCTCTTCCAATTGATTCGTAGGGTCCCGTCTCCTAGGACTACGTTTTCTGTGTCGATCCCAACTTCGGCTTCGAGGTCGGCTTGGGTGCGACTGTTGACGAATACCTTTCCAGGTGCCCCGTAGTTCCCTCGATTGTTCACGTTCCCCGGTTGGATCGCGACCGTGGGCTTTGCACTTGGGGGTTGGGTACACTGGAAGGCCTTGTCTCCTTCTCCTCCGCAGTTGAAGTACCGTAGGGTGTTTCCGAAACAATCCTTGCCCCTATGGTCCTTGTTACATCTCCTGCAAAGGAATTGTCTTACGCTTGCTTCGTTGTATCTTGTAGGCGGTCCTTGGCTTGGCGGGTTGGTCGCTCTTGCGTTGGAGTCGTTCCGTGTCCTTTTCACAGTCGGTCCCCCACTTTCGGTATTCCTCTTGCGGATTTGTTCTTGGACTCACCATTGTAGGAGTTGGATCCGGTAAAGGTCGGCGACGCTGGTGTAAGCCTCATTAAGGGTCATGTGCTTACTTACGGTTAGAGCCTTTCGAGCTTCGAAGTTAATGCCCGCCACAAACTTCTCTATTTTAGTCGCCTCTGTAAGCACCAATTCAGGTGCAAAATGAGCTAGCTCAATAAATCGTTTGTGGTATTCCATGACCGTGATCATTCCCTGTTTCAGGTAGAGGAATTCTTCGTACATGGCTGCCCTTATGTGTGCAGGGTAGAACCGTCCCCGTAATCGTGCCTTCAAGGATTCCAATTTGAATCCTGGTTCATGCCTACAAGCAGGTCCTTCGTGAACCCACTAAAGAGCGGCCTCGTGTCCGAAATAGAACGAGCTATATCTGAGTTCCTGTTTGGTGGTGGTGGTCGGTTGTTGTTATGAAGGATGGCGTTGCTTAGGGTCTGGGCGACCTGAGTCAACTGTTGTAGGTTTTGAGCTAACGAATCGTGGGCAGAAGGCTCAGGGGTTCTTGATTGACTCCTTGTTGGTGTCATTCCGGTGTCTACAGGATCAACAACGATCGTAACGGTAAGTTAGGGGTTTGCATCTATACCTTGATGCTATAATTATGGGGAATTTTTAAGCTAAGCACAAAATAGAGTAAGGAAAAGTTAAGCAAGTAATGATAGATAAACTCACAGCCTCACCGCGCGTCCTAAGTTCCCTAGATCCTATGTACTTAAGTACCCAGACTCCAAACTTAATGTTCTAAAGTCTTGTCTTAGGGGCCTTATCCTAGGGTCGAACTTATGCTCTGATACCAACTTTAACACCCCTAAATTTTAAAATATTTAATGCTTATAAAATAAAGGCGAATCTAATATTAAATCCCAAATAGAGCATGAACGAGACATAATAGTTGGGGTGCTATGCCACATCTATGCTGGAGAACTTAGATGCACAGGCAGTACTAACTAACCAAACATAAATCCATAAATCCATAAATCCATGATCGAGTACAAACCACGGTATGCAGGCCAGCTAACTGAATCTAAGACTATCTCGACCAGGTCCGGGGAATCCAACTAGCGCACTCCAAGCCATTAAACTGCACCTGAAAAACATGCGATGTAACAACCGTCAGCGAATAATGTTGGTAACCCACTCCAATGCGTTAAGTACAATATAGGTGGATATAAGAAATCATTTTGAAACTGGAATACATATATACTTACGGGACGAACACTAATTTAAATCCAAGATCAAGACTCAAGACACAACAACAGACTCGATATTATTGAACAATCATGCGTCCTAAGAACACGATACAAGACATGATAGACAGATAAGCATATAAATAGCAAATAGAGACAACAAAGGGCATCAAGACAGTCGTTTAGTAAGTAATCATAAAGTCACACAATCCATCCTCCAACCTTATACCAAGTCCCAACCTTGTAGCTCCCATCGGTCCTTATATCAGTTCCAACATATACCTCCAGGCCACCCATATATCGCCTCCCTTATTCCTCCGGGCAACTACATGCCCCCACCGACAAACCATCTTTCATCCACCAACATATCAAGATAGCGTCGCAATGCCAATCGCATGATCCGCACCTCTAGTGCCAATATCAAAGGGTCAGCGCATATAGCCCTGACATAACACTGCAGAACTTATAACCTGACCCATGCTCAACGGCAAGCTAGTCGAAGGTGGTTTGTGCCTTTAGCACAGTAACCGCTAGGCCTGTACCTTTAGTACAATGACCGGGCACAAGTGGTGCCAACCGCCAACAATTTATTTCCACCAATCACAATTTCATCATCATGTGTTACCTCAGCACAAACATCTGCTAGAGCTTTATATTCGGCCTTTATAGAAGATATAGCAACAGTTCTTTGTTTCTTGCAGACCCATGACACAAGATTAAAACCAAGAAATACAGCAAAGCCACTTGTAAATTTTCTATCTTCTCGACAGCCAGCCCAGTCGGAATCAGAAAAGGCATGAATTTCTCTTGAAGTTGACTGCCTGACTCGTAAACCAAAATTAACAATTCCTTTAACATATCTTTAGACTCTTTTTAGATGCTCCCAGTGAGTAATGGTAGGAGCATGAATGTGTTGACATAACAGATTGACGACAAAGGAAAGATCAGGACGAGTGATAGTTAAATACTGTAGAGCACCTGCTAAACTCCTATACTGTGTGACATCGTCATATAAATCTGTGTTGGTACTCACGATTTTGGAGGAAGAAATAGGAGTAGACAATGGTTTACATTCTGCCATTCCTGCACGTTTTAGAATGTCATGCATGTATCTCTGTTGCGAAAGCAAAATTTTATCCCTGCATTTAATTGCCTCAATTCCAAGAAAAAATTCTGGTTCACAAAGATCTCAAATTTTAAACACAGCAGAGAGTTTTGCAATTAGCTGAGTGATTAGGTTCTGATTATTTCCCATCAAAAGTATATCATCCACACAAACCAACAGATATACACAATCAGATCCTTGTCTTACATACTACTTTTTTCGTGTCTTATTCATTAAAAAACCTCAAAAAAAAAAAATTCCATTGCATTCTCGACAATATTCTTGAATCTTGATACATGTTCCTTAGTTTCTTGAAAACCAATCCTGAAAGAGTTTTCACTTTTTCCCGTCCTATATCAACGAGACCTCACACCCCCTAAGCACCATATTACCACAAATTCTTTAAAGAAAACAACCCCGTCTCACCCTTACGTATATCCAAAGCGCATTTATGCGAAATCACGACGCAATCATACCCTGTCCAGATTTCCCCGTTCTGTGACCAGTTTCAAAGAATGAACTATATCTCGAGATCCACTAGTCCGATTTATGTGAAATTTTGATATGTTGTAGATATCCTCTGGGGATTTCTTTTAATATATTATGCACTACCTAATTCCTTCTGGTCATTGAGATATTGATCTTCAAAGTCAGGGCATTGTTTCTGTTTTTCTGGGTGATTCTTGAAATTCTTGATTCTGTTTTGAAGTGCTTGTGTGGAACCACTTGGTCCGAATTTTTGGTGATATTTACAGTAATTATTTGGAGGTTATTTATCAAAAAAATCAAAAACAAATCAAGAAAGTTGAAAAAAAAAAAGAAAAGAAAAGAGAAAGCAATAAAGAAGAAGAATAAGGTTGGGGAAAGAATTTGGCTGATAGGAGAATTTTGGAGGGACAAGGAAGGGAAAAAGTATAAGGTTGGAAGAAGTTCTTGATAGATTCCTAATTGGTTGTGGTACACGTGAACCTCTTTTATATTCTATTTGTCTCTATCTTTTAATATTGGTCTTGCATATCTTTCTACCATACTTCATTCTTTGCCTCCCTTTTTCTTTCAAATCTTGGTTAGTTTCTTTGCTCGTATTGTCCTTTTTCTTTGCTTCTTGCTCTCAATTTTATTACCTATCTCGCGGTACACCCTTACTCTCAAAGGCTTGTGAAGTTTTCCAAGGTACGTTTTCTTGAACTTTGAGGTTGAATCCATATCAACTTGAGTACTGGACTAGAATTTTCCTTTTTGGAAAAAGGCTTGTGAGAGTATCTGCCACCTTGAGCGATACACGAGTGGAGTGTGTGTTTGTAAGAGTGTGTAGTACACCACCAAAGCCATATAATCCACCTCTTACCAGCGAGCTGAGAATAGTGATGGAGCGAGCCAACTTTTTGGTTTCACTAACGTGATTACGCACACATATTTTTGTTTTTTTTTAGATATTTTTTTTCCTATACAGATGGCTGATCAAGTTCTAAACCTTCCCCAGACATTAGAACAAAAGATAGACAGGTTACTCAAACGAATGAATATTTTGGAGCAACGCTCACAGCAAGTGCAACCACCACACAATGATGAGCGACACCTGCCACCAGCAGGAAGAGTGGATCCTAGATATCAAAGGATCCCCACAGCGTAATGCGGAGTTAGGAAACATTAAACATGAAATTCCTAACTTCACCAGTGAGAAAGGACCTACCGAATACATAGAATGGGAGAATGCTATTGAAACTCCTTTTTATTTAAAGCACTATTCCGATCTTACAAAAATTAGGCAAGTGGCTACATCTTTTAAGGGGTATGCATTATCTTGGTGGCGAAAAAGAAATAGAGAGAGAGTTGCTAATTTTATTCCCTATGAATCTTGGGTTCAAGTGATGGAAGATATGCGTCTAACCTTTCGTCCTAAATCTTTTTTCTATGATCTTGAAAGAAAATTGCAGGGAACCGTGCAAGGAACAATGTCAGTTGATGAGTACCACCAAACTATAAATATTTTGCTTGAACAGGGAAACGTACATGAGGAAGAGGCAAAATCTATTGCTCGTTTCGTACATGGATTGAACTTAGAAATTCGATATGGAATGAGTATTCAGAGATATGACACCCTTTATGATGCCTTGTATGTTGCACGTGAATCTGAGGCAAAAATCAAAGAGATGAAAATGTACAAGGCCAACAATGGTGCATCAAAATGGAACAACACTTGTTCCACCTCTCAAAGGCGTGATGAACGTCCTCTTCCAAGGGATTATTCATGAGACAAAGGTAAAGAAAAGGTAAGTGAGGCAGTGAAGCCTCAACGTGATAGAGAATTGATTTGTTATAGATGTAATGGGAGAGGCCACATAGCTCGTGATTGCCATAACAAGAGGGTAGTTAAGATAACAACACAATCTGAAAATTTTACTTCTTGTCTTGAATATAAATCTGAGATGAGGTTTGTGACCATTTTGAAACCCCCAATGAACATGTTGAGAGATAACCATTCATACCTTTAGATTCTCATTCTAAATATGTTGATAGTGAGTCTAGTCATACTGTTGTTATTAAGGAGGTTTTGAATGTTCACCCTTTAAAAGAAGATCAGTCTCAAAGAGAAAATATATTTTGTGCTAAAGTGTCAATTAGAGAGAATGTGTGTGTTATGGTAATAGATTCTAGAAGTTGCACAAATGTGACTAGTGCAACTATGGTTAATTTTCTTCAGTTACCTTTGCTTAATCATCCAAATCCTTATTGTTTGCAATGGTTAACTGATGCAGGAGAAGCTAGAGTAACCAAACAGGCTCTTATTCCTTTATCTATTAACAGTTACTCTGATGAAATCTTGTGTGATAATATCCCAATGCAGGCTGCTCATATCTTGTTAGGTAGACCATGGCAATTTGACAGAAAATAAGTTATGATGGAATGAAGAACACTTATGTGTTTCACATGAATGGAGTTACATATGTCTTGCCTCGTTTGTATCCTAAACAAGTAGAAGAAATTCAATTGACATTGATGCAAGCTCTCAAACCAGCATCAAAGGAAGAAATCAAAGAGAGAAAAGTGGAACCTCCATGTTTGAAATTGCAATCACCACTCCAATCTTCTAACTCAGTTTGTAGCCAAACAAAGGGACCACAATCAGTAATACAGTGGAAAGGACCAGCCCAAGGTGTCAAAGTGCAACTTCTCTTGGTAACTACAAAGGATATTAAGCAAGAGAAAAGAAGGAGAGTAACTATTTACTCACTTTTATTTCAAAAGCATGCATTAAAATTCTCTATATTTGTTTGCCATGTTTTTATTAATGACCTACTTGCCAGATGTATTAGAAATTTGTTTGCCTCCATACATCCAAGATTTCTTAATTTTGATTTTACTAAAACTTTATTTGATAGAGATAAGGAATCACTTGGAAGTTATAAGGCACATTTGAAAACTTCTTATGGCAAATACCACTTGCACAAGGGATTTTGGTTCAAAGTCAATGGGATTGACACTTTTTGCTTTGTTTTGGGCAATGATTTAATTGTTGATTCACTTATGGGACATTTTGATTTTCTAAAGAGTAATGATCTTTTGCATGAATATTTTCATTGGCCAAAGAAGAAAAAAGATGTAGAATCTTATGTTCAAAATTGTGCTACTTACCACCATAATACATCTAAATCATTACTTGATATTTCCATGAATTTTCTGTTTGTTTTTACCTTAAGCTCTAGGAGGAAAGATTTTGTGCTTTTTGACAATTCAAACAAGATGCATAAATTTAATGTCTCATTTTGTTGAATTATTACCATCCAGAATGTTTAAATTCCCTGATGTGTCATTAGACTTAATTGCCTTACTTGTTGATTGTAGGATGATGATTGGAGCGACTCGTGTCAAGAATCCCAAGAAAAAGTTCCATGAGCGTGATAAAACAGAAAGTGAGCTTGCTACTTTGTCTTTCACTGAAGATTTGGATTTGATGACGAATCCTTTTCAAGAATGGGAGAATAATAGGAACCAGTACACATGGAACCCAGTAAGGGTAAATAGTGGGCTCATCACAAAGCCCATAACTACGACCTTAAAACATCATTGGTGGAAGAAACAACAAAGACCAATAATAAGTCCATTCGATAGAGGAAAATATTATAGTAGCCAATTTCAAGTGATATCATGGATCGAAGACAATGCTTACAAGATTCGAGGTCGAATCATTTTCAAGAAGGGGAGGATGATGCGGCCCAACATATGAAGATCCATTAAGAGTACTAATTGGACCAATCACAAGACCCAAGTCCAAACAATTAAGGCAACCCTTCATTGGTGATGTTCACAGATTGTGGAAATCCAAGTCAAGCCCATTTGCAAAATATGAAGAACTCAAAGCTTTTTTTTTTTATAATTGTTTAAGTGCTGATTTTGGTGATTAAATTAGGCCCAAATCAGCCCTATTATTTTTTGTCATCATTAATTTAAATTTTTTGGCAAAAAAAGAGAAAACACTAATTTATATTTAGAAAGGATTCCTTAAATCCCTTTCTAAATAAAACTCTATTTACTTGTTTTCTAGATTAGGTTTAGGACTCTTTTCCCCATTATATTTAGAATTATATTACTGCCCCTATACCTATAAATAGGGCACATCCATATCAGTTTCGATGAGGCTTTAATTCAATAAAATTCTTAAGTTTTTCTTTACACTTGTGTAAGAAACCTTATGGCTAATTGTGGACTCAATTAGTGGCTAGTCGTGGACTCGACTAGCAAATTGATTCGTGGATTCGAATCAATCTTACTTTCTCCAACCTTAGATTTAGGTTCGTGGACTTGTTCTTGAATCGAAGGAAACTAGATCCGACTCTAGTTGATTGAAGATTGCAACATCAAGGTACTTGAAGCTACATGGGACTCTTCCAAGTCTTTGAGGATTCGAGACAAAGGGTTTCTCGTGAGGTTTAAGGTATTTTGATCCATCTCTATCTTTACTTTGAGAGCATTCTTGGGACAATATTCCATCTTTATGTGAACCTTGGAGTTCATATCAAGTGATAAAATAGAGACACATCCATTTTCGATGCTTGAAAACCAATAGATAATAGAAAAGTGTGCACATGATTTAACCAAGCCCTAGGGGCTTGTTTTAGGCCATAAAGAGATCTTTTCAGTAAGCAAACATAATTTGGATGATGATCATCAATATAACCAGGTGGTTGCTTCATGTACACAGTCTCAGATAAATTTCCATTTAAGAAGGCTTTTGAACATCAAGTTGTTTAATAAACCATCTAGACGATAGAGCTAGAGAAAAGAATAACCTGATTGTGGTTGGTTTAACCATTGCACTAAAAGTATCAAAGAAATCCTGACCTGGTACCTGGTTAAACCCCTTTGCTACAAGTCTTGCCTTATGCCTCTCAATAGAGCCATCTGCCTTTCGTTTTGTACGAAAGACACATTTGCACCCAATAATGTTCAAACCTGGCTGAGATGGCACAAGTTGCCATGTCTGATTTTGTAGAAGGGCATTAAATTCTTTGTCTATAACCTCACGCCATTCTTGAAACTTAACTGCATGTGCATAACAAGTAAGATCTGAAGGACACACCTGAACCGTTAGTCGTTGGAGGAGCTTGAGAGCGACTACGAGTGTTTATCTCGTGAGTTTGAATTGTGGATTTAACAGATTTGCCTCGACGACGACCGTGAGGCCGCTTGGCAGGTTGATTTGTTGGCTCAAGTGGTTCGGGCTCGGGCACGTCTAGCGGGTTAGAATTTGTGTGAGGCGGTGAGGGCGGTGTGTCGTCGCTGCTGTGCGGATCAAAAGGTGCCGCGGGTGGAATCGGGAAATTCCCGCGGGGAGGAGCAGCTGGTGGCATGTGATGAAGAACAGATTCAACATAGGGAATATTTTGCACGGGTTGAGAAGACTGCACAATAGTGTTAGTAGCAAAAGGATAAACTGTCTCATCAAACCTTACATGCCTACACACATAAATCTTGTTAGTCTGTAAGTCCATGCACCTATACCCCCGAAACGACTCAGGATAACGTAGGAAGACACATGGAGATGACCGGTATGAGAGTTTGTGACGATTATATGGCTTGAGATATGGATAACATAGACACTCAAAGACACGAAGAGAATATGAGGGATTGGAAGCATGAACTTTAAAGTGAGGACTCAGATTATTTAATATGACAGATGTCATTTTATTGAGTAAATAAACTGCAGTTTCAAAGTCATAATCCCAGAATTTATATGGAACAGAGGCACGGGCTAAAAGAGCCAGATTAGACCTGTTTCAACTGTGTCTACGTTTTCTTTCGACACGACCGGTTTGTTCATGGATGTAGGCACATGATTGTCTATGAACGATACCTAATTGAGTAAAGGAGTGATGCAATTTTTTGTATTCAGCTCATAAATCAAATTGAATGGCTTTAATCTTTCTATTAAAAAACTGTTCAACCATTGTACAAAATTTATCAAAGATGACATACAGATCAGATTCTAATTTCATGGGAAAATACCAAGTATAACGAGTATAACTATAACACCCCTAATTTTTAAAACATTTAAAGCTTATGAAATCAAGGCAAATCTATTATTAATCATCCAAACAGAGCGTAAACTAATCATAAGAGTCGGGGTGTTATGCCACACCTAGATTTGAGAACCTAGATGCACAGGCTACAACTAACTAATCTAAGCATAATCCACAAATAATATTCAAATACAATTCAAGGCACACATGCCATAACTATGACTAAAACTAACTAATGCTAAATATGCGGGTCCGTCTAGCGCACTCTGAAGCTACTGGTCAGTACCTGAAAAATATGCGGTATAACAACCGTCAGCTGTTAACCCACTCCCACGCGTCGAGTACCATATAGGTAGATATAAGCATATCATTTTGAAACCGGAATACATATATAACCTAAGCAACTCTAGCTTTTAAACCGAGATCATGACTCAAGACACAACAACAGACTTGACACTATAGAACAATAATAAAGACTAGCGTGCATCCTAAGAACACAAGGCAAGGCATAACAAACAAGTGAGCTCATAAAGAACAAATAGAGACAACAATGGAATTCAAAGACAATCAATTAGCAAGTAATCATCAAAGCACACAATCCATCTTCCAACCTTATACCAAGTTCCAACCTTTTTACTCCACTCCATCCTATATCAGTTCCAACATGTACCTCCAGGCCAACCTTATACCTCCTCCCTTATTCCTTCGGAGCAACTACATGCCCCACTCCGTAACCACCAACAAGTCCACCAACATGGTAGCACCGAAGTGTCATTCGCATGGTCCATGTGTAACACCCCCCAAAACATGCTAAATAAAAAGCCTTAACACATGCAGATAACACAACTAAACACTAGCACAGCGGAAGATTAAAAGATAACTGGATAAACGTAAATCTCAGTCATGGGGTGTTACGCCACGTTTACCAACAACGATAAACGCTACAGCAAAATCTGCATGGTTCACAACTATCCCAAAACTCACATGTCTATAACTAAATTGGCTCACAGGTCTAAGACAAACGAAAGGAGCTAAACTATCGGCACTAGACATCGCGCTCGTCTAGACATCACCTGAAAGAACACAACAAAAACATAGAACAACGCCCGATCAGCGAATAATGCTGGTAACACACCAATACCTGTTAAGTATCATACATAGATAGGATATATATACAAAATCATTTCAAAACGGAATACATATATATAAGTGTAAAACCAAGAGTAAAAATACCAACTCAAGACTCATCACTCTCAAAGATAACACGGGAACACATCCCAAGATCACAAAGGACAACAACAACTCAAGGATAAAGACACGACAAATGGCAATACATGCCTAGGCAACACATGCCTTTGTGACTACACATGTCACAAGAAGAGAACACACAACCACGGCTACACAAGCCCTCGTGACATCACACATCACGAGTTGATATGCCTTCCTTATGCCCTGTTCTAACTTTATGGCTACCCCCAACCTTATATCTAGTTCCAACCTTTACCTCCAGGACCACTGTATACCAAGTCCAACCTTATTCCCCCGGGAACCGTCGTTCCCCCTCCAACAGTCCTCCAACAAAACCACCGATTTCATAGTACACGAGGTACCGTACACACACATGGAAACACATGCCCTTGATAACACATGTTATCCCAGTAACAATCACGTGAACCTTACACAAAGGCCACAGCTCCATAATCACGTCACGGCCACCACGAGGACCGCTGCAATACCTTGGTTAATAGTGTCCCATACCACTAGGACCACTGCAATACCTTGGTTAATAGTGTCCCATACCACTAATCGTGCAATCCAGGTAAAGCCACACACGCGTCACCCCTCAACAAAAATCAATCAACAGATCACAACGAAGGTATGAAACATACTTACTCAAGGAATGGGTCACAGCCCAACAACAACAACGATGAATAACACGATCACTCGCCGGCGGCAAGCCTCCAAGCAGCCGGTGCCCGGAGGGTATTCGTCTGCCGCTGCCGGCGATGCCGATTTGGGCAGCGGGTAGGTGGCGAGTCCTCCTACCCCCACTGACTCTCTTTCAATATTTTGGTCCCGGGATCTCTTGTGGAGCCCGAAACCATGTTTAGATACTTTTAAACACAAATGACGACACCATGTAGTCAAATAATGGATCAAAACCAAGAATCATATTGAACATATGCTAACATGACTTCTAAACATAAATAACACCCGAACATGCGAAATTCCACCCAAATATACCAAGGATATCATAATACGAAATTCACAATCCATCCTAGGGCTCTAACCATATTCAAATCATGATTTTTATATTTAAAATCAAGAACATCAAGATTTATCAAGAACATCACACAATCATCAAGATTCTCTTATAATCATCAAGATTATCAAGATCAACACATAAAATCATCTCATCAATCATCAAGATCATATCATCATCATCATAAACGATTTATCAAGACACAAGCATAGAGAATGAGCCAAAAAAGGAGATTATAGCAAAGAAAATAGGTTTTGTTGAGACATGAGTTACCTCTTAGCCTTAATTAAATTCTTTGGCTATTAAGGGTCTTTCTCTAAGATCTCCTCTTCTTGATTTCTCCTATGTTGGTGATAAGAGAATTCTTGGGGATTCTTGTGTGGTGATATCTATTGTGATGTCAATTCTAGGTGCTTCCTATGTCCTTATTTATAAGCGTAAGTGTCCTAATTAGGGTCTGAATGATATGGGCCTACTAATTCTATTTTTTATAGGAGTATGGGTTTAGTTTAGGGATAAGGGTCCATGGTCTATGGTGGACCCTTCCAAGTTAATTGATGGAAATTAATTCTCTTTTTTGGGTACATAATTAAATAATTAGTTTGGATTAGAGGTCATAACACGGGGTGTTACACTCTCTTCGGTTTTTCGGGTCGGAGTGTGAGAGACCCTTAGGATTGGAGATTCAATCTTTTGGGAGAATTAAATCCTTCATTGTTTTAAGGAAAAGTATAAAGTAGGGAGTTTCTGAACTACTGTAAAAATATTGTTTCACTTCTTTTCTCTTTTACTCTTTTACTTTCATTGTCGATTCAACCAATTCTCACACACAATCTTCATACATTTTGCAAAACAATTAAACAAGCTACAAACAAACTTTTTCATCAAAAATTTTAAAAAATCTATTCGAACCCCCCTCCCCCTCATCACCCTTCTAAACTTTTACTTGTCAAGACCAACACAAGTGTTATTAAAGTGGTTGTTCAAACGACTAACTAACTGATCGACTAAATAGATCTGATCTCTGATCTCTTTTTCAAAAACAAATTATTTGGTTTGTAGCTTAGTTAAAATATTTCTCAAAATGTCAAACTTGATATTGATCCCTAAATATTTTCAAACTAAATTTAAATATTTAATCAATGACATACTCATGCAAACAAAGTGCAATTAATCCATTGAACACTTCAAATTTATGCAATTTCACCTGATAGCAGGTTACCATCAATTTTGTTAGGAACAAGTGTAATTAGATTTTGATGATACCAAACTTGCTAGGATTGTAGACCCCTATTTTCCTTTTGGTTTGGAACTTTCGCTTTAGACGAAAGATGTTGTAACTCAACGTATGATTCGCACTATGTAGTACACGAATCTTGTTTGAGGATAGCATGATAGGTCTACTTGAAGACATGAAGACAAAGAGAAAGACGAGAGATCAACTCAGACCGAAAGATGGAAGGGTCTAACTTCGGACAATCATCAAATGACAATCAGCCTAGACGAAAGGTGTCATAGGAATGATATTAACAAAAACCAAGGAGCATTAAATGAATGGTACCATCTTGTCAGTGAAAAGGACAAAAAACCATGGTGCTTTTTATCATTATCGACTAAATAGTACAGCCAAATTAAATGCCCCATGCCCACTGGTCATTACCCGCTGATTATTGATTCGAAATTTCATCTCCCTCCAACGGATGAATTTCTCTTCACCTATAAATACCTCTCTTCACAAATAAGACTATATTTATTAATTTGTGTAACTCCTGATGTTTATATGCCATCTCATCAACTATATTAGTATATTACTTTATTTCTTTCCTACCTCTTTAAGCACACATTCATTTCAAGTTTAGTATTGCCTACAAAGATATCAGCTTTTCAAGACTAAAGATGTAGTCACAAACTATAAAGGCACAAGTGTCAAATAGGCCCATTTACTACTGCAAAATGTTCAATTCCCACCCTGAACTAAATTAAGTGTCAAATAGATCTATTTACCAGCTAAATTTGTTCAATTGACCTTTTTTACAGGTTGCCTATTAATTATTAAAATAAATAATTAAAAAAAAATTAAACAAAAAAAAAAAAAAAAAGAACAGTCACTCGCCGGACAGCCGGTGGCTGCCATTTCAAAGACAACCGGACAGCCATGGCTGTCTAATATGAGGTCCAGATCTGGACCTCAAAGGCCGGGAACGAGGCCGCCCTCGTTCCATATGGCCATGGACGGCCATGGCCATCCCCGGACAGCCATGGCCGTATGGAACGAGGGCGGCCATGGTCGCCACCCTCGTTCCCGGCCTTTGAGGTCCAGATCTGGACCTCATATTAGACAGCCATGGCTGTCCGGCGAGGACAGCCGGTGGCTGTTCTCTTTTTTTTTTTTTTTTTTTTTAATTTTTTAATTTTTTTAATTTTTTTAATTATTTTTTGAAAAATTTTAATTATTTATTTTAATAATTAAATAGGCAACCTGTTGGTAACCTGTAAAAAAGGCCAATTGAATGAATTTAACTGGTAGATAGACTTATTTGACACTTAATTTAGTTCATGGTGAGAATTGAGCACTTCGTAGTAGTTGATGGGCCTATTTGACACTTGTGCCAACTATAAATCATTATGTCATGGTGCATGAATACAAATAAAAGTTCCTTTATTCTTGTTTGCTGTTAAGGATCCGGCAGAGGTTATATGCATGTGCACATGCAATATTCTATGCATGTCAGTTAGCCAAAGGTAGAGGCCAAATATGAGAGAAAGGACAGAAGTGAAGAATGCAACCTAATGGGAAGATGAGCATGAAGATGTTAAGTATTGTGACAAACCAGTGCACCAATCCATATTAATTTTATTACCTAACCGTGTACATCACCACATATAGTGAAATGCTTCCCCTCAGGAACATTGATGTCAATAAGTGAGGGCAATGCTCTTATCTGCAACACAAGTTGGTATGCATATCTACCAAATAAAATCCAAGATTTTAGATGGGAAAATATAGAATGATTTTAAATTTAAAGAACAGAGAACTATATAAAATAATAATAATAATAATAATAATAATAATAATAATAATAACAACACGATTAACACCTTCTATGTAAGTTCTTTTGGCTTTTGAATTCCTCCATCATTTTCTTCACAAAATCTAAAGTTACAACATCTCCCTCGATCCTGGCACCAGTGTACTGTGACTCCACTTCTACAAGTAAATAAGAAGCAAGAATCAGAAGAATGACTCTAGAAGCTGAGAAGTAATGTGAAAAAATGAAAAAATTTGGCCCTGAAGTAGAAATTCAAACTATCCCCCATATATAGAATGGTGACATAGGATCCATATACTATCCCCCAGCTAGATCAGGATTAAGGCTCAGTTCAAGTTGTAAAAACTATTTCCATTTCTATAAGCTGTTGGAATAGCACAATGAGTAAATGCATATAATTTCAAGCATATATCTAGGTTTGTGATCGCCCAGCCTCTTTTTCTGTATGCTTCACAAACTTCTTCACACAAATTACAACAATCATCATCAAACTGCAAAAAGAATACAAGTTGATAAAGAGTGATACCTTAAGAAAAATCATTTGTAGAATACACGAATTACCCTCCTTCATGCGCTACTTCATGCACAACATGAATAATCTAAAATCAAAACAAAATAAGTAATGATGAGAAACAGTAGATGCCATATTAAAGAGGCCTTCGCATCTATTTCCACCGGATAGAGAATTTATGACAAAATTTTCAATTGTCAACCATTTTGAAATCAACCTTTAAATATTAGTCCCTGACTCCCTGTAGATAAACTAAGAGCAATTTCTTTGCCAAAACAATGAAACAAGAATATACAAGAGCATGTGCTATGAAAAAAGCAGAGTGTAAGAATCCAAAAGAAATGTGCCCATCAAGCTTTATATAAAACATTCTAGAAGCACCATAACTGAAAGCAATACATAATATCCAATAATCCAGAATGGCAGAGCCATGTCCAAATTCAACACTGGATTCAAGTCTCAAAAATCAGCCACAAACTAGAACTTCTAAAGAAACAACTAGCAATAGGAATATTATCCCAAAATTCGAAAGGAGCTTAACGTAATGAGTTACGCAAGAATGTACAGTACTAACCAGAATGGCTAAAAGAACAAATCGGTTGATCTTTGAAGGAACCATGGGAAATTGCTGCACAAATATCTAATTTTACTCATTACAACCCACAACATCATCTCAGGTACGGACCTACGTACTTAGATCAGATCTGAGATTTATTTTAAGAAAAAAAAAAAAAACAAAACAAAAGCAAGGACAGATCTGAGATTTACCTTTGGTGCGGTGGTGCGGAAGGGGTGCGGCGGTGGGAAGGGGTGCGGTGGTGGCTGCGGTGTGCTGTGCAGTGGCTGTGCTGTGGTGAGAAGAAAAGGACGACGTTGGTGGGAGTGTGAATAGCTTTTGGCCGTGAGGAGATTAAATTAAAATTTATTTTTTTTTGAACAACCTACAACGTCGGCTAATAGAATAGCCGACGTTGTAGGCTTTTAAAAAATGAAAAATCGCACTTTTGGTCCTTCAATTGTTCTCAGATATGCAATGTAGTCTCTTATTGTCAATTTTGCAAAATTAGTCCCTCAAATATTTCAATTGTAGCCAATATAGTCCTGCGGTTAGATTTATCACTAACTAGTGTTAAAATCATGGACAATTTGGTAATTTCACAACACTAAGTTTTATCCCCAATTTCTTCCTTCATCCGGCATTGACTTTTCAAATTTGTCCTCACACCGGAATCCATGGTCACGGCAACGCCGACGATCGGCGGCGGTCCGGTAGCCAGAATCTGCAAATTCTAGAAATGTTCAAGAAATGAATACGGTGCAAAGGCAATAGAGGAGGACTGGAGACACTATGTTTTTGCTAACCCATAGAAAGATAACCTTTTTAGAATCGCCGGCGATTCTCAAGTCCATGGATAATTACACAGATTCTCTTTTTTAAAATCAACGGAATACACAGATTTGAGAATCGCCGGAAATGGACTTGAGAATCCCCTATTATCTTGTTCCCTAAATTTATCTCCCAACACAGATTGTTGTTTAGGAAGGACGGGGAGATGATGATTTCCCAAAATATGATACATAACGCACAAGGGGATTCCCAAAATATGATACATAATGGACAAGAGAATCGCACAGGAAATGTGAAATTGAGGCAATGAACTTTGCATCATGGTACATAATGCAGAAGGGGGCTTTTGAAGACTGCAGAGAGGAAAACCAAACAATTCAGTCTATATAGTCGAGAGCCTTTTTTCGTTTCCCTTTCCCGATCGGGAACTCAGTGTACGGCAAACGCAAATTACAGAATCGGTTCTCAACTAATTGCGTGTCAAATTAGGATAAGAGTTCGCCGCAGAGAGGTGAAACAACGTTTCTCAGCGGTGATCCTTCGCCGCGGAAGCAAGTCGATTTAGGCAGCCGAAGCTCCAAGAAACGCGACCGACAGAAGCTTCTGGAGCAGGCTCGGCAGGAGCGTAATCGCCGACAGTACTTACGTCAGCAGAACTCGGCTGCCATCAAAATTCAAAATCCTCACCATTACCACCCATTTTTACTCCAAAATTCAAACATGAAATTGGGGTAGGTCAAATCGGATGAGGGAAGAAATTGGAGGTAAAACTTAGTGTTGTGAAATTACTAAATTGGCCATGGTTTTAACACTAGTTAGTGATAAATCTGACCGCAGGACTATATTGGCTACAATTGAAACATTTGAGGGACTAATTTGACAAAATTGACAATGAGGGACTAAATTGCATATCTGAGAACAATTGAGGGACCAAAAGTGCAATTTTCCCTTTAAAAAAATATATTAAATTATACAACATCGGCCGTTTGCACAGCCGATGTTGTAGATTAATTATATAAATTAAAAATAAAAATTAATTACCTACGACGTTGTATGTTTACCATTTTTTTTATTTTTTTTTATTTTTACTTATAACATCGGCTATTATCTATTAGCCGACGTTAAATGTTTTTTAATTAATTTTATATATTTAATTAACTTTTAACATCGGTTATATAAATAACCGACGTTAAATGTGAATTCTGTAGTAGTGAAAGGCTAATCTTTTATATCATGCACTGCACCTTGCATTTTTTCAAAAGATTAGTTAAGTGTAAAAACTTATCCCTACAACAATACAGAACCAAGCATCACCTTTTCTTGGGATACAAATTTTAATTTAAACTTTTGATGCTTGCAATCACAAAATGAATTACTCATCTACTCATCTACATTGCACTCAAGGTCTAATGTAATAACTTAGACGTGAGTTGAGCTTTCCTTCACTTGCAATTAAATAATTAGGCTTTCCATATCCATTCCGATGTACCATGTCCCTTGCAAGGACTCTTGCAAACGGATCCGTTAAATTAAACCAGGACCGTACAAAGTCCTGTGCTACAACACCATAACTTAGGAGCTCCCGTACATAGCTATATCTCATGCATATGTGTCTTAACTTGTCATTATAACTTATTGTTATATGCTTTGGCCAGTGTAGTAGCGCTGTCACAATTTACTAAAACTGGTGACATCGGTTTTGGCCAAACCGGAATCTAAATAATCAAATTCCTTAGCCAATCAACTTCTTGCATGTCAAAGCCAACGTAAGAAATTCAGATGCCGTAGTTGAAAAGGTAACTTTGCCTTTAGAAATCATAAAACAACACCTCCTCAAAGCAGAAATATCCATCTACTAATTGAGGAACAAGTTTCATGATTAGACATTCAACTGGCATTAGAAAATCTTTTCAGGATGGAAATTTCTATTAAACATAGTAAACCATAATTAATGATTTTATTCAAGTATATCAAAATTCCTTTTAATCTCATCCACTTAGCCAACAGAACATGATGATAGATAGAATTTTAATATTCTATCAACGAACCTGTGAAATAAAATATTTGATTGATTATACCGGAACTCACTTTATAGGTTCTTAGTCAATAAATATTTATTTCCTGTAAATTTCATGACCAAGAATTTCAATCACCATGTTGAACTCATTAACAGTGAGTGATTCCTTAAATAAAAAATTAAACCTCCTCCATTTGGAATACCGTCTACTTTCGAGAAATCATATACTGATAAACCTCCTCCATTCAAGAATATCCATTCACTTTGGAGAAGAAACCATTTTTTATTTAAAGCTTTTAACTTTTTATGTTTCTTCTAAATTGAAGAATCATACCAACTTAAATCATAATCCATGATTTAAATTTGAAATTCTTTTCACTGTCAATTTCCATACTAGATAAACTAGTAAACTTTTTGGCTTTCAAAATTTTAACACATTCTCAAAATGAGAAACTTTGTGTTAAATACATTCATAAATTTTATGAATTTCATTATGCATACCTCATGCATAAAACTTTCTACATCATATCCGTTCATCAGAAATATACCAGTATATTTTCAAGGCTTTCTCCCTTTATCAGAAAATTCACAGAATATTTCCAAAGGCTTTCTCCCTTAAATAGAAATATATATAACATATTTCAGACTTTCACAAGGATAAAATTACCTGTGTGCTAAAATAATCAATAATTTCATGCATGACATTGAAATTATTTCCAACTTACAATCATTAAACATTGTAACCATGCATAAGAAAACAACAAATTGATAACACCAAATTAATTCAAATTTTGGCAGATTTACAGCACCTCAAGCTCCAACATATTATATATGTATCTTTGTATACTATGCATGCAACCGAGACAAAGTCTCAATATTAAAATATTTATACACATGCATAACCATATCCTTGTATTTAACAAGCTTTGCAAAACTCAACAGATTTTGCAAATCTTCTAGACATAATCCAGAACTTAGCTAATAAATAAATAAAACTTACAATATTCACGCCGAGGCCGAAACAAATAAAAATTATTGTACCGATTTCATCCTGTAACTTGTATTTGCTTTAATGATCATCACTTCCGGCCTTAGATACACTGAAACCGCACACCCACTCTAGGGAAGTATACATCTTCTCATGCCAATTAAATCATTGCTAATAAATGATTTATTTATATAAAATCATTTTCACATCTCACTAATCATTTTCGCATAACTTGATACCCCATGATTTTTGTGAAGATGAAAACAGACTGCATAACATGGACCAAATCCATATGTATGGCATGCACACGACCTACCATGAACACCATGCAAACATCTACACAGAAATCTTCTTGTACATAAACAAAGACAAAGACAAAAGTGATTTATGTCATCCTCCCATCACCATATTCGAAATCTCATTCCGAAAATATTACCGTAATGGGAAACTGTTCTTTCACACCTGACATCTTGCCTTCAAAACTTTCAAGGCAAGACCAATGATCACAGATTTATAATTTCAAGCTTATAGATTGTTGGATAATGGGCTTATAATCTGTAATACATTTGAGATACAACAATAATAAAGAATACAACAGGGAACAAAAAGTGGATCATTTGATATCTTCAGGCGTGTAATCACTTTCCTATAAGCTTTAAATCTCCCTCTATAAAAGCAACAAGGTTCAAGATTTAATCTTATGAGATACAAGAAGATGAATGAAATTCTCAAGTTGCTTTGTTTGAGAATTTCCTGTTGAAATGAAATACTGTGAAATTTCTCAGTTTTATGCAAGTTTATTGCATGTGTGTTTTTCAGATGATTCTCCAGATTTTATAGATGTAAAAATCAGTTTGGAGAAGTTTACATGGAAGTTAATTATTTAAATTTAAAACTTAACTTCCAATAGATATATCTTATCTAATATATATATATATCACACATGTGAAAAGATAATTACGTATAATATATACGTAACTAACAAAGTATGAACTTTCATATGCATACAATATAATTAAATAAATAATATCAATACATATATATATATATATATATATATATATATATATATATATATAGAGAGAGAGAGAGAGAGAGAGAGAGAGAGAGAGAGAGAGAGAGAGAGAGAGAAAGAGGGAATAAAGTTCAAATGCGGCGGGGTCTTCCCGTGCGACGGTGCGGCGGAATTCCAGAATACACCAACAGTGTTAACAATATGCACCAACAGTGTTAGAAAAACACACCACAATGAAATGCAATAAAACATCACAGAATACACAACAGACTAAAAAAAATACACCATATAACTCACCACCCCCAATGGTGTATTTCTGAACCGTGTATGGTGTTTTTACTCACACCTAATGGTGTGTGTTTGGTGATGCAGGGCTCTGTTTACTCTGTTTTTTGTGGTGTATTTCCTAACGTTGATGGTGCATATTTGTTGAACTATTGGTGTTGCCGCACCGTAAGAAATCGCCGCACCGTAAGACACTGCCGCACCGTAAGTTTAATTTTGTTAAACCTCATTGCTGTATAAAAATGACACCAATAGTACCATCAGACTCTTTCAAATACAATGAAAAATGCCATTTTGTCTACAATTATGACCCGGATTTGATTATTTTTATGAAGCAAACTTTGAATGAATAGCACTTGGTTCAATAAAAAATAAAGACCACATGTGCGTACAATGTAGAATACATAACTGCGCACACAGTACCAGTTATGTGTGCACACGGTTCCATATATGTGCATACAATCACAGTACAATAAACATGTTCACATCAAAGACTCCAAGCCTCCATAACAAAATGCGTGCGCACACAGTAGTAACAACGTTACAACCAAACTGTCAGCGCAAGGAATATTAAATAATTTAGACCATGACACAAAATAAGCAACATCACAACTATGCGCACACACGACAATGTATATGTGCACACATGCTGGAGATTAGAATACAACGGAACGCACAACACAATTTAGTTATTAGAATTGAGAATAATCAAACCCGAGCAAATCGCATGCGCACACAGTACCATATGAATATCCACACATGGGCGGAGATAGAGCAACGAAATCATTAAAAGCAAAGCATGAGTAAATTGCATGTACACACAGTAAGATATGAATGTGCACACATGGGTGCAGATAGAACCATCCCATTCAGTATAAGCACACCCTGAGTAAATACCCTGCGCACACATTACGATATTAATGTGCAAACATGCAGAATGAATCAAATTAAGTAGAAACAATAAGTAACAACGATACAAATACCACACAAAGCGAACCAAACATTCATAGGCAAAAAATGCGTGTTTGCATAATTTAAAGAAGGCATGTGGCCAGTTCTACGAACAACTAAACATAATATGGGTAGAAGGTCGTGCGCACACATTGCAGACTTGTAGAGTAGGCATGTGCGCAATTGAAGTAGCAATAATAACTAATGTGAGCACAGTATTAAGTAGATGTGTGCGCATTACATGCAGCGTCCAAAATAGACCTAACTAGATAAAAAAACATGACTAAGTGGAAGGAAGAGGAGTAGATATTGACTGGTAAGCCCGAGACCGGTTGTCTAGCCGGTTGGTGCGCACACGTATACATACATTCCAACAAAGTCCAGAAATTGTTTAGAATTGTGTTGCATATTTTGTGACATGCATGACCGTGCAAACACTATTAATCTAAATAGTTATTAGGGTATTTGCACCATAATTCTGTGTGCGTGTGTTTGCATAATCGAAGGATTGCCATCCCTTAACACTTTCTCATTCTGAATATCATACTTAGGTTTTCCAATCACTGTTATCTTCCTACTTGTGCACTAATTTGTTTGTATCCAATTGACATGATTTCTTCTTTTTTTTTTTGAAAATACATGATTTCTATTTAATCATTCATATATAATGATGCACAGACCGTCAATCAATAACACACTGCCTACGAACTGGATCTAGAACAAATTAACAATGGATTCTGGGTGTTTACCTAGTACTTTAGGCGGCACATACTCCGTATTCGTGTCCATGAGTGCTCACCATTTGCTTCGCCCGAATTTCGTTCTTGTAATTTGTTTGGCGTAAGTTGTATTGCCGTTCGTGGGTGGTGGCGGCATATATTATGTGGTTTAATCCTTCCATAATTATTATTCTTTAATTTAGGATCCATATCAAATGCTAATTCTTAACCGTAATTAGGATTAGGGTATATTGTCTTAACTGCCCCTCTTCTCATTAATTAGGATTCTCAAATATTTTTATTCCCTTAAATCTAATCCGTTAATCTACTCAAATCTTATGGCTTCTATTTGTCCATATACCTATGGTTGGTTTACTTGAGTGCATGTGACCATGCAAAGAGTAAAAAATGATACACATATACATTCCATGCATACTGCATGCACAACCACACCAAATCAACAAAGCAGATGCCCGTCGATTTGATGGACACCGAAAGCATTGATTCGTTTAAAACTAACGATTCGTTAACACCAACGAATCATTAAACTTCGGTTCCAAAACATTTTTCCCAACTTACTTTCTACCAAACTAAAATAATATTTATAACTCCACAACTCCAAATATTATTTAAGCTTTCATGGTAGTCCATCTGAAACATTAATCGCCATTACTATATAAATTTTCAACAAATTTTCCAGTACTTTGCTTCGACTTAAGCGGACACAGATGGAGCTAGAAAAATGCTTCGACTTAAAGCATGACTATTTGACATTTCTTTAATTTCCCAGGTGGACAATATAGAATCTCAGTGGAATGTTTTGCAGTCTCATTCAGAATTCCCATGATTTCACAGAACTTGTGGGCTTCCATCAAGAGTAAGGAAAGAGGAAAGCTTAAGTTTATGGGGCAAATTTAATATGCTTATAATGTGTTTCATACTAAAACCCACTTACACAAATAGTTTTACGTGTTTGATGTAGTGAATTCTGATTTTAGTTTAATGCTCACCGCATCCACTATATGAACATGATTGACTTGTAGGTACTTGGCTCCATTAATTTCACAATCTTTCTTGGATATTGGTTCTGTCTCGAGGATTCTGGATGGCATAATGAAACATTGTTTGCAATTTTGCTGGAAGATGTAGAATCAAGAGGACAGTGGAAATACTGATGAGCTACAGCATATCGCCCAGGTATGACTTGGCTCAAATAACATGATTGTGAAACATGTACTTGCACATTCTTTATCAATGGTCATGTATCACATTTTCATGTAATTATTATACCATGCGCCTAGTTTTTTTTTTTTTTTTTTTTTTTTTCTGACACCACACATTTCTTGCTGAAATTCATCAGCAATTTAACAAAAAATCAAACTCCTTATACACTATACTGCGAAGTAGTAGGCTTGCCGGGAGCCAAAGAACGCCATTCCTGAGGCGTTTTCTTTTGCGCCTCAACTTCAATTCTTTCTTCGAGGTAAATATCCCATGCAGAGCCGTTTCTATCACTTAGAGTTTCATCTTCTTCAACAAAATCTGAACTTTGTTTGTTGTGCGATCTCAACAGGTGACTGCAAGAGGCGTATTGAACGTTGTCAGGCCTCACCCACACCTGCGATGACTGCGGTTTTCCACCGCTCTATAATTTGCATGAATTATATTGAAGAACCAAAAGCCCCATCATTTCAATGGAAAATGCATGTAAGCCATTTAACATTCTGTGACTTAACATGTATATAGCTTTGATAGAAAATATGAGTCATACCAGATTTTTCTGTCCACAAAAAATGAAAAAAAAAAAAAAAAAAAGAAGAAGAAGAAGAAAGAACACAACACATTATGTGATGTGTGTCCTAATTTATACTATGTGGGATCATGTTATGCCTGATCCTTTGCTTGCTTGCTAGCTGGTTAGAATGATTGATTTCGTATGTAATCTGGTCTCTTCTTGCCGAATATCATCGCAATAAATATAAAATAAAAAAAAATTATAATACGCATTCAAAGTTCAAGAACTTTGGACGCGTATTTTTTTTAAAAAATAAAAGTCCAAAGTTCAAAGTTGTTTTTTTACTAAAAAAAATACAATACGCGTCTAATGTTCCTCAACTTTGGACGCATATTGTAGTTTTGCGCGTCCAAAGTTACTTTGAACGCTGATTGTTCATACAATCAGCGTCTCCCACATACGCGTCCAAGCAACTTTGGACGCGTATTAGCTTTAACTTTGGACGCGAATGACTGTTTCTGTACTAGTGCCAATTACATCATGAATGACATAAATCAAAGATCATTCTTATAAGGGGGGGTATACCACTCCTTAAATAACACAGAATTGCACAAAGCTATATTCGGAGAAGAATTCGTCACTTTGACATCTTAAATTTAGTCAAAAGAGGATTATCATGATTTGTTGATAATTTCAATCCTTCTGAGATTGATATAGGATTTATGGAACAAATAATAATTCAATTTTGAATTAGCAACTAGTCAATTGTATACGAGAGTCATGTTGCATGCATGAGAAAAATTTCCATAAATAAACATGCAAACTGAGAGAAGTAACTCCAAGAAGTAAACTTCCTTTGGAAAATAAAGTCCGGGAAGTAAACTTCATTCGAAAAGTAAAATTTCAAGAAGTAAGATTAGAAAGTTAAGCTTAGACGGGTAAGCTTAGAGAAGTAAACTTTCCGAATAGTCACTTCGAGTAGTAAAATTAGCAAGGAAATTTAGAAAAGTAAAATCACTTTGCATTCATAACAATTTGGGTCCTAAAATAACTTGCGCTCACAAACACTTTTAGAGTATATATACTTCTCGGGCATGAAATAAATATTACTGATAAGTGTTAAATTGTGTCATTTTTATAGGGTAATTAGGAGCTATATTTTGATAAATCAAAGCCCTTTGAGTATATTGTGTGCTTAAAATAGTTTGTTTTGATTAAAATGAGATATAAGGAATAATTGGGTTTGCATTTGTGAAAACAGCAAAGTATTGACAAAATCGGGACATTTCGGCTGCATTTTAGAGTCGGGAACATATCTAAGGCTAGGGGTGTCCGATCAAGGCGATTCAAGCGACATAAGAAAGGCAATTTGAAAAGCTACAATATTGGTGAAGACCATGGAAGCTAACATGGATTTCGAAGCAGTCAAATCTGGCGAACAAACGCAACAACAGCTGCTATTATGAGCCCGTCATGGCGTGACGGGTTGCGTAACCAACCTCACGCCCCAATGGCCAGCGTAAGGTCCCCCACCCCATCCTCACGATGTAAGGAGTGGCGTGACTAGGCAGCTCGGGAAGAGTGCGCGCGGGATTAGTTATTCTCTATTTACGCCCGCGTCACACCGTGAGCGCAGCGTAAATGGGATGCCGAACTACCCTTAGGGGTTATAGGCGAGACTTCTCTCCATCGTTCCACATTATACACTTGACAATTTCTAATTTTAGAGAGAGAAATATTTTAAGAGCTTAGAGTTTTAGATCTATTGGAGATTTGTGAAGATTTTCACGCCAAATTGAAGGAAATAGATGCAACTAGAGATTACTTGTTGGTAACAATCCTTTCTCCCATATTTAATTTCTAGAATTGTGTTTCAATTTCATGGATTGTGCTAGCTTAATTTCTTCTATTGTATCTCTTGGATCTATGATGTGTGGCTAAATCTTGTGAGGTTGGAAGTGTATTTTGCATGCATGTATTAGGATCTTAAATTGCTCGGAATTTGAGTTGTGATTTGTGCATATGCTTTTGTTATGGATGATATTGTTGTTGCTCCTCACTCCTTGGTGGCCACATTGAGTGAGGGTGTTTGAGAGAGATCAGTTGATGAGAGATCATAACTAATCGTAGTCTTTGTCATCCGCATTCCCCGCCCTTTGATTCGAGAGGGCAAGCCCCGGGAAGGAACGTATGGAATGTGTTTGATTAAATGCCGAGGCCAAAATGGTTTTGAGTTAGAGGCTTAGACATATGCCTAATATTACCATCGAACCTCAAGAGCCACACAAATCACTTCCACTTTAATCCAATTATTGAAAGCCACTACATGTGCGCAAAATACACCACCCAACCTCCCATCTCCCTATTGTCAATTTACGAATTACTTTGCACTTGTTTGCTAAGTCACTCGCATGACCACCTCCCTTTCTTTTGAATAATAACCATCATTTGTTTAAGATATTCTTGGGTAAACGCCGACACCTTACAATCTCCAAATTTATCATCCACGCGAACGATACTCGTGGTGGTTCTCATCCCCGTTTTATACCATTACCCGTTACCTACACGACCATTGCACACCTATTTTTTTGACGACGCATTAAAGAGAGAACCGTAATCAAAAAGCATCCCATCAAAATGGCACTGTTGCCGGGGATGGCAATCGGTGTTGTGTAAAGTGCCTCTTGTGTTGACTTAAGAAGTGTCTTTGCAAAAGATTTAGTTTTCTCTTATCTTGTTTTTCGCATTGAGTTTGTTTTCTTTATTTGTCTTTACTTGTTTTTTGATTAGTGAAGTATAATTGTTCCTGTTACTAAGTGTTTTATTCTTCGTAAATTAGTTTAGTTAATTTCTGGAAAAGTACCAAAAAAAAAAAAAAACAAAGAAGATGTATTTCCATTGTGACACCCCGTAAATCCAATTTCTATTTAGGGATTAATTAAGTAATTAATCCTAATCTAATTGGTAATTTATTCTTTAAATTCCTGAAAATTCAATAGTCGAGGACTAGTAATTGACTAGTCAACCCAAGTCAATGAGTTGTACTCTAAGCTTTGTGAATAGTTCCCTTGTCCCCTTACACTTTTCCATCTTAGTAAGGGTAATGAAGACATTTCACCTCATGATTGTATCCCAAGCTAACCTAGGGCTATCTTTCATTCTTTCCCTAACACTCTCAAAACAAAAGCTCATCCTTCTCTCTAGAATTTAGCTAGCTTCTTCTTCAAGCCAAGTTTGGGCATTCCAAGATCTTCAAAGTTGGTCTCCAAGATTCCACCTTTCCTACTCTTGAGCATCTAGGAGGGTAAGATCTTTGGTCCTTTAGTGTTTTAGTGCTTTTAAATGTATCTTTTTCTAAAGATGAAATCTTTATGGTCTTGTGGTGTGTTCTTGAAGTTGGTGTTGAAGGAGAGCCTTGTTAGAAGCTTGTTAAAGTGTAAAAAGTGAAGGTTTAAGCTACAAGAGGTAACCCATGCTTTACAAAATCTATTTTCTTACCTATATGATGATTTCTTGACTTCTACATGTGATTTTTGCTATGAAATGTGAGATTTGATGCATTGCCTTGTGGGAATGCATATCTAGAGCTTGTTATTAGGATTCTTGTATGCAATTGCTTGGCTATTCCTTTGATTCAAGTCATATTGTTGTATTTTGTGAGATTTTGGGTGTTTTGGACTTGAATTTGAGCTTGGTGTTGAAAATCCCCGAAGGGATATTTTGGTACAGGGTAGTGTACCCGCGGGCGGAACGGTGGGTAGAGCTCCACCCGCCGCCCCACCCGCGGGGTACATGGCTCGTGGAACTTGGTTCCCGCGGGCGGAACCACGGGTGGGGGTCCACCTGTGGCTCCACCCGCAGGGTACAATGGTGGTTTGTGTGGAGATTTGTTCCCCGTGACTCTTTTGACTCGGTAGTTGATGTTTTAACTTCCCGATGTTCTTTTGTTGGGATTTTGAGTGTCTTCTTGATGTTTCGTATGTCTAGAACTATGTGGTAGGAATCCATGTAGGATTTGGTGTCTTGAATCGTGCTAAGTGTTCAACCTTGTGATTCGTTGAACCATGATGAGTCTTATGTGTTCTTTGGAACTATGTTGTGTTTACCCGTTTTATAAGCATGCTAGTTCGGTGTTGAAATGCTAGTGTGTGTGGTTTGTTCTTTCCTATTGTGGATGATAACTTGTGTTGATCATCGTTGTTGTCGGATTGTGATCCTTTCCTTATTGAGTATGGTTACATATCTTTGTTGTGATCCATTGTTTGATTCCTATGATGGTGTGGTGTGTGTGGCTGTACCTGGATTGCATGATTAATGGTATGGGACATTAGTCACCAAGGTACGGCAGTGGTCCTCATGGTGGCCATGATGTGATTATGGAGTTTGTGACCTGTGTGTAACGTTCACGTGTTCTTGGGTGGCTTCGGCCGTGTGTGTGAACGGTACCCTCGTGCACTATGAAATCGGTGGTTCTGTTGGAGATTGTCGGAGTGGGGACGACGGTCCTCGGAGGCATAAGATTAGACTTTGGAGTACAGGGGTCCTGGAGGTAAAGGTTGGAACTGGTTATAAGGTTGGGGGTAGCCATAAGGTTGGAACCGGGCATAAGGAAGGATTATTGAATTCGTGATGTGTGATGTAACGAAGGCATGTGTTACCAATGTGTGTTTCTCTATTCGTGATGTGTGATGTCACGAAGGCATGTGTTGCCGAGGTGTGTTTCTTTATCCTCATTTGTTGAGCATGTCGGGTGATAGTATTCCGTTTTGAAAATGATTTTGTATATACTATCTATGTATGATACTTAACGCGTATTGATGGGTTTCTAGGATTATTCGCTGACCGGGCGTCGTCCCATTTATTTATGTGCTTTTCAGGTCCTGAGTAGTCGGCGAGCGCGTTAGAGATGGCTAGTTTAGTTTCCCAGACAGTTTTTAGTTGTGTTTTGGGCCTGTCTGCCCCTTATGTTGAACAATACGTTAGATTGTTATTGATGGTTTTTGCCTGTGCGTTCACAATGGTGTGAGCGTGGCATAGCACTCCCTTTTTATGGCTTTATATATATACACTTCCGCTGTGTTTTACTTATGTTTGTGGTTAGATAATCTTGCATATTTAAGTTTAAAATGGCATGAAAATCAGAGGTGTTACATCCATAACCCCATAGGTATGATGAGCTTCATGAGTACCCGCTCTATCAGGAAGATTCTTGGTCATCTTCCTTACCTCACAATGATGAAACGGTACCCCTCACCTTCTTACAACTATCCACCCCTGCACGATCAATTAGAAAGGGTACACGTTAATGATGCACACCTATTCCAGCCTGCATACCCAATGGAGAATTCATTCCATCTAGACGCCTCTTGGCAATATGAGGATCACACCATTGACCCCCCAAGTAATTATACTTGTTGGAATGAACCATGCTACGCTGTTCAATCTTTGTCACTGCCCATAGAAGAATATGATTGCCTCGATAGGAAAGTTAACGAATTTAAGCCAGAGAAGACATGGCGGACCTAAGAACTGCAATTAAAAAGGAAGTAAAAGACGAAACTGTTGCCTATCGAGAAGAAACTCTAGAACCGATGAAGAAAATAGAAGCTACATTAGCTTGGATGATCGAGGATGTCAATAAGAGGAATCAGATGGAAGTTCATGTTGTCACACTAAGGAGTGGAAAGCCACTCCATGAGACAAAGACCAAACACATTGACCCCCTAAGGGATGACGTCCCTTGCACATCTAAGGATGTTCCACCTTCCGATGGAGAAGAATCAAAGGACGAGGGCGAAGAAGAAGAGCCTATACCCTTGCAAGTAGACCAACCTTCCAAGAAGGGAAAAGAGATAGCAACTGAAGCTCCCGCTACCCAGAAACCTAAGGTCCCATTTCCTCAGAGGTTTCAAAGCGACATTGATAATGCCAAGTATGGGAAGTTCCTCGAGATGCTACAACAATTGTATATTGAAATACCATTTGTAGATGCACTTGGAGAAATGGCTCGGTATGCGAAGTTTCTTAAGGAATTGTTGTGTAACAAAAAAGGTTAGAAGAAACAGCTACCATAGTTGTAACACCCCGTGTTACGACCTTTAATCCTGGATTAATTATTTAATTAATTCCGTTAATGATAATTAAAAAGGATTTAATTTGGGTAGGATTCCCTTTAATTAATTAATGTGGTCCACTATGGATCGTGAACCCTTGCCGAAACTAGAGTCTTAAGCCTATTAGGAATAAAGAGAGTAGACCTTTTACTAGTCAGATTCTAATTAGGAATCATAGACCTATATATCTGTTAGGAATAAAGAAAGTAGGCCTTTACTACTCAGATTCTGATTAGGATTCCTGACTCTATAAATGGGGCATTAGAAGGCAATTAGAACCCTCACCACCCATAGTTATATTACATGAAATTATTCCCAAGAGATTCCCCACCACCAAGCCTAGGGAGATCAATCGGATAGAAATCTTAGGGAAGAACCTTAATAGCCAAGGGAGGATTAATTAAGGCTAAGAGGTAACCCATGTCTCAACAAAACCTATTTTCCTCACTATATCTTATTCATTGGCTCCTTTGATATAGGATTATGTGCTTGAGTCTTGATAGAGCTTTGCCTAGGATTTATATTGTGTTTATGTGATAATCTTGATGCTTATGTGATGATCTTGATGTTCTTGATACTATAATAAATTATATGAATGATCTTGTATTTTGATTGTGTCTAGAGCCCTAGGGTAATAACGTGGATTTCGTATCATGTCATTCTTGGTTTGTTTGGGTGGGATTTTGCATGATCGGGTGTTGAGTCTTGGCATGTTTAGGGATCGTGTTAGGATGTATTTAGTGTGATTCTTGGTTTAATTCCGTTAATTAAATATGTGGTGTTGTCATTATGTGTTTGAATGTGTTTGGACATGGTGTCGGGTTTCACGAGGGATCCTGGGACCATAAAGTTGCCTGTGTATCAGTGGGGGGTAGGGGGGACTGACCTCCCGCCACCTACCCGCTGCCCGCCTTTACTGTTCCTGCGGGTAGCTGACGGGCGGTGGGCTGCCCGCCGGCCACCCGCTGGAATAGTACCCGCCGCCGACGCGTGTTTGGCGGGTGGTCCTCCACCCGCCACCTACCCGCTGGAATCCCAGCGTGGTTCGTGGTGTTTTTACCCGTTTGATGTTTTACCGTGTCTCGTTGTACCCCGTTTGTCGTGTGTGAGTCTAGTTTGACGTATCGGGTACCGTTCTTATGATAAAAGAGTCTTGTGTATTGCATGCTAGTTGAATTGGTATCCCGTTGGCCTAGGAGGAAGATGTATGATCCCGTAGGAGTGCCATGGGTGGGTTAAGGTAGTTTGTTACGTATGAGTTATGTTGGGTTAAGTGTTCCCCGATGATTCCCCCTCATTATGTGTTAATGTGGGTTGCATGTGTTTGGCGTCTATGTTGTTGTGCATGATAACCCAATTGGTTGCGATCAATTGGCTATAATGTGTAACACCCCATGTTACGGCCCCTAACCCGGACTAATTATTTAATTGTTTACCATAAATAATAATTAAAAAACGGATCTGATTGGGTTAGGATCTCCTTAATAAATTAAGGGGGCCCCACCATGGATCATTGACCCTTATCCTTAAACTAAACCATTAGTCCTATAAGGAATAGAATAAGTGAATCCTTACTATTCAGGCCCTAGTTAGGACACCTAAATATATATATAAGGACTTAGGAGGCACCTAGAAATCCCACCACAATTGATTCTACCACACAAGAATCCCCAGGAACTCCCCTGTCACCAAGCGTAGGAGAACCCACGAGGAGGAGATCTTAGAAAAAGAACCTTAGTAGCCAAGGATTCTAATTAAGGCAAAGAGGTAACCCATGTCTCAACAAAACCTATTTTCCTCGCTATATCTTCTTCATTCGCTCCTTTGATATATGATTCTGTGCTCGAGTCTTGATAAAGCTTTGCCTAAGGTTTATATGGTGTTTATGAGATAATCTTGATATCTATGTGTTATTCTTGATACTTATGTGATAATCTTGATGTTCTTGATTCTATGATAAATTATATAAACGGTCTTGTGTTTCAATTATGTCTAGAGCCCTAGGGTAATACCGTGGATTTTGTATTATGTTATTCTTGGTATGTTGTGGGAGTTTGCATGTTTGGGTGTTGAGTCGTGGCATGTTTAGGAGTCGTGTTAGGATGTATATGGTGTGGTTCTTGGTTTAAATCCGTTACTTGAATACGTGGTGTCGTCGTTTGTGTTTGAATATGTCTGGACATGGTTTCGAGTTTCACGAAGGATCTTGGGACCAAAATATTACATATGAGTCAGTGGGGGGTAGGTGGGGGTAGGGGTGCCCGCCACCTACCCGCTACCCCTTGCCCAGTTCCCAGCGGGCAGCCGACGGGCAAGCGACTGCCCGCCGAGTACCCGCTGGTTTGTAGCCCGCCGGGCACCCGCTGGAGTCTTGGTGCAGGTCGCGATGTTTTCCCGTGTCCCGTTGTGTCCCGTTGTACCCTGTTTGTCGTGTGTGAGTCCAGTTTGATGTATCGGGTACCATTCTTAGGATAAAAGAGTCTCGTGTATTGCATGCTAGTCGAATTAGTATCCCATTGGCCTAGGAGGAAGGTTCATGAACCCTTAGGAGTGTCACGAGTGGTTTAATGTGGTTTGCTACATATGAGTTATATTAGGATATGTGTTCCCCGAGGATTCTCCCTCGTTATGTGTTAATGTGGGTTACATGTTGTTTGGCTTCTGTGTTATTTGTGCATGATACCCCATTTGGTTGCGATTAATTGGCTGTAATGACTATCTGATGGGTTGAGAACCATCATGTATTAACCCGACCGGTTGCGATTGGTCGGCTATACAGGAAGTTGGATTGGTTGAGAACAATTGGCTGTTATATATATATATATATATATATATATATATATATATATATATATATATATATATATATATATAGGGTTGCGGTCCATAATCTGGTTGCAATCAATCATATTTGATAATAGGGCTGCGGTCCATAGTTTGGTTGTGATCAAACTCTTATGATACAAATGAACTGCGGTTCATTGATTGGTTGCGATCAATCTCCTTGTGCTGTGGTACAAGTTAAAGTGCTGTAGGGCCATGTCAGGGCTATATGCACTGACCCCTTGGCAATGGAACTCAAGGTTCGGGTCATGTGAATGGTCCTGTGGCACCACCATATGTGTGTACACCAATACGTGTCTTATTGTTGATTGTTTGACTGTGATGATAACTGGATATTGATATGGTTGGTATTGTGTAGTCTTGTGACCTTATGATGCATGCTAGAATCATTATGTTAACTGTATTGAATATATCTGCTATTGCTTGATTGAGTCTATTCTCGGAATTAAATTAGAGTTTCGTAAGTATATATGTATTCTAGTTTCAAAATGAGTTTCTTATATCTACCTATATTGTACTTAACGTGTTGGAGTGGGTTACCATCATTATTTGCTGAACAAATCTTATTTGGCTTTCAGGTACAGATGAATAGCTTCGGAGCGCGCTAGTTGGTATCGTGGACTTAGTTAGATAGCGCTAGTTTTAGTGAAGTGGTCTGTGTGCCTTGAGTTGTATTTGAGATATTAATTACAAGTTTATGTTGTGATATATAGTTTAGCCTGTGCATCTGAGTTCTCCATCTCAGATGTGGCATAGCACCCCGACTACTATGACTAGTTTATGCTCTGTTTGGGAATTACTAAGATATTAACCTTTATTTTATAGGTTTTAAATATCTTGAAATTTGGGGGTGTTACAATAGTACTTTGGGAGGAATGTTCTGCTTTAGTACATAAAGAGATGCCTCAAAAGCTCAAGGACCCTGACAGTTTCACAATTCCGTGCAATATCGGAGGGTCCAAATTCAATAAAGCCTTGGCCGATCTAGGAGCCAGTATTAACCTAATGCTCTATGGTCTTTACAAAAAATTGTATTTAGGAACTCTTAAGCTTACCCGGATTTGCATCCAGCTCGCCGACCGATCCGCTCAGTATCCTAGGGGCATTGTGGAAGATGTGCTGGTGAGGGTCGATAAATTCATATTTCCAATTGATTTTCTTATCTTGGACATAGACCCTGACGCCAAAGTACCCTTTATACTTGGGAGACCATTCATAGATACGAGTAGAGCCTTGATAGATGTAGGAAGTGGGAAAGTTATAATCCGAGTTGGGGATGAATCTGCAAGTTTTGATGTCACGAAATTGAAAAGATATCCTCTAGAGGGAGACGATGTGTGTTTTTACATTGATGATCTGGATGGAGACCAGGACTATTTACATGATCTCACCGTTGATAATGACCCGAGCACAAACCTTGAATGGCCGATCAGCGAACACCGATACAAAAGATGATGAACATGTCGTGAACGAGATGCATATTAGTATGAACCTGGTCAATCATGGCATCAAGGCTTGCGATGAGTTGCACAGCAACGAATCTCGTGATGATAGGAGATCTCTTGGTAAGGGTCTGGAAAATGCCGTTGACAACAACTAAACCGTGTTCCATGATAGTGACGAGGATAAGAAAGATAGAACAGATGATGACAATGAATGTTTAGGTAGTAGCGGAATAGAACAAAACGAAAAAGTAGAAAGTGAGCTTAAGCCGTTACCTAGTCATCTTGAATATACCTATGTAACAACTCAAAATTTCATTTTATAAATCCGGTATTAAGAAATCCCAAAATAACCTTTTTCACTCCATTAAATTTTTTTGCGATCAATTGGTGTTTGAATAAAATATTTTCGGCACATTTTAAATTAATTCGACACCAAAATTTGATTCTATTCGAAAATTCCTAAGTTTTCGGGTACTTCGCGTACCAAGATTTAAATCGAGAAATTTATCTGAGTGATATCTGGAGAATTCAAAAAGATTTTAAACAAGTGTTCATCCAAATAGCATTTTGAGAAAATTCATTTTCAACCCCAAAGTATTTAAAGTTAGCATTTCTAGCCTTGGTCCATGATACAAGGTGAACCATTTCATTCCAAAAGACTTTGCTGAGAAACACTTTATATGCAAGCTTTTACCATTTTGCCCTCAACCAATCATTGGTCTTCTACCTATGGTTTTGGACCCTATATAAACCCCACTATTCCATCTTGATTCCCTGATCTCTTTCTTTGCCTCTCAACACACTTTGTCTGCCAAGAGAAAGGGAGAAAACAACATCACAGCGGTGAAGGAGGCTCAAGCTAGATAGAGAGGAAGAAGAGATTCAAGCTAGAAGAAAGACTACAAGAGGTATAACCCCATGGATTCCTCTTTAAAATTTGGCTCTGTGAAGCCTTAGTATTGAGTTGAAATGAGTAGAAACAATGAAATTTTGTTGTGTTTATGCTTAGAAGTGATCTAATATTTGTTTGTGAGTTGTTAAGCTTTTTTTGGACTTGTTTGGTTGAGTTTTGCAGATGAAAAAGCCTTTTAGTGCACAGACAGTATGCATCAGACCAGACTAGCGGCCCTAGCCGCGGCCCATCAGGAGGGCCGCCAGCTAGAGCCGTAGTGGCACGGGACTAGGGCACGGCCCTAGAGGAGGGCCGCCGCCTAGTCCCGATGAAGTGACGGGGTATAAGGGGCGGACCATGAAGAGTCCCGCCCCAGGCCCCTGACTTTGATTCTGAGAAGAATCTGTGCAGTGGCCGGGCCCTTGTGGCTCAGCTACGTGTCGTTTCGGGCTGAGTGTTACGGGCCCTTGTGGCTCGGCTCTTCAGGACCGTCTCGACGCACGTTTTGGCTTTGATTTCGTTGGATTTGGATTAAAAAGGAGTATGTTATGAAGGAATTTGTGAAGAATTGTTATACAGAGTATATATTTTCTAAGTTACTGTGTATGAAGAATTATCTGACTATGTGATCTGATGATGTTTTTATTGAGCAAAGAAGCATGATCATTTGAGAATATGATTTATTATGAAAGCATGACTAGATTGAGATATTTGATCAATGAGAAGTGAAGCATATTTTGTTGATAGAATGTATAGAATTTTCTATGTTGCAAACCGAGCATGACATTTTATTCTTAAGTATTTCATGTTATTTTATACTTGGTTTAAAAGCATGTTATAGGGCATTTTGACAATTCACATGTGTCATATTTCAAAAATGCATAAGGAGCCAACGTGAGCCCAAGAATACTTTCAAAAACCATAAGCATGTGGTATATCATTCTTTGATGCATTGAGAAGTAGTAGAATTGTTGCATGCATGAGATTGATGCATGAGAGATATATTTATGTATTATCTATATCGGTGAGGTTTTGGAGGATACCGTTTGGACTATGTCCTTTCGTGAGATATTTATGGACATTGCGGTCCCAGTATATGTAACACGGCGTATTCCCACGTTACGAGGTTGGAAACTTCCCGCCAGGCTTGGAATCCTGGTTAGGGGTTGTGCACACTAAAAGTTCGATACCTGATTCCACTGAGTTTGAACCACGAGATTGGTTCCGTACACGGTAGGAGATATTGGGTCGGATTTATGCCGTTCCCGATGGGGTAATTCACGCTTCGGTGAAACCCTAAGTCGTCTAGTAAAGAGAAAGAAGAGAGTCAATAGAGACTCAAGAAATATAGTCAAAAGAGACTCAAGATAAAGAAAGGGAGTCAACAGAGACTCAAGAGAAAGAAAGGGAGTCAAAAGAGACTCAAGAGAAAGAAAGAGAGTCAAGAGAGACTCAAGAAAGTAACAAAGGACCTCCACAGAAAGTACTCTATTTCATAAAAGAGTGTATGAGTATTTATATATCTATAGTTGCACGAGATTGCATATGAGTATGAGTATATTATTGCACTAGATTGCATAAGAGTATGATTACATAGTTACACGAGATTGCATATGAGCATGAGTATATTATTGCACGAGATTGCATATGAGCATGAATATATTATTGCACGAGATTGCATATAAGTATGAGTATATAGTTGCACGAGAATGCATATAAGTATTAGTATATAGTTGCACGAGAATGCATATGAGTATGAGTATAGTATTGCACGAGATTGCATAAGAGTATGACTATAGTATTGCACGAGATTGCATATGAGTATGTATATAGTATTGCATGAGATTGCATAAGAGTATGATTATTGTATTACACGAGATTTCATATGAGAAAGATTATTTAATTGCACAAGATTACCTATTTGAATGAAGTATAATATTGCACGAGATTGCATATGAGTATGACGCATATTATTGCACAAGATTGCATAAGAGTATGATTATTGTATCGTATGAGATTGCATATGAATATGTTTACAGCTTTGCACAAGTTTGTATGTTAGAGTGATATATACTATTACACGAGATTGCATGTGAGTAAAGTATCATATAACATTTCATAACGAGAAAGTTGACTTAAGATTTTCCATCGAGTATGATTGTCTTGTTGTACTAGAAGCTCTATTTATCAAGTTATGTGATGAGAATGTGAAAGTATGAGAATACCTGTTATATGGTCTATTAGCATGATCCTATCTGTAAGCATGAATTGCTTGTTAAGTTATTTGAGAAGTTTGTATGTTGATGAATCTATGTGATCAGTCTTATACATATATGAGAATGCTAGCGGATATTATAGGGTGCAAGCATCTAGAAAGAGTGATAAATCTAAAGATGATTTGAGATGAGCTTTTTGTTATAAAGAAATCAAATGTTTTCTAAGTAAATGCTAGAATGCTTTACAGGGTTGAGTGCGGTTATACATAGCTTTGTGCTAACGGGTGTTTTCCTATTTGTCTATGTGTTCCTTGCAAAACCCCTTTCAGGTGGGCCCAACAGTGTGAAGAAGTCGAGTTAGATTAGTCTCGTAGATAGTGATATGTAAACTCTAGTATCAATGATGTTTACGAGTATGGATTTTAGACCTTTTGACTTTATGGTTTGAGGATGATGTAGACTATTTGTGGTGATGTATTTCCCCCTTATGTTTTCAGTTTTTATGATGGATGCCAGACTTTTACTCTATTTCTATTTTTACCCCTTAGCCTGTGCAATCACCACGGAGTGGTGGTTGTGGCGGTGCCACTCCCACTATTTATTTTTTGGTTATTTCCGCTGCTTAGTGATGTTAATGCCTATTTAAAGTTGTAATTAAGAGTTAGAAAAGTGGGGTGTTACAAATTGGTATCAGAGCGGTACGAACCGCGGGAGACTTAGGAAGTTTTGAGCTTTAAGGTTGAGTATAGAAACTCTAAGTAAAAGTCCTAGGAAGGACAAGATAAGGAAAGACCTCTAAGTTGAAGTCTTAATAAAGACTAGATAAGAAGAGAACATTAAGTGGAAATTCTAAGAATGATAAGATTAGAGAAGAGCCCTAAGTTATGAAGATTGAGATAAGAAAGACTCTAAGTTTAGTGATTGAGTATGAGAATCAGAGTTAAGAGAAACTCTAAGTATCGGTTTGGAACGCGGTGAGGTCGTGAGTTCCTTTGTGTTTGCTTATATGTTTTATGCTTTATCAATGTGTTTAAAGCGCTTTTATCTATCTTTTGAAAGTAAAGCCGAGAAGTTTTCAGTGAGAAGATAAAGTGAAAGTTGGAAATTGAAATTTTGAAAGTTAAAGTTTGAAAGTGGAAGTTTTGTAAAAGTGCTAATGTTAAAAGTATAAGAGTTTATACATGTGCCTTGTTTATATGATTTACCAATGTGCTTGTTATGCCTATCTATCTGTTTCGAGTAAAGTAGAGAAGTAAGGAGAGAAGTTGAAAGAGAAAAACCAAGAGCTTGAAAGATTAAGCTTAGAAGAGAAGTTGTTCTTGATAAGTGGTTAAAATAGATGAGAAGAGATGCCTTTGTTGCCGCGTGTGATCTGCTTGTTGCAAGTTTGTCTTAAGAATAGAGAAGTTAGAACCAGCTAACTTATTAGACGTGCTAACAAGAATGATCTGTTCTGGTCATGTTCAAAGGGTTCCACGATGCCGCCGCGAAGAGTTAGAGAGGAATCTCCTCGTTCCTCAGGGCCTGGAGCGTCGTCATCCACAGATTTGACTAAGAGTCTGCGCCAGCTCACCCAGTTGACCCAGACCATAGGAGCTGCCGTACTCAATGGGAATAACGGTGGCGGTGATGTGTCCAGAAAGATCACGGGACGCAATCCACCGTTTTTCTTGGGTCAGGAGGATTCGGAAGTTCTTGAGAGTTGGATCCGCACGTTCGACAAGTTGTTTGACGTGGTAGGATGCCCAGAGGACCAGCGAGTAGAGGCTACTGTGTACTACCTACAGGGAGAGGCTGACCACTGGTGGGTCATGGAAGGACCAGCTGTTCAGGCAAGAGAAGGGTTTGACCGGGGGATGTTCAAGATGGTGTTGAGAGAGAGATTTTACCCAGAGCATGTCAAGGCTGCCAAGTATGAGGAATTCTTGCATCTCGAGCAAGGGAGATTGACCGTTCAGGAGTATCATGCCCGCTTTGTGGCACTGTCTCGATTTGCTCCCACCTTGGTACCTGATAAGGCGAGTAGGGCTCGCAAGTTCATCCGAGGATTGTACTATGATGCTCAAAAATCCTTCTCTGCGGCGAGATTTGCTACATTGAATGAAGCTTATGAGGCGGCTACTGGGTACTCCAGGATTCAATAGTTGCACCGAGATTCCATGCAAGGGATGAAGAAAAAGAATGAAGGGATGGAAGCACAGTCGAGTAAGGGACACAGGTTCAATCCGACGAGCAGGCTTGACCATAGAGGTGGGGAAAAGAGGAACATGACTATGAGACAGGGAGCTGGACCTGGAGGACCACCGAGAGAGGGGACTTCGATATGCCCGAGATGTGGTAAGGATCATCCTAAGACCACTTGTGGAGGATTGCCTATAGTTTGCTTCCGATGTGGGAAGCCGGGTCATAGAGCTGTTATTTGTCGTTCCCCGAGGACGGAGGGATCCCATGGTGCGATCCCAAGCCAGCCACCCAGAGGTCCGATCAACCTGACACCGAATCAAGTTATGGGATGTGGCTATCCACCGAGAGGAAGTCCGCACAAGAATGGGAATCATGGACGAGGTGGAGCGCAGCAAGGATGTACCAGAGGAGCTGGACCAGGGAGGATCATGGTCATGGAACAGACTCAGGCCGGAGATCGCAATCTCGAGAGAGGTAACACTCTAATTTGGAATGAGTGTGTTAGTTTTGCTTGGATGCTAAATTAGATGAGCATGCTTGAGAAATTGTTACAAGTTGTTGCAAGATGTTAAGAGATGTGCTAATCTAAGAGTTTTGGGAATTTGAAAGTTAAATGAGTTTGTTTTAGAGAAACGCTTAGATTTGAATGCTACGAATTATTGAACAAGAGAATTAGAAGAATGAAAGAAGATTTGAGTAAGAATGAAAAATGGTTAGGGAACGATTGAGATTTAAATAAGAGAGATGTCTACCGAAATAGAAGTGAAAACAAGAAAAGAAGGAAACGACGAGTAAAGAAATTGGGTAAGAATTGACAACGAAGTTGGGATTTATTAAAGTCAAGGACTATGTTCAATTTTGACCTGATTTGAAGATTTGACAAAGTCGGAGGACTGATTTCAATTTAGGGTGGAACCGGATCCGACCCGGTGGCGGGTCTAGGCCACGGGCGGGAACGGGACCCTTCCGTGTGCAAGAAGCCCAAGAATCTGTCATAAGGGGACAACGTGAGCCCAAGAATACTTTCAAAAACCATAAGTATGTGGTATATCATTTTGATGCATTGAGAAGTAGTAGAATTGTTGCATGCATGAGAGATATATTTATGTATTATCTATATCGGTGAGGTTTTGGAGGATACCGTTTGGACTATGTCTTCTTGTGAGATATTTATGGAAATTGCGGTCCCAGTATATGTAACGCGGCGTATTCCCCCGTTACGAGGTTGGAAACTTCCCGCCAGGCTTGTAATCTTGATTAGGGGGTGTGCACACTAATAGATCGATACCTAATTTTACAGAGTTTGAACCACGAGATTGGTTCTGTAGACGGTAGGAGATATTGGGTCGGATTTATGCCGTTCCCGATGGGGTAATTCACGCTTCGGTGAAACCCTAAGCCGTCTACGAGTAAAGAGAAAGAAGAGAGTCAATAGGGACACAAGAAATAGAGTCAAAAGAGACTCAAGATAAAGAAAGAGAGTTAACAGAGACTCAAGAGAAAGAAAGAGAGTCAAAAGAGACTCAAGAGAAAGAAAGAGAGTCAAGAGAGACTCAAGAAAGTAACAAAGAGACCTCTATAGAAAGTACTCTATTTTATAAAAGAGTGTATGAGTATTTATATATCTATAGTTGCACGAGATTGCATATGAGTATGAGTATATTAGTGCACTAGATTGCATAAGAGTATGATTATATAGTTGCACGAGATTGCATATAAGCATGAGTATATTATTGCACGAGATTGCATATGAGCATGAGTATATTATTGCACGAGATTGCATATAAGTATGAGTATATAGTTGCACGAGAATGCATAAGAGTATGACTATAGTATTGCACGAGATTGCATAAGAGTATGACTATAGTATTGCACGAGATTGCATATGAGTATGTATATAGTATTGCATGAGATTGCATAAGAGTATGATTCTATCTTACAGGAGATTGCATATGAGAAAGATTATTAAATTGCACAAGATTGCCTATTTGAATGAAGTATAATATTGCACGAGATTGCATATGTGTATGACGCATATTATTGCACGAGATTGCATAAGAGTATGATTATAGTATCGCATGAGATTGCATATGAATATGTTTTCAACTTTGCACAAGTTTGTATATGAGAGTGATGTATACTATTACACGAGTTTGTGTGTGAGTAAAGTATCGTATAAGATTTCATAACGAGAAAGTTGACTTAAGATTTTCCATCGAGTATGATTGTCTTGTTGTACTAGAAGCTCTATTTATCAAGTTATGTGATGAAAATTTGAAAGTATGAGAATACCTGTTATATGGTCTATTAGCATGATCCTATCTGTAAGCATGAATTGCATGTTAAGTTATTTGAGAAGTTTGTATGTTGATGAATCTATGTAATCAGTCTTATACATATATGAGAATGCCAGCGGATATTATAGGGTTCAAGCATCTAGAAAGAATCTGATAAATCTAAAGATGATTTGAGATGAGCTTTTTGTTATAAAGAAATCAAATGTTTTCTAAGTAAATGCTAGAATGCTTTACAGGGTTGAGTGTGGTTATACTTAGCTTTGTGCTAACGGGTGTGTTCCTATTTGTCTATGTGTTGCTTGTAAAACCCCTTTCAGGTGGGCCCAACAGTGTTAAGAAGTCGAGTTAGATTAGTCTCGTAGATAGTGATATGTAAACTCTAGTATCATTGATGTTTACGATTATGGATTTTAAACCTTTTGACTTTATGGTTTGAGGATGATGTAGACTATTTGGGGTAATGTATTTCCCCCTTATGTTTTCAGTTTTTATGATGGATGCAAGACTTTGACTTTATTTCTAGTTTTACCCCTTAGCCTGTGCAATCACCACGGAGTGGTGGTTGTGGCGGTGACACTCCCACTATTTATTTTTTGGTTATTTCCGCTGCTGTTAGTGATGTTAATGCCTGTTTAGAGTTGTAATTTAGAGTTAGAAAAGTGGGGTGTTACAACCTACTTGGGAGAAAATGACACAAAACCCATAGTGATAGCGTCTGATTTGAACAAAGACCAGAAAACGGAATTGGTAAGAGTACTAAAAGAGAACGCAGAAGCAATCAGATGGAAGTTAACGGGCTTGAAAGGAATCAGTCCGGCTATATGCACCTATAAGATACTTCAAGAAGATAGTGCAAAACCCATGGCACAACCTCAGCGAAGATTGAACCCTAATACCTACAAAGTAGTGAAAAACGAAGTCATCAAACTTCTGGATGTAGGCATGATATACCCGATTTCAGATAACGCATGGGTAAGCCCGACACATGTAGTGCCCAAAAAGAGAGGCATCACTGTGATCACAAATGACAAGAACGAATTGATCCCAACTATGAAAGTTACTGGTTCCAGGGTCTTCATAGACTACCGAAAACTGAATGACGCGACCCGAAAAGACCATTTTCTGTTGCCATTAATTGATCAAATGATTGAAAGGGTGAATGGATATGGTTACTACTATTTCCTAGATGGGATGAGTGGATATTTTCATATTCCAGTAGCATTGGAAGATCATGAGAAAACTACGTTCACTTGCCCCTTTGGAACATTTGCTTCTAGAAAGATGCCTTTTGCACAATGTTGTGACACCCCGTAAATCCAAACTCTAATTAAAGATTAATTAGAAGATTAATCCTAGTCTTATTGTTAATTTATTCCTAAAATCCTGAAAATTCAATAGTCGGAGGACTAATAATAGGAACTAGCTCACACGGAATCCAATAAGGGAACATAGTAGGCTCATTAAAAAGTCCATAACTACATCTTCAAAGCACCATTGGTGGAAGAATCAAGGAAGCCTAATAATAATTCCATTCGATAGAGGAAAGTATTATAGTGGCCCGTTTCAAGTGATGCCACAGATCGAAGACAATGTTTAGAAGATTCGAGGTCGAATCATTTTTCAAGAAGAGGCTTTAATTGAATAAAATTCTTAAGTTTTTCTTTACACTTGTGTAAGAAACCTTATGGCTAATTGTGGACTCAATTAGTGGCTAGTCGTGGACTCGACTAGCAAATTGATTCGTGGACTCGAATCAATCTTACTTTCTTCAACCTTAGATTTAGGTTCGTGGACTCGTTCTTGAATCGAAGGAAACTAGATCCGACTCTAGTTGATTGAAGATTGCAACATCGAGGTACTTGAAGCTACATGGGATTCTTCCAAGTCTTTGAGGATTCGAGACAAAGGGTTTCTCGTGAGGTTTAAGGTATTTTGATCCATCACTATTTTTGCATTGGGAGTAATCTTGGGACAATACACCATCTTATTTGAATCTTCGATTAGATTCATATCAATTTGGTATCAGAGCCAGGTCACACGGGATCCAATAAGGGAACATAGTAGGTTCATTAAAAAGTCCATAACTACATCTTCAAAGCACCATTGGTGGAGGAATCAAGGAAGCCCAATAATAATTCCATTCGATAGAGGAAAGTATTATAGTGGCCTGTTTCAAGTGATGCCACAGATCGAAGACAATGTTTAGAAGATTCGAGGTCGAATCATTTTTCAAGAAGATGCTTTAATTCAATAAAATTCTTAAGTTTTTCTTTACACTTGTGTAAGAAACCTTATGGCTAATTGTGGACTCAATTAGTGGCTAGTCGTGGACTCGACTAGCAATTTGATTCGTGGACTCGAATCAATCTTACTTTCTTCAACCTTAGATTTAGGTTCGTGGACTCGTTCTTGAATCGAAGGAAACTAGATCCGACTCTAGTTGATTGAAGATTGCAACATCGAGGTACTTGAAGCTACATGGGATTCTTCCAAGTCTTTGAGGATTCGAGACAAAGGGTTTCTCGTGAGGTTTAAGGTATTTTGATCCATCACAATTTTTTCATTGAGAGTAATCTTGGGACAATACTCCATCTTATTTGAATCTTCGATTAGATTCATATCAATTTGGTATTCAGAGCCTAGGTTTATCTCATTATCATTAGAAATTTGGTTTCTTTGGTTCCCTAGGTTTATCTCGTTCTTATCTTACATACTACTTTTATTCGTGTCTTATTCATTAAAAACCCCCAAAAAAAGTTTCTTTACATTCTTGATTGTGTTCTTAAATTTTGATACATGTTCTCCAGTTTCTTGAAAAACAATCTCGAAAGAGTTTTCCCTTTTCCCATCGAATATCAACGAGACCTCACACCTCCTAAGCACCATATTACCACACATTCTGTTAAGAAAACAACCCCATCTCACCCTTACCTCTATCCAAAGCGCATTTACGCGCAATTACGTCGCAATCACACCCTGTCCAGATTTCCGCGTTCTGTGACCAGTTTCAAAGAATGACCTATATCTCGAGATCCACTGGTTAGTTTTATCTGAAATTTTGATATGTTTTATATTTCTTCTGGGGCGTTCTATTGTTATATTATACACTTGCCAATTCCTTACGGTCATTAGGATATTGATCTTCGAATTAAGGGCATCGTTTCTGTTTTTCTGGGTGATTCTAGAAATTCTTAATTCTGTTTTGAAGGGGTTGTGTGGATCCTCTTGGTACAAAATTTTTGGTTGATATTTACAGTAGTTATTAGGAGGTTACTTATCAAAAAAATCAAAAAAAAAATCAAGAAAGTTGAAAAAAAAAAACAAAAAAGAGAAAGCAATAAAGAATAAGAATAAGTTTGGGGAAAGAATTTGGCTGGTAGGAGAATTTCGGAGGGACAAGGAAGGGGAAAAGTATAAGGTTGGAAGGAGTTCTTGATAGATTCCTAATTGGTTGTGGTACACGTGAACCCCTTATATATTCTATTTGTCTCTATCTTTTGATATTGGTCTTGCATATATTTCTGCCATACTTCCTTCTTTGGTTTCCTTTTTCTTTCAAATCTTATTTAGTTTCTTTGCTTGTATTGTCCCTTTTCTTTGCTTCTTACTCTCAATTTTATTACCTACCTCGCGATACACCTTACTCTCAAAGGCTTGAGAAGGTTTCCAAGGTACGTTTTCTTGAACTTTGAGGTTGAATCCATATCAACTTGAGTTCCGGACTAGAATTTTCCTTTTCGGAAAAAGGCTTGTGAGAGTATCTGCCACCTTGAGCGATACACGAGTGGAGTGTGTGTTTGTAAGAGTGTGTAGTGCACCCCCAGAGCCATATAATCCACCTCTTACATGTGAGCTGAGAATTGAAAGGGAGCGAGCCAAATTTTTGGCTTCACTAACATGAATACTCACATATCTTCTTGTTTTTAGATTTTGTTTCTCATCTACAGATGGCTGAAGAGGTTCCAAACACACGTAAGAGATTAGAGCAGAAAATAGATGCTTTAGCCTTTGCCATGAAAGGTTTAAGCACTCGAATGACTAATCTAGAGCAACACCCTAAGCAAGTGCAACCGCCACTCTATACTAGGGGAAACATTCATGGAAAGGGATGCATTATCGTTATCAATTCGGATCGATGTATGAATTTAGCTAGTACAGCCATGGTGGACTACCTTAAGTTACCTCTTATCAATCACCCCCAACCGTATAATCTTATTGATTCAGGGGATGTGAGAGTGACTAAACAAGCTTTTATTCATTTTTGTATTGGCAAGTATTATGATGAGGTTCTATGTGATACTGTGCCAATGAGTACTGCACATGTTTCACTTGGAAGGTCATGGCAACATGATAGACATTTTTATTATAATGCACTCAACAACACATGCAATGTCACCAATAATAGATTTATACATGTGCTTAAGCCTCTACTTCCAAAACAAGTAGAAGAAATTCAACTGAGATCGAAGCAAGCTCTCAAACCAGCCTTGAAGAAAGAAGAAATCAATGAGAGCAAACTGGAACCTCCACGTTTAGAATTGGAGTCACCACTCCAGTCCTCTAACTTAGTTTGTAGCCAAACAAAGGAACCGCTATCAGTGGTACAGTGGAAAGAACCAGCCAGAGCTATCAAAGTGCAGCCTCGCTTGGTAACAAAAAAGGATAGTAAGCGAGAAAAAAGAAGGGGAGTAACTATTTACTCACTTTTATTTCAAAAGCATGCATTAAAATTCTCTAGATTTGTTTGCCATGTTTCTATTAATGACCTACTTGCTAGATGTGTTAGAAATTTGTTTGCCTCCATACATCCAGGATTCTTTAATTTTGATTTTACTAAAACTTTATTTGATAGAGATAAGGAATCACTTGGAAGTTATAAGGCACATTTGAAAACTTCTTATGGCAAATACTACTTGCACAAGGGGTTTTGGTTCAAAGCCAATGGGATTGGCACTTTTTGCTTTGATTTGACCAATGGTTTAATTGTTGAGTCACATAAGGGACAATTTGGTTTTCCAAAGAGTGATGATGTTTTGCATGGATATTTTCATTGGCCAAAGAAGAAAAAAGATATAGAATCTTATGTTCATAATTGTGCTACTTACCACCACAATGCATCTAAATCATTACTTGATATTTCCATGGATTTTGTGTTTGGTTTAGCCTTAAGCTCTAGAAGGAAATTTGTTGTGCTTGTTGACAATTCAAACAAGATGTCTAAATTTAATATGTCTCATTTTGCTGAACTATTACCATTCAGAATGTTTAAAGTCCATGCTGTGTTGTTAGACTTAATTCCCTTACTTGTTGATTGTAGGATGATGATTGGAGCTACTCGTGTCAAGCATCCCATGAAAAAGTTCCATGAGCGTGATAAAACACAAAGTGAGCTTGCTAATTTGTCTTTCATTGAAGATTTGGATTCGAGGACGAATCCTTTTCAAGAAGGGGAGAATAATAGGAACCAGCTCACACGGAATCCAATAAGGGAACATAGTAGGCTCATTAAAAAGTCCATAACTACATCTTCAAAGCACCATTGGTGGAAGAATCAAGGAAGCCCAATAATAATTCCATTCGATAGAGGAAAGTATTATAGTGGCCCGTTTCAAGTGATGCCACAGATCGAAGACAATGTTTAGAAGATTCGAGGTCGAATCATTTTTCAAGAAGAGGCTTTAATTCAATAAAATTCTTAAGTTTTTCTTTACACTTGTGTAAGAAACCTTATGGCTAATTGTGGACTCAATTAGTGGCTAGTCGTGGACTCGACTAGCAAATTGATTCGTGGACTCGAATCAATCTTACTTTCTTCAACCTTAGATTTAGGTTCGTGGACTCGTTCTTGAATCGAAGGAAACTAGATCCAACTCTAGTTGATTGAAGATTGCAACATCGAGGTACTTGAAGCTACATGGGATTCTTCCAAGTCTTTGAGGATTCGAGACAAAGGGTTTCTCGTGAGGTTTAAGGTATTTTGATCCATCACTATTTTTGCATTGAGAGTAATCTTGGGACAATACTCCATCTTATTTGAATCTTCGATTAGATTCATATCAACTAGAATTTAACTAGTCAACCAAGGTCAAAGAGTTGTACCTTATGCCTAGTGATTGTTCCCTTGTCTTCTTATTCTTCCAACTTTAGTAAGGGCAAAGGTGTCTTCCTACCTAAAGTTTGTACTCCATGTTAACCTAGCATCATCTTTTCTTTTCATCCACCAACACTCTAAACTCAAAACCTCTACCTTCTCTCTAGGAATTTGGTAGCTTCTTCTCCAAGCCAAAATTTGGGCATCCTAAATCCTACAAGTTGTCTTCCAAGATTCATACTTTCCTAATCTTGAGCATAGGGGAGGGTAAGATCCTTGATCTCTTGGTGTTTTTAGCATCCTTTTAGTTGTCTTTTTCTAAAAATAGAATCTTTGTTGTCTTTTGGTATGTTTATGAAGTTGGTGTGGAAGAAGAACTTTAGGAGAAGCTTTTTAAGGGTGAGAAAGTGAAGTTCTAGGCTACAAAGGTAACCCATGCTTTACAAAACCTATTTTATTACTTATATGATGATTTCTTGGCTTCTACTTGTGATTCTTGTGTTGATTTGTGAGATTTGATGCATTGTCTTGTGGTGATGCATGTTTAGAGCTTGTTCTTAGGGTTCTTGTATGCCATTGCTTGGCTATTTCATTGGGTTCAAGTCATATTGTTGTATTGTGTGAGATTTTGGGTGTTTTGGACTTGAATTTGGACTTGTTGTTGAAAATCCCCGAAGGGATTATTTGGTGTGCAGGTCGGTGCGGGCGGAACGGCGGGCAGAGCTCCACCCGCCGCCCCACCCGCGGGGTACATGAGTGGCGGGCATTGGTACCCGCGGGCGGAACCACGGGTGGAGGTCCACCTGTGGCCCCAACCGCGGGGAACGTGTATATTGGTTGACGGGGATTTGTTCCCCGTGATTATTTTAACTCGGTATTGATGTTTTGACCTCCCGATGTTGTTTAATTGGGTGATTTGAGTGTCTTCTTGATGTTTCGTATGTTTAGAACGGTATGTTAGGAATCCATGTAGGATTTGGTGTCTTGAATCGTGCTTGTGGTCCAACTTTGTGATTCGTTGGATTGATGTTGAGTCTTGTATGTTCTAAGGAACTACTTTGGGTTTTCCCGTTTGATAAGCATTCTAGTTTGATGTTGAAATGCTAGTGTGTGCGGTTTGTTCTTTCCTGTTGAGATTGGCAACTTGTGTTGACCATCGTTTGGTGTCGGATTGTGATCCTTCGTTGTTGAGTATGGTTTCATATCTTTATTGTGATCCATTGATTGATTCCTATAATGTGAATGTGTGTAATCGTTGTACCTTGATGCATGATTAAGTCTTATGGGGCCTTAGTTTTCTTGGTACTGATGCGGTCCTCGCGTGGCCATGATTGAGATTAGTGGTTTGTTATTTGAGCTTTGCTCATGAGATTGGCAGTTTTGTGTTATGATATTGAATGGTACCCTCGTGTACTGAGAGATCGGTGGAAATGTTGGCGGTGTCGGCGGGGGGACGACGGTCCTCGGAGGAAAAAGGTTGGATTCAGAAGTACAGGGTGGCACTAGGAGGTAATGGTTGGAACTGTAATAAGGCTGGGGGTAGCCATAAGGTTGGAACTATGATTTTTGTGACATGTAGTTGTCACTATGGCATGTAGTTGTCAATGTATGAATGTGTTTCTTTGCTAATGAGCATGTCTTGATGTATTCTACTTTGTGATCAGTAGAATACATCTCGAGTTGTATTGTTTACTATTGGTATTCTTGTTGTGTTGTTGTCGGGGGATGTTGATTTCCCCTTTTCCTTTGAGAGTGTGAAAGAGTCTTTGAAGTTGACTTCTCTCTATGGCTTTTGAAATGATATATACTGTATTCCGTTTTAAAAATGGTTTTGACTTATACTATCTATATATGCTATTTAACGTGTATTGATGGGTTACCAGCAATGTTCGCTGACCGGGTGTCATCCCCTATCTTTATGTTGCTTTACAGGTTTTGCGTAGCATGTCAAAGAGCGCGCTAGTAGTTCGTTAGTTGTGTAGCTCCTTATGAATGTTTTGTTAGACTTTTGGCATGTGAGCCATGGATTTTTATGAGTATGACTTATACGTTTGTTTAGACTTAGCTTGTGCACCTATAGATGTATAGGTGTGGCATAACATCTCCCGTATTTGTCTTTTAGCTTCCGCTTTACGTTAATCTTGATGAGTAGACTTTATCTCTTTACTAAGCTTTAATTGGTTTTTAAAAATCGTGAAAATCGGGGGTGTTACAGTTGGTATTAGAGCCTAGGTTTGAGACCATAAGTTGACCTTTAAGTATCTATGAGTTTAGGACTTAGGATTTCTAGGACGCGTGGTGAGCTGTGTGTTGTTTACCGTTTGTCCTGTTTGCTTTGTTGTTTCTTCTTAGATTAGCGTTCTTTTAGTTAGCGCCAAGGGTGTGTTGTTGTTTGTCTCTACCATAACTGTGTTGTTGTTGTAGAAGTATCGCTATGGCTCCACCTCGTCAACGCGCTCGTACACCCGAGACACCAACCAACGAGCAGCTGGCTCAGAACTTGCAACATCTGACGCAAACCATGCAGACCTTGAGTGAAGCTCTTCTGCACAACAACCATCCTACTCCGCCACCGCAGCCTGCCGGACAGGGTTTAACTATGAGGCCCGGAAGGCGTTAACCGTGAGCAAGCCGAGGACCTTGAAGGAGGCTTATCTGAGCGCTGCCAATCTTTACCGGGTTCAACAGTTGCAGCGAGGCCGGTTTGAGCTCGCTAAGAAGAGGAATGAAGGCGGTGGGACCCCACAGTTTCAAGAAACCGAGACAAGACTTCTAATCCAGGAACGCACCTCCCCCACCTCAAGGATCAACTCGAGTAGAGTCTGGAGATCAAGCTAAGACCTTTGCATGCAGGAAATGTGGAAAGGAGCATGTGGGAAAGGATTGCCAGGGGAATGCTTTGCTGTGTTACAAGTGCGGGGAAAGAGGACACAAAGCCTTCGAGTGCCTGCCCCAATCTAATCAGAGAGCTTTGCCACCTAGCTCGAGATCTGGTGGAACCTCGGGAGGGAGTTCGAGCCGAGGAGCCGTTGGAGCGAGGCCTTCGGGGGACTAGATTTTACCTAGTCTTATTGTTAATTTATGCCTAAAATCCTGAAAATTCAATAGTCAGGGGACTAGATTTTGACTAGTCAACCAAGGTCAAAGAGTTGTACCTTATGCCTATTGAGTTGTTCCCTTGTCTTCTTATTCTTCCAACTTTTGTAAGGGCAAAGGTGTCTTTCTACCGAAAGTTTGTACTCCAAGCTAACCTAGCATCATCTTTTCATTTCATCCACCAACACTCTAAACACAAAACCTCTACATTCTCTTTAGGAATTTGGTAGCTTCTTCTCCAAGCCAAAATTTGGGCATCCTAAATCCTACAAGTTGTGTTCCAAGATTCATACTTTCCTAATCTTGAGCATAGGGGAGGGTAAGATCCTTGACCTCTTGGTGTTTTTAGCATCCTCTTAGTTGTCTTTTTCTAAAAATAGAATCTTTGTTGTCTTTTGGTATGTTCATGAAGTTGGTGTGGAAGAAGAGCTTTAGGAGAAGCTTTTTAAGGGTGAGAAAGTGAAGTTCTAGGCTACAAAGGTAACCCATGCTTTACAAAACCTATTTTATTACTTATATGATGATTTCTTGGCTTCTACTTGTGATTCTTGTGTTGATTTGTGAGATTTGATGCATTGTCTTGTGGTGATGCATGTTTAGAGCTTGTTCTTAGGGTTCTTGTATGCCATTGGCTATTTCTTGGGTTCAAGTCATATTGTTGTATTGTGTGAGATTTTGGGTGATTGAAAGCTTGCCACCCCGAAGGAATCGAGATAGATAGAGCGAAAACCATTGTGATTGAAAGCTAGCCACCCCTGCACTCACTAACCACTCTCCGAAGTTTCTTAGGGCATATAGGATTTTACAGACGCTTCATCAAGGACTTTTCAAAAGTTGCAAGACCTTTCACAAAATTACTCGAGAAAGACACAAAATTCAAAATGACCAGTGAATGTGTAGATGCTTTTGATAACCTTAAGAAGAGGTTAATTAGTGCTCCGATCCTGGTAGGACCAAATTAGAATCACCCTTTTGAACTTATGTGTGATGCTAGCAACTTTGCAGTAGGTGCAATGCTAGGACAAAGGAAGGAAAAGGCTTTTCAACCGATAGCATATGTAAGCCGGACACTGAATAAGGCTCAGCAAGCATATACGACAACTGAGAAAGAACTTTTGATGCGTAGTATATTTGCAAACAAATAATACTCGGAGTACGAGTTATCGATCCACAGGGAAGTGGTTGTATCAAGCACTAGTTACTAATTTATTCATTAGAGCTAATCCTAACAATTTTTTAGATGATTGATTTGCATAGAATAAATAAAATAAAACAGAGATTCAGGATTTTGAAAACAATTAGAAAGAATATGGGATTCCTGGAATTCAAGTATTTAATCACCTAGTGCCAAATCTTAAGGACAATATTAAAATCTGGGTTTAACAAGTGTGAAGATGTAAGGTGGTATAGAGCTACTCTCGTAATCACTAACATTAGTGAATTTTCACTCTCGTGGTTTAAACACCCCAATAAAACAAGATCCGGCTTCATTAATTCCTAACTGCTACCATCTCTCGATGCGCAATAATCAAGAATTATATCCCCCTAATAAATTATCCTTTCTCAAGGTGCAACAATTAGGTGCAATTGTGTGTGCCCTAAGTTATGCCCAACTCTCGCTATGACACAAACAAAGCTATGAAGCAAGTAATTCGGGCCCTAAACTACTAGCAACAAGAATATAAAACACAATTGCAACACAAGCTAACCCAAATAATAATATATTAAAGAAACTGAGAGCTTAGACACATATGTTCATAAACACTTTTACCCAAGAATCTCTAAAGAATTTAGCCAAGCATGGCTAAATTATACATAGAATATAATAATAAAGAATTACAAATCATCAAAAGAGTACAAGAATTAACCAGACGATTTTCTCAAATCTCCCTAGTCTTCTTCTTGATCCCCAAGACAACTTGTGGCTCTTGATTTCTCCCTATTTGTCTCCAAAAATCTCTGAATGAATATTAGGGTTGAGGAAGGTGGGATTTTATAGTACGATCCTAGAACCAATCTGGATGGAAATAGGAATTCTGTGCAAAATTGGACTGAAATTGTATTTGGACCGAAATTGGAATTCTTTTAATTATTATAAAAGTATTCCCTTGAATTCAGCGCCATTATGATTAGTGTTATAAATATATATACTTAGTGGACATTGTTATGTAACGGACATATTTATGTCCTCATTATGTTTACCGTTACGATTATCTTATATATTCCCATGTACAATGTAAGTGAGGATGATGAATGAAATGATCATCTTTTCACTTTTGTCTATCTCTTCATTCCTGCAAAGTTCATCGGTCAGAGCTAATGGCCAATGGACACAAACAAACAACATTACAACACGTTATCAGCACGCTCGATACATCCTGGTGAACGGTAATTTTATAAAAATTTTTATGCCTAAAATCGCACATATGTTTTATGCATCTGTTAATATGTGGATTTTGACATATGATTATCTTACTGGTAGTATACATATATGCATCAATAGTATGTTTTGACACTGTGAACTTATTACATTTTTGGTAATATATATATGCATTTCTTGTGAATAATATTGATGAAATTCATAGATCCACTATTTTCGACATATACACATAGTGTTCATGGATCTTTTACAAAACTGGAAACAATAGATAGACTCAAACAAATTTCCTTCGAACAAATTTTTTTTCTTTCAGATTATATACAATTTTATGAAACATTTATCCTTTTTTTTCCGAAAATTTATTTATTCCGAAAGAAATCTCAGCCGGCAAATAGAGACGGAGAATTTTTATGAAAAAAATCAAAACCTACTTGATGTTAGATTTTTCTTCTATCTGTTTCCTGATCTCTGTCACCCACTCCGTTCGGCCAACTCACTTCCGGCGATCTTCCTCTCCATCTGGTTGCGCGGTTCCTCGCTGATTCATGGCGTCGGCAATGGCGAGAAAGAAAATGATCGCTGCAGACCTATTTGCTCCATCAGATCGCGACATGTCTTTCCCTCTTCGCGGCGGCGGCAGTAATCGCGTTAGTTGTTGCCGGCGGAGGACAACAGGCGCGGCGGCGGCAGTAAGTCGTCGATTGCGCTGCGCCATCTGATCTTCCTTTTGCAGAAAATACCTAGAAGGTTTTACTCTCTGTTATTGTTGTTGGGCTGCGGTAATAATGTACCTGTTGGGATTTCATAGCAATGGACTATTTTTTTAAATTGGGCCATCAAAGTCTGCCAACCAAATGCGAGACAATGGTCTAGTTTGAACATCCAGAATGTAATATACTTCGTATGAGCCCAACATCCTTTACATGGTGGAGAATTGACAAATATAATTTTTTTTGGTATATCTATGATATTTGGGCCTGATATATTCTGATATACATATATATATAAAATGTTTTGGGCCAGCAATTTGATTTTTTTTTACAGAATTGAGATCTATATTGCTTTCAAATTGACAATCAACTTATTATTGAATATACATCAAATTGTGATTATGTTATACAATTTATTTGGATATGAGCTGATTGTACTCTATGCTTTACTAGCATAACACCCTGGGGATGAACCTAGATAAGGTTTTCTTTTGAAGATAACATATGCATTATTTTACTATGGCAATTTGTTTAAGAAACTATATTGCGAAATTGGAGTCATGTACGTTCATAAAGACTCCAAGATTAATAATTGGCACATTTCATTTTGATTGCAATGTTTATCGTAATAACAATCTATGATAGTTTGATTATCCTTATCAAACATGTAAGGCAATTACCAACATTAGAAGAGATCATGCGATGGCCATACAATTGTCAAACAGTATTCTAAAACAAACCAGATAAGTGTTTTTTTCTCAAAAGACAATATTTTATAATTCTCTTATATTGACAATTGTATGCATGTGTATGTCACTGTGATGTTTTACTATGGCAAATTGTCAAAAAGAATATTTGTCATGAATCCAAATTGATAGAAAACATGATCCATAGACGAAATTATGATATGTTATCTTGATTAGTTCACTCCATACTACATAGTATGTTGAGTACTCCACTTGTTTCTCTAATTTTCATGAAACAAATATTTAAGATAGACAATATCATTTTTTAAAACCAAAGTTCAAAATCTTAATACAACTTTGTCCGGAAAGCAAATTAAGCAATTTTGGAGGAAATATTTTGTTGGGGTCCTTCAAAATTAAAAAACCAATATCCTGATCCACTACATATCACATACGCTAATACATGATGCATTTCCCTATCTGCGTTCAATTGTTTTTAGTATGCAACCCTTCTAGCTATATCTCATCATGAGAAATCAACAATAGTGTTGGTTGCATTATAAGATCTTTTCTCGGCATTAGGGGGAGATTTGAAATTTATAATTAATTAAATGCCGAGAAATTGATACAAATCTTCAAACCCATGTACTAGCCTTATAGAACCAGAAGTTCAGTCATGGAACAAATTATCTGCTAGAAATCTCAATGAGTGACTAAGTCCATAGAAAATATTTTAAGAGTTGAAATCCCCAACTAGGACTAAAAATCTCTACCATTATGCCAGAAGCATATATTGATTTAAGAATTTACAAAACTAGATCTAGTATAGAAATTTCGTCACTCCAGAAATATAGAAATTTTATCCTGAAGATATTCGTCTAAAAGGCGAAAACCCCCAGTAAAATTGTAGGTGCACCAAATAACTAAAATACTGGGGAAGCGGAACAACCAAATCCAAATACTTTTGGGAAATGCCATATATTTGGTTGATACAAAATTGCCATGTGTATAAAAGATATCTACAAAGCTGTTACAGTTGTCGACAACATATTTGCCTCTATTGCTCATAAATACTTAAGTCTGGATCCAGAAATGAAAATAGTAGTATAACGCCTGCAGCGTGCTAATTTTCATAGAAAATAGCAATTAAGGCATACAAATCAGAATTCGCTAATAAAAGGCGAGTGGAGGGTTTTCGCCGAGACCCAATATTAGTCATGGCTTTATATTCCGCTATTCAATAAAACTAGCAGTAAATAAATTAGATATGTAACTAATAGTTATAGTTATCACATATTTATATGGGTAACTTGTTACTTATATTTAAAATCCTTGATGAATTTTCTCAAAGTGTGATGAATGAAAATCACAAAATAAGAAGTATAAAAGTTAGTTAGTTACTAACTATGATCTTTCTTATAGTCAATAATTTGACTAAAGGTATTTTCTCCCCCATAACAAAGTATGAAAATATATTATCATAAACATGCCTAGTAATGTTATATGTGATTGGGAAACTCAAATATTGTTTCCTCTTGAAAATATCCTAAATATATCCTCTAGTTTATCTTGAAAATCCCTATTGGATTTATAATTCCCGAAATGAGGATTTATTTAAGTGCCATTATATACTTTTTAGAGAGTTGCGAATGGGGTTATTATCCTCATATAGAATGAATAATATGTACCATTATGTGCTCAATAAAGAGTTGATAATGGACTTATTTATTATATCAGTCAATATTTATGGTGTAAACATCAATGAAATATATAAAGAGTTTGATGATGTTAAGTTATGAGATAAGATAACGAATAGCAAAATCAAGGTAAAAATACTCGTATTGATTCTTTTTGGCATGAAGTCATCATACTTGTTACAGATAAAAATGTATATAGTTTTTTCATGATATAAAATACCTTGATCCACATGAACTCCAGAAGAGTGATAAAATATTTGTTCAGAAGGTTTGCTCCAGTGACAAGTTAGCAAATATATACCTACAAAATATCCATAAGATTGATATGTGTAGATAAAGAAAAATTATTATATTTAGGGGGAGCAACAAAATATAAACAATAAATAATATAATTTTATCGGTCCAGATGATCATGAGAAAATATGATAAATTCTAAAGACAATCCTGAAGATTGTACCATATCCCCCTCTCTACACCCTTTAGAAACAATGATTTTATAGGCAATGTAGAATTTGAATATTGTTATCTTCAGGGGGAGACAAGAAGTACATTCATTCGAGTCAATCCCGTAGATTGGGTCTAAAATTGACTAATAGTTATACTTTTTGTCAATCCTGTAGATTGAGTATTAAAATGACTAATAGTTATACTTTTTGCAGCATACCATATGGTTTTTAACGAGGTATGAGTATGATATATTAATGGGGGAGTTGTATATAAATACTTAAGTAAACAAACCCCAAATATCCTGAAGATTATGCCTTGAAGGCTTATAATTGTGCTCTTTTTCCCCTTAACTAAGTTTTTCCCACGAGGTTTTCTTAAGTTAAGGTTTTTAACGAGGCAATCAGTACAATATATGAGTTTACAAATATCATGTACTCTTTTCTTCAAACTAGGTTTTTCCCACGTGGTTTTCCTAGTGAAGTTTTTAATGAGGCATGAATATATTTTCTATTGTACTCTTTTCTTGTCTAGGTTTTTTCCCACCGGGTTTTCCTAACAAGTTTTTAACGAGGCAAGGTCGTGGCCAAATAATGTCCAAGGGGGAGTGTTATAAATATATATACTTAGTGGACATTATTATGTAACGGACATATTTATGTCCTCATTATGTTTACCGTTACGATTATCTTATATATTCCCATGTACAATGTAAGTGAGGATGATGAATGAAATGATCACCTTTTCACTTTTGTCTATCTCTTTCTTCCTGCAAAGTTCATCGGTCAGAGCTAATGGCCAACGGACACAAACAAACAACATTACAAGGAAATTATTCCCTCTTTGACTTGGATTTATTTGCCCCCATTTGATATTGTAATCCAGCGCCTTTAATTTGGATTTGGAAATAATTTGCGCTACTGCGTCATTCCTGACGGCGATTGCTTGGGTAAATTTTCGACGTGTCGAGTCCTCTGGACCCCGAACTTGTCCAAAATTACTCCAAACTCATCCTTGAACTCCCCTTGCTCATAACTTTGACCTACAATGGTTCAAAAACACTAACAAACACCGTAAAACATTCAAAACGAGTGTGAACCACAACTAAATAATAAAATAAAGCATTATGCAATTAAATTATCACAATCATGACCCTAAGCCTAACAATTATAGATAAATCAATACTAAAAATGTGCACAATTAGGTGTACATCAGAACTGACGGACATGGTGTTTGCTTTTGATAAATTTCGTTCATATTTATTGATGTCCAAAAGCACGATTCACACGGACTATGTGGCTATTCGGTACTTGATGACAAAACAAGAAGCTAAACCGAGATTAATCAAATGGGTTCTGTTACTTCAAGAGTTTGATGTCACAATAGTGGACAGAAAGGGAGAGGAAAACGAAGCCGCTAACCATTTATCTAGGCTTGAGAATAATGAGGTCGTAGAAACTGAAAGTGAAATTGAAGAATGTTTCCCAGAAGAGAAATTGTTAGGAGTATCTCTGGTACCATGGTATGTAGACATAGCGAATTTGTTGGTAGGATGATCTGTACCGTCTCACTCAAGCATAGATGAGAAGTGGAAGCTCAAAGCGGAAGCTAAGTATTATTTTTGGGATGAACCTCACCTATTCCGATTATGTGCAGATCAAGTCATCCGAAGATGTGTTCCTGAACAAGAGGGACTACAAATCCTAGGAGAATGCCATAAAGGGAATTACGGAGGACATCATTCTGCAAATCGCACCGCACAGAAAGTTTTAGAAGCAGGATTTTGTTGGCCAAACATCTTTCAAGATGCACAAATTTGTGTAAGAGATTGCGAGCGCTGTCAGCGAGTAGGGAATGTGACACAAAGAGATGAAATGCCCCAGACATATATTCTAGCCTATGAAGTTTTCGATAGATGGGGACTAGACTTCATTGGGCTGTTTCCAGAGCCAAAAGGGCATAAATATATCTTAGTAGCAGTTGATTACGTGTCCAAATGGGTAGAAGCTGAGGCACTACGAGCTAATGACGCAAGAAGAGTAATCAAATTTTTGAAAAAGCTCTTTGCCAGATTCGGAGTACCAAGGGCTATTATAAGCAATAGGGGTACCCACTTTCGGAATGTGCCAATGACTAAGATTCTTCGCTGACATGGAATGCAGCATCGAGGCGGTGTACCCTATCACCCTCAGACTAGTGGACAAGTGGAAAATGCCAACAGAGATATTAAGTCCATATTAGAAAAGATAGTCTCAAGGCATAGGCGAGATTGGGCCGACAGGCTTGACAACGCATTGTGTGTAACACCCCACTTTCCTAACTCTTAATTACATCTCTAAACAGTCATTAACATAAACTAAGCAGCGGAATCTAGATGATAAGTAGTGGGAGTGTCACCGCCACAACCACCACTCTTGGTGATTGCACAAGCTAAAGGGGTAAAACTACAAATAAGATTAAGTCTGAGTACTAGAAATAAATACTAGAAAGATAAGGGGAAAACGTCACCCCAAAACAGTCTACATCAATCCTCTAACACAAGTCATAAGTCTAAATCCATAATGTGATCATAAATAAAAGTAGAATTTAGACATCTCAAACTAAGAGACTAATCTAACTCGATCTCTTCTCACTGCAGGGCCCACTTGAAATGGGGTTTTACAAGCAACACATAGACAAACAGGAAAACACCCGTTAGCACGAAGCTAAGTATAACCACACTCAACCATGTATAGCATACTAACATATACTTTGAAAACATTTGATATCTTAATAGCAATAAGCTAATCTCAAAACATCTTTGGATTAACATATTCCTTCTAAATGCTTGCACCATATATTATCGGCTGGCATGCTTATATATGTATAAGACTGATCACGTATATTCATCAACATATAGACTTCTCAAATAACTTATCAAGCAATTCATGCTTACAGATAAGATCATGCTAAAAGACCATATAACAGGTGTTCACATGCTTCCATCTTATCACATAACTCATTTAGTAGAACATCTACTACATTACAACAATCATGCTCAAAGGAATACCTTAAGTTAAGCTTCTCCTTCAAATAATTCTCTTGCGATGCTTCATTCGCATACAATCATGTATAACATTAAGGTCATACTTCTTGTGCAATCTAGTGCCACCATGTAATCATACTTTTATGCAATCTTATGCAACAATATAATCATACTCTTATGCAATCTAGTACATCAAATTAATCATACTCTCATGTAATCTAGTGCAACAATATACTCATACTCTCATGCAATCTTGTGCCACTATATACTCATACTCTTATGCAATCTCGTGCAACAACATAATCATACTCATATGCAATCTAGTGCAACAATATATTCATATTCATATGCATTCTAGTGCAATAATATAATCATACTCATATGCAATCTAGTGCAACAATATACGTATTTTCTTATGCAATGTCGTGCAACAATATATTCATATTCATATGCATTATAGTGCAATAATATAATCATACTCATATGCAATCTAGTGCAAGAAACGCATTAAAGAAGTAAGTATTAAATCATCGCGGAAGATTCCCTCAAGATAGAAAAGAAGGATGAAACTTAAGCTTGGGAAGCAAGGATCGACAAGGATCTTAAAGAAAAGCAAGTATAAACACCAAAGGGGAAGGATCATCAGTTCATCAATACCTCGTGATCAAAGCATCAAACCAGAATAGTCACTGGGATCGAGAACCCTTAACCCATCCTAGCCGAATCCCTTTCCCTCCGTTGGACAACCGAGCCCCTCCTTATTGCAAAACCCTTTCTACCCTTCAAACCCCATTCTTGATTCCCTATTTTAACGATTCCATACAAGGTAGCAACCTCACCTACTAAAGTTGCAAACCTTGAAAACTTCGATCCTCATTCCTAAATTCACTTTGTTCTCAAAGTTTGAAACCCACTCTCTTAATCCATTTAACCCAATCGTTCCCAAAAACCCAGTACACATAGATATACAATTATATATTCTCCCCATAGAATACATTCTCCCTATATGACCACCGTACTACTTTTGACTCGTTATCCCTGTAATGATTTCTAAGCTTCGGGGAGGAAGCTTCTCGTAAGGGGGGAGAGTGTAACACCCCGTGTTACGACATTCAATCCCGGATTAATTATTTAATTAATCCCGTTAATAATAATTAAATATGATTTAATTTGGTTCGGTTTCCCTTTAAATAATTAATAAGGTCCGTCATGAATCGTGGACCCTTGCCTAAACTAGAGTTTTAAGCCTATTATGAATAAAGAAAGTAAACCTTTTACTAGTCAGATTCTAATTAGGAATCCTAGACCTATTTATATATTAGGAATAAAGGAAGTAGGCCTTTTACTATTCAGATTATGATTAGGATTCTCTTTAATTAATTAATATGGTTCACTATGGACCATGGACCCTTATCCCTAAAACAAGTCCTTAGTCCTATAAGGAATAGGATTAGTAAACCCATACCATTCAGACCCTAATTAGGACTCTTAAATATATATATATATATATATATATATATATATATATATATATATATATATATATATATATATATATATATATATATATATATATATATATATATATATATATATAAGGACATAGGAGGCACCTAGAAGTCACACCACAATAATCTCTCACCACACAAGAAGTTCCAAGAATTCCCTTAGGAGAAATCAAGAAAGAAGGAATCTTAAAGAAAGACCCTTCATAGCCAAGGAAATTAATTAAGGCTAAGAGGTAACCCCTGTCTTAACAAAACCTATTTTCTTTGCTATAATTATCTTCTTTGGCTTCTTCTCTACGCTTGTGTCGTGATGAATCGTTTATAATATTGATGATATGATCTTGATAATTGATGGGATAATTTTATGTGGGATCTTGATGATCTTGATGATGATAAGAGGTTCTTGATGATTATGTGATGTTCTTGATAAATCTTGATGTTTCTTGATGTTAAAAGATGAACTACGATCTTGTTGATTTAAATATGATTAGAGCCCTAGGATGAATCGTGAAACTCATATTGTGTTATTCTTGATAAATTTGGGTGGGAATTCGCATGTTCGGGTGTTGATTATGCTTAGAAGTTATGATAGGATATGTGCTATATGATTCTTGCTTTTGATCCGTTAATTGTCTACATGGTGTCATCAATTGCGTTTAAAAGTGTCTAAGCATGGTTTCGGGTTCCACAACGGATCCCGGGACGTTTATTTTGATAAAGAGTCAGTGGGGGTAGGGGGACCCGCCACCTACCCGCTGCCTGAGAAGGACGTTGCCGGCAGCGGGCAGACGACTGCCCGCCGGGCACCCGCTGCCCGGAGGTTTGTCGCCGGCGGGTGGTCCTCCACCCACCGGCTACCCGGTGGAATTTTCCCACCTCGGGACTTCGGCTTCCCCGTTTGATGTTTCCCCGACCCTGGTCGTGTCCCAACGAACTCCGTTTATCGTGCCTAAGTCTAGTTTGATGTTTCGGGTACCGTTCGTAAGATAAATGAGTCTTATATATCACATGCTAGTTGAATTGGCATCCCGTTGGCCTAGGTGAAAGAAGTATGAACCCCTTAGGATTATTCTTAGTATGTGAATGACCACGCATAGGTTTCATTATACGTTTTCTCCCCTTTCCCAATGTGTTAATGTGGGTTGCATGTGACTGCTATGAGTTATGTGTGCATGATACCCCAATTTGGTTGCGATCAAATTGGTTGTTCCTGAGCTGTGGTTCAGAAGCTGGCTACAGTCAGAATTACCCTCTCGGGCTGCAGTCCACCGTTTGGTTGCGATCAAACGTTTTACATGAGCTGCGGTTCATATTCCTGGCTGCGGTCAGATGATCACTTTTGGGCTGCGGTCCACCGTTTGGTTGCGATCAAACATTTTACATGAGCTGCGGTTCATATTCCTGGCTGCGGTCAGATGATCACTCTTGTGCTGCGGTCCACTATTTGGTTGCGATTAAACATTATGATGAGCTGCGGTTCATCGGTCGGTTGCGATCGACCCCTTCGTGTTGCGATACGAGGCAGGGTGTTGCAGGGCCGTGTCAGAGCTATATGCGCTGACCCTCATGTATGGGCATGCGATTGGTCCTGTGGCGCCAACAAAGTTTGCTTGTGTGATGAGTTAAATGATGATATAAATGAGATGAAGTGAATCCGTGACCATAGGATATATGCTAGTATCTTTACATGCTTGGTTACAACTGTTGAATGTGCTTATCCCATAGGATATATGCTAGTATCTTTATATGCTTGGTTATAACTGTTGAATGTGTTTATCCCTATCTATCGAGTCTATTCCAGTTTTGAAACTAGAGTTTCCTAGGATATACCTTCCTGCTTCAAAATGACTTTTCTTTTATATATATATATATATATATATATATATATATATATATATATATATATATATATATATATATATATATATATATATATATATACTTATACGGTATTTCAACGCGTTAGAGTGGGTTACCAGCATTATTCGCTGAACAGATATATTTGGCTTTCAGGCACAGACGATTAGCTCCGGAGCGCGCTAGAGGACCCAAGGCTTAGATAGGTAGTTCTTGTTCGGCCTGCGTGCCATGATGATGTAATGATATTGTTTAAGAAGGATTAGATAGTTAGCCTGTGCATCTGAGCTCTCCTGTTCAGATGTGGCATAACACCCTGTATTCTTATGTTCAGTACTGCTCTGCTTGGGATTTAATGAGAATTTACCTTTATTATATAAGTTTTAAAAGTCATGAAAATCTGGGGTGTTACAAGAAATGTCAAAATGCTCGATTACATGCTTCTATGTCATCTATACACTAACATGAAGTATTCAAAAATATATCAACATGCTGGGTTTGCAAAATTGCAATTTCTATACATTTCACTCAACAAGTATGCTTCTTTTCTCATTGATCAAATAATACAATTTAATCATGCTTTCATAATAAATAATATTCTCAAAGGATCATGCTTATATACTCAATAAAACATTATCTGATCACAAAAATCAACAATTTCTCAAACACAGAGAATTTAGCAAAATATACACTGTGTAACATTTCTTCACAAAATCCTTCTTAACATACTTGTTTTTAATCCGAATTCCATGAAATCAAAACCAAAACGTGCGTCGATACGAGTCTGAAGAACCGAGCCACAAGGGCCCGTAACACTCGGTCAAAAACGACACATAGCTGAGCCACAAGGGCCCGGCCACTGCACAAAACTCTCATCAAAATAGTACTTAGGGACCTGGGGCAGGACTCTGCATAGTCCGCCCCTGGAGCCCCGTTGATGTGCCCGGGACTAGGCTACGACCCTCTCCTACGTCGTGTCCTCATCACCCGTGGTGGCACGGCTCTAGCCGACGGCCCTTCTGGTTGGCCGCGGCTAGGGCCGCCACTCTGATTTCGTGCACACTGTGTTGTGCACCAGATGGGATTTTACCTGCAAAAACTCATCCAAACATTTCCAAAACAAATCTCAACAACTCACAAACACATACTAGATCACTTCCAAGCATAAAACACATCAAAAACTCATAGTTTCTAATCATTTCTACTCAAAACTATGTTTCACAGACCCAAATCAAAAGAGGAAACCATGGGGTTATACCTCTTGTAGTCTAGACTTCTTGCTTGAAACTCTTCTTCCTCTTGGCCTAGCTTGAGCCTCCTTCATCACCTACACTTCTCAACACACCTTCTATCCTTAGCCTAGAACCTCAAAGACTAAAGAAACTAGAAGAGAAAAGATGCTAGAATGAAGGATGAGCAAGCTTACTAGGTTGATGTTTCTCTCCTTTGATGTTTGCAGACAAAAATGTGAGGAAGAGGCAAAGAGTGAGATCAGGAAAATGAGATGGAATGAAGGGTTTATATAGGGTTCAAAACCCTAGGATGATTCACAATGATTGGTTGAGGTCAAAGGGGTAATTTCCCCAAGCTAAAAAATGATTTTATAAGGGATTTTTGGATGTCTTGTGGTCCACCATGTATCATGAATCATAGGCTAGAAATGATATTTCTTTATTACTTTGGGGTGGAAAGTGAATTTTCCCAAAAGCTATATGGATGAACACTTTTTCAAAATTCCCTTTTGAATTCTTCCGGTCTCACTCGGTTAAAATTCTCGATTTAAATCTTGGTACGCGAAGTACCCGAAAAATTTGAAATTTTCAAATGAAATTCACTTCTTCGGTGTCAAATTAATTTTAAAATGGAACAAAATTATTTTATTCTAACACCGATTGATCGCAAAAAATTTTAATGGGGTGAAAAAGCTACTTTGGAATTTCTTAATATTGGATTTATAAAATGAAATTTTGGGTTGTTACACTCTATCCCCCTTAAAAGAAGTTTCGTCCTGAAACTTAGAAGAAACGGGTGGATGATGTTCTCGAAGAGAAAAGGTAATATAACCGAAAAGGTTAGAATTTTCTACTGGAAGGCTTGGGAATGATTTAAGAATCTCTGAGTTCTTATCTATCTCATCTAGAATCTAACAACTGCACCAGCTAATCTATAACTGAACTTAAGAGCTTAACTAGTTACCTTGATTAAAGCCTCTCGAGGAGTCGCCTGGTGGCATGTAGCTTGGATCCCAACCATAGGGAGTCCATCTCTGTACATTCTCAATCTCCATCCTTTGCTCCATGACTGCAACCCTTTGATCAAAGTTGGCAAACCCATAGCTCATTTGAGCACTCAGATTGTCAAAACGGTTGTTGATCATAGCGTAAAGGTCCTCATAAGTAGGTCCTTAAGGCCCACTCATGTACTCCTGTGGTGCTCCCTGCTGGGTAGCTGTATATGGTGCTCCCTCCTGGCTCATGCCAATTCCCGTATCGGTTCCCATTGCAACCCCTTCTCCACTAGCCTCAGCTATGTATCCTGATTCGATCCCCACACTCGACCACTTTCTTTGTGGTACATTCAAACTAACCACAAGGGTCATTTTCTCGTCCAAGGGCTTCTTAGCAATAATATCAGCTAGGGTCAAATACTTGTTCTCCTCAACTTGGTACAACTCGTAATACCTCAGATTGACGGCATTCAGAGCTGACCTAATAGTCCTTTGGATCCTCTCTCCCATCTCAGATAAATTCATCTTCTTGAATACCCAACTCAACATCATGCCATAGGGCAGATTCTTCCTGTTCTTTGCCTTAAAGTAAGCCATGTGCTTAGGAATCAAAACTGGAAAGTTTATAGCACGACCAAATCTCAACATAAAGGCCATTGTACATGTCCAACTACCAATCTCTGTAGAGTTGTTCCTACACGGGAATAAGCACTCTTCTATCAGCAAAACTAGCAACTTCTTTTCTCCAGTAAAAGTAGGTTTCTCGGGACGATATTCCTTAGGGAAGTCTTCCCTACTCCCGGTCATGTATCTCAAATACTCTTGATGTGTCAACCCTGCGTGGGCAACCCAATCATCCCTGTTAAACATATCCAATCCATCCAACGGCAAGTCAAACCAATTTGACAATTTCTGCGGTGTCAATTCTACTTTCGTGCCTCTCACGTTAGAGACAACCGAAGTCACTCCCCTCTTATGTTTTGTCGATAAGTTCTCATAGAATTCAATCACTAAATCAGGGTAAATTTCCTCTTGGATTCTCAAAAATTTTCTCAACAATCCTCGATTCTCCAAAATACTTTTAAAATCTTCGGAAAAGAACTCGGGGAAATAGGTTTTACCTCCTATTACTGAGTAGGTAGGTGCTTCTTGACTAGTTCCCTCGACTTGTTGTTTCCCTTTCACCATTGTGGTCTAAGTTTGGTGGTCTTGATCTTGTTGAAATTGCAAGGAATGCTCCAACTTGTATTTTTCTAGTACTTGGTATGACTTGGGGAATACTCTCTTGATGTTTCCTTGTTGAAAGATGTTGTTTTGGAGAAGATATGCTTTTGGTTGAGGTTGAGGCAGTGTGTATTGAAGAAGAAAAGAAGAAGATGATGGTGTGACTTAATCTCTCGGCTTTGGAAAAAACAACACAAGGGTTTAGGGGTGTGGGGCTTGGCAGCGGCCCCTCATAAGCCCCGGCCACAAGGCCCGTGTCAGGCCTCCTCGGAACGGCATCAGGTCATGGACCATTACGTGGTCCGTGACCACGTTCCGTTTCATGGAACGGGGTCTGTCTAGACCCGTGACCTAGACCCACTACTAGGTCGGGTTAACCGGGTTGGATCCGGTTTGATCCTAAACCAAAATCGGTCCTCCGACTTTGTCAAATCTTCAAATCAGGTCAAAATTTGAGTGTAGTCTTTCACTTTAAAACATCTCACTCCCTTTAGTCAATTCTTTGACTTCCCAATTGTTCGAAAAAAAAACTCGGTACGAATCCTCATCTAATTCTTCCTTAACAAATATGGATTCTTTCTATTCCCACTTTACTTGGGTAAAACGCTAATTCCGAAATTACTTCTTTTAACATGAACTCTAATCTTTCCCTAACGATTTTTCATTCTTACTCATATCTTCTTCTTTCTTCTAATTCTCTTGCTCACTAATTCGTAGAATTCAAAGCTAAGCCTTTCTCTAAAGAAAACTCAATTTACTTTTAACTTTCCAAAACTCATAGATTAACACATCCTTTAGCACCGTGCAACAACTTATAACAGTTTCTCAAATATGCACATCTATCTGAGCACCCAAGCAAAAGTAACGCACTCATACCAAGTCAGAGTGTTACCTTTCTCGAGCTTGAGATCTCCAGCCTGAGTCTTTCCCATGACCATGATCCTTCCTGGTCCAGCTTCTCCGACGCGTCCTTGCTGTGTTTCGCCTCGTCCCTGACTCCCATTTCTGTGTGGACCTCCTCTCGGTGGGTAGCCACGTCCCATAGCTTGACTTGGCGCTGGGTTGATCGGACCTCTAGGCGGCTGGCTCCAGTTCGTACCATGGGGTCCCTCCGTTCTCGGGGTACGACAAATAGTAGCTCTATGACCAAGCTTTCAACTCCGGAAGTAGACTATAGGTAATCCTCCACAAGTGGTCTTATGATGATCCTTGCCACATCAAGGGCATACTGATGTTCCCTCTCTCGGTGGTCTTCCAGCTCCAGCTCCCTGTCTCATCGTAATGCTTCTCCTTTCTCCACCTCTATGGTCAAACCTACTCGTCGGATTGAAACTGTGTCCCTTGCTTGATTTAATCATGGATATCACTCCCTTGTCTGATGGTTCCGGGTCACCCCTAAATGACACGTACCCTCCTTTCGGCCCTCTCATTATCAGTTTCCGTTCTTCACATAAAATCCTGGCCTTGTACTTGCCTAACCAATCCAGTCCTAGGATTGCATCCATACATTCCATTTCCATTTTAATGAAGTCCCCAAGAAAGATCACTCCCGCTATCTCTATAGGCAAGCCTTCCAAGATATCTTTACAAACTATCAATCTTCCGGAGGCTAGCTGAATGCTTATCTTCCTTTGACTGGTAGGCTACCATCCAAACTCTTTCACCATTTCCGAGGATATGAAGGAGTTTGTAGCTCCAGAATTGAAAAGCACCGTAGCGAGTGCGCGATTTACCCGAAACGTCCCCGTGATTAGCTCCGATGGTGCGACGGAACCTAGACGAGTGGTGAGCACTCTCCCCTGTGTCCCTCCGCCTTCGATCGCTTCGTAGACCAGCATCGCGGAACTCTTTGAACATGATCAGAACATATCATTCTCGTTAGCACGACTACAAGTTAGCTGATTCTAACTTCTTAAGCTTAAGATAAGCTTGCAACAAGCAAATCATACTAAGCAACAAAGACATCTCTTCAACTTTAACAACTTAGCAAGCACAACTTCTCTTCTAAGATTAAACTTTCAAACTCATGGTTTTTCTCTTTCAACTTCTTTCTTTACTTCTCTACTTTACTCAAAGCAGTTATCAAAGGCATAACAAGCACATTGGTAAATCATATTAGCAAGGCACACGTATAAACTCGTATACTTTCACATTAGCACTTTTATAAAAATTCCACTTTCAAACTTAACCTTCACAATCTCAACTTTTAACTTTCACTTTAGCTTCTCATTGAAAAACGTCTCTGTTTCACTTTCAAAAGATAGAAACAAGCACTTTAAACACATTGATAAAGCACAAATATATAAGCAAACACAAGGGAATTCACGACCTCTCCGCGTTCCTAACTGATACTTAGAGTTTCTCTTAAATCTGATTCTCTTACGTGGCCACTGGACTTAGAGTCCTTCTCATTTCGGTTTTCATAACTTAGGGTTCTTTCCCTAATCTTATCCTTCTTAGGATTTCCACTTAATGTTCTCTTCTCATATTGTCTTTCTTAAGACTTCAACTTAAAGGTCTTTCCTTAACTTTTCCTTCCTAGGACTTTTACTTAGAGTTTTTATACTCAATCTTAAGGGTCAAACTTCCTAAGTTTCCCGCAGTTCGTACCGCTCTGATACCAATTTGTAACACCCCACTTTTCTAACTCTTAATTACATCTCTAAACAGTTATTAACATAAACTAAGCAGCGGAATCAAGATGATAAGTAGTGGGACTGCCACCGCCACAACCACCACTCTTGGTGATTGATGCGACCCAACATAATGAAGATCCATCAAGAGTACCAATAGGGCCAATCACAAGGCCCAAGTCCAAACGATTAAGACAACTCTTCATTGGTGATATTCAAAGATGGTGGAAATCCAAGTCAAGCCCATTTGCAAAAGATGAAGAAGATTTCAAGGCTTTTTTTTTTTTTTTTTTTTTATAATTGTTTAAGTGCTGATTTTGGTGATTAAATTAGGCCCAAATCAGCCCTATTATTTTTGGTCATCATTAATTTAAATTGTTTGGCATAAAAGAGAAAACACTAGTTGTATTTAGAAAGGATTCCTTAAATCCTTTTCTAAATAAAACTCTATTTACTTGTTTTCTAGATTAGGTTTAGGACTCTTTTTCCCATTGTATTTAGATTACAATGCTGCCCTATACCTATAAATAGGGCACATCCATATCAGTTTGAAAGAGGCTTTAATTCAATAAAATTCTTAAGTTTTTCTTTACACTTGTGTAAGAAACCTTATGGCTAATTGTGGACTCAATTAGTGGCTAGTCGTGGACTCGGCTAGCAAATTGATTCGTGGACACGAATCGATCTTACTTTCTTCAACCTTAGATTTAGGTTCGTGGACTCGTTCTTGAATCGAAGGAAACTAGATCCGACTCTAGTTGATTGAAGATTGCAACATCGAGGTACTTAGCTTGAAGCTACGTGGGATTCTTGATGCGGCCCAACATATGAAGATCCATTAAGAGTACTAATTGGGCTAATCACAAGGCCCAAGTCCAAACAATTAAGGCAACTCTTCATTGGTGATGTTCAAAGATGGTGGAAATCCAAGTCAAGCCCATTTGCAAAATATGAAGAATAACTCAAGGCTTTTTAATAATTGTTTAAGTGCTGATTTTGGTGATTAAATTATGCCCAAATCAGCCCTATTATTTCTGGTCATCATTAATTTAAATTGTTTGGCATAAAAGAGAAAACACTAGTTGTATTTAGAAAGGACTCCTTAAATCCTTTTCTAAATAAAACTCTATTTACTTGTTTTCTAGATTAGGTTTAGGACTCTTTTTCCCATTGTATTTAGATTACAATGCTGCCCTATACCTATAAATAGGGTACATCCATATCAGTTTTAGGGAGACTTTAATTCAATAAAATTCTTAAGTTTTTCTTTACACTTGTGTAAGAAACCTTATGGCTAATTGTGGACTCAATTAGTGGCTAGTCGTGGACTCGACTAGCAAATTGATTCGTGGACTCGAATCAATCTTACTTTCTTCAACCTTAGATTTAGGTTCGTGGACTCGTTCTTGAATCGAAGGAAACTAGATCCGACTCTAGTTGATTGAAAATTGCATCATCGAGGTACTTGAAGCTACAATGGGATTCTTCCAAGTCTTTGAGAATTCGAGACAAAGGGGTTCTCGTGAGGTTTAAGGTATTTCGATCCATCTCTATCTTTACATTGAGAGCAATTCTTGGGACAATACTATCTTATTTGAATCTTGGACTAGGTTCATATCAATTCTTCCAAGTCTTTGAGGATTCGAGACAAAGGGTTTCTCGTGAGGTTTAAGGTATTTTGATCCATCTCTATCTTTGCATTGAGAGTAATCTTGGGGCAATACTCCATCTTATTTGAATCTTGTACTAGGTTCATATCAATTTGGTATTCAGAGCCTAGGTTTATCTCATTATCATTAGAAATTTGGTTTCTTAGGTTCCCTAGGTTTATCTCGTTCTTATCTTACATACTACTTTTATTCGTGTCTTATTCATTAAAAACTCCCAAAAAAAAATTTCCTTTGCATTCTTGATTATTTTCTTGAATCTTGATACATGTTCTTTAGTTTCTTGAAAACCTATCTCGAAAAAGTTTTCCTTTTTTCCCATCCAATATCTACGAGACCTCACACCTCCTAAGCACCATATTACAACATATTTGGTCAAGAAAACAACCCATTTCATCCTTACCTATATCAAAAGCGAATTTACGCGCAATCACGTCTCAATCACACCCTGTCCAGATTTCCGCGAGCTGTGACCAGTTTCAAAGAATTACCTATATCTCGAGATCCACTGGTTAGTTTTATCTGAAATTTGGATATGTTGTAGATCTCTTCTGGGGTGTTCTTTTGATATATTATAAACTGTCTAATTCCTTCTGGTTAGTGAGATATTGATCTTCAAATTCAGGGAATTGTTTCTGTTTTTCTGGGCGATTCTTGATTCTGTTTTGAAAGGGTTGTGTGGTTCCTCTTGGTCCGAAATTTTTGTTGTTATTTAAAGTAGTTATTTGGAGGTTACCTATAAAAATAAATCAAGAAAGTTGAAAAAAAAAAGCAAAAAAAGAGAAAGCAATAAAGAAGAAGAATAAGGTTGGGGAAAGAATTTGGCTGGTAGGAGAATTTTGGAGGGACAAGGAAGGGGAAAAGTATAAGGTTGGAAGGAGTTCTTGATATATTCCTATTTGGTTGTGGTACACTTGAACTCCTATTACATTCTATTTGTGTCTATCTACTGATATTGGTCCTTCATATCTTTCTGCCATACTTCTTTCTTTGCTTCCCTTTTTCTTTCAAATCTTTCTTAGTTTCTTTGCTTGTATTGTCCTTTTTCTTTCCTTCTTGCTCTCAATTTTATTACCTACCTCGCGATACACCTTACTCTCAAAGGCTTGTGAAGTTTTCCAAGGTGCGTTTTCTTGAACTTTGATGTTGAATCCATATCAACTTGAGTTCCAGACTAGAATTTTCCTTTTTGGAAAAAGGCTTGTGAGAGTATCTGCCACTTGGAGTGATACACGAGTGGAGTGTGTGTTTGTAAGAGTGTGTAGTGCACCCCCAGAGCCATATAATCCACCTCTTACATGCGAGCTGATAATAATGAGGGAGCGAGCCAACTTTTTGGTTTCACTAACATGAATACTCACATATCTTCTTGTTTTTAGATTTTTTTTTTCTTCCTATACAGATGGCTGAACAAGTTCCAAACCTGCCCCAGACATTAGAACAAAAGATAGACAGGTTACTCAAACGAATGAATAATTTGGAGCAACGCTCACAGCAAGTGCAACCACCACACAATGATGAGCGATACCTGCCACCAGCAGGAAGAGCGGATCCTAGATGGCAAAGGATCCAGCAGCGTAATGCGGAGTTAGGAAACATTAAACAAGAAATTCCTAACAAGAGAAGTCTGTTGAAACTCTTTTTTATTTAAAGCAATATTCTGATCTTACAAAAATTAGGCTAGTTGCTACATCTTTTAAGGGGTATGCATTATCTTGGTGGCGAAAAAGAAATAGAGAGAGAGAGAGTTGCTAATTTTATTCCCTATGAATCTTGGGTTCAAGTGAGGGAAGATATGCGCCTAATCTTTCGTCCTAAATCTTTTTTCTATGATCTTGAAAGAAAATTGCAGGGAACGGTGCAAGGAAAAAAGTCAGTTGATGAGTACTACCAAACTATAAATATTTTGCTTAAACAGGGAGACATACATGAAGAAGAGACAAAAACTGTTGCTCGTTTTGTACATGGATTGAACTTAGAAATTCGATGTGGAATGAGTATTCAGAGATATGACACCCTTTATGATGCCGTGTATGCTGCACGTGAATCTGAGGCAAAAATCAAAGAGATGAAAATGTACAAGTCCAACAATGGTGCATCAAGATGGAACAACACAAGTTCCACCCCTAAAAGTCGTGATGAACATCCCCCTCCAAGAGACGATTCACGAGACAAAGGTAAGGAAAAGGTAAGTGAGGTAGTGAGGCCTCAACATGATAGAGAATTGATTTGTTATAGATGTAATGGGAGAGACCACATAGCTCGTGATTGCCCTAACAAGAGGGTAGTTAAGATAACAAAACAATCTGAAAATTTTGCTTCTTGTCTTGAATATAAGTCTAGGGGTGAGGTATGTGACCATTTTGAAACTCTCAATGAACATGTTGAGGGAGAACCATTCATACCTTTAGATTCTGATTCTAAATATGTTGCTAGTGAGTGTAGTCATACTGTTGTTGTTAAGGAGGTTTTGAATGTTCACCCTTTAAAACAAGATGAGTCTCAAAGAGAAAATATATTTTGTACTAAAGGGTCAATTAGAGAGAATGCTTGTGCTATGGTAATAGATTCTAGAAGTTGCACAAATATGGCTAGTGCAGTTATGGGTAAATTTCTCCAGTTACCCTTGCTTAATCATCCAAATGCTTATTGTTTGCAATGGTTAAATGATGCAGGAGAAGCTAGAGTAACCAAACATGATCTTATTCCTTTATCTATTAATAGTTACTCTAATAAAATCTTGTGTGATAATATCCCAATGCAGGCTGCTCATATCTTGTTAGGTAGACCATGGCAATTTGACAGAAAAATAAGTTATGATGGAATGAGGAACACTTATGTGTTTCACATGAATGGAGTTACATATGTCTTGCCTCGTTTGTATCCTAAACAAGTAGAAGAAATTCAATTGACATTGATGCAAGCTCTCAAACCAGCCTCAAAGAAGGAAGAAATCATAGAGAGAAAAGTGGAACCTCCATGTTTGGAATTGCAATCACCACTCCAATCCTCTAACTCAGTTTGTAGCCAAATAAAGGGACCACAATCAGTGATACAGTGGATAGGACCAGCCCAAGGTGTCAAAGTGCAACCTCTCTTGGTCACTACAAAGGATATTAAGCAAGAGAAAAGAAGGGGAGTAACTATTTACTCACTTTTATTTCAAAAGCATGCATTAAAATTCTCTAGATTTGTTTGCCATGTTTCTATTAATGATCTACTTGCTAGATGTGTTAGAAATTTGTTTGCATCCATACATCCGAGATTCCTTAATTTTGATTTTACTAAAAATTTATTTGATAGAGATAAGGAATCACTGGAAAGTTATAAGGCACATTTGAAAACTTCTTATGGCAAATACTACTTGCTCAAGGAGTTTTGGTTCAAAGTCAATGGGATTGACACTTTTTGCTTGGATTTGAGCAATGGTTTAATTATTGATTCACATAAGGGACAATTTGGTTTTCCAAAGAATGATGATGTTTTGCATGGATATTTTCATTGGCCAAAGAAGAAAAAAGATGTAGAATCTTATGCTCATAATTGTGCTACTTACCACCACAATGCATCTAAATCATTACTTGATATTTCCATGGATTTTGTGTTTGGTTTAGCCTTAAGCTGTAGGAGGAAAGATGTTGTGCTGGTTGATAATTCAAACAAAATGGCTAAATTTAATATGTCTAATTTTGTTGAACTATTACCATTCAGAATGTTTAAATTTCATGCTGTGTCATTAGACTTAATCGCCTTACTTGTTTATTGTAGGATAAAGATTGGAGCAACTCATGTCAAGCATCCCAAGAAGAAGTTCAATGAGTTCCATGAGCGTGATAAAATAGAAAGTGAGCTTCCTACTTTGTCTTTTATTTAAGATTTGGATTCGAGGACGAATCCTTTTCAAGCAGGGGAGAATAATAAGAACCAGTACACATGGAATCCAATAAGGGTCTATAGTGGGCTCATCACAAGGCCCATAACTACATCCTTAAAGAATCATTGGTGGAAGAAACAAGAAGGCCCAATAATAATTCCATTCGATAGAGGAAAGTATTATAGTGGCCCATTTCAAGTGATATCATGAATCGAAGACAACGCTTACAAGATTCGAGGTCGAATCATTTTCAAGAAGGTGAGGATGATGCGGCCCAACATAATGAAGATCCATCAAGAGTACCAATAGGGCCAATCACAAGGCCCAAGTCCAAACGATTAAGACAACTCTTCATTGGTGATATTCAAAGATGGTATCCAAGTCAAGCCCATTTGCAAAAGATGAAGAAGATTTCAAGGCTTTTTTTTATAATTGTTTAAGTGCTGATTTTGGTGATTAAATTAGGCCCAAATCAGCCCTATTATTTTTGGTCATCATTAATTTAAATTGTTTGGCATAAAAGAGAAAACACTAGTTGTATTTAGAAAGGATTCCTTAAATCCTTTTCTAAATAAAACTCTATTTACTTGTTTTCTAGATTAGGTTTAGGACTCTTTTTCCCATTGTATTTAGATTACAATGCTGCCCTATACCTATAAATAGGGCACATCCATATCAGTTTGAAAGAGGCTTTAATTCAATAAAATTCTTAAGTTTTTCTTTACACTTGTGTAAGAAACCTTATGGCTAATTGTGGACTCAATCAGTGGCTAGTCGTGGACTCGGCTAGCAAATTGATTCGTGGACTCGAATTGATCTTACTTTCTTCAACCTTAGATTTAGGTTCGTGGACTCGTTCTTGAATCGAAGGAAACTAGATCCGACTCTAGTTGATTGAAGATTGCAACATCGAGGTACTTGAAGCTACATGGGATTCTTCCAAGTCTTTGAGGATTCGAGACAAAGGGTTTCTCGTGAGGTTTAATGTATTTTGATCCATCTCTATCTTTGCATTGAGAGTAATCTTGGGACAATACTCCATCTTATTTGAATCTTGTACTAGGTTCATATCAGTGATTGCACAGACTAAAGGGGTAAAACTACAAATAAGATTAAGTCTGAGTACTAGAAATAAATACTGGAAAGATAAAGGGAGAAAACGTCACCCCAAAACAGTCTACATCAATCCCCCAACACAAGTCATAAGTCTAAATCCATAATGTTATCATAAATAAAACTAGAGTTTAGACATTTCAAACTAAGAGACTAATCTAACTCGATCTCTTCTCACTGCTAGGCCCACCTGAAAGGGGTTTTACAAGCAATACATAGACAAACAGGAAAACACCCGTTAGCACGAAGCTAAGTATAACCACACTCAACCCTGTAAAGCATACTAACATATACATTGAAAACATTTGATATCTTTATAGCAATAAGCTAATCTCAAAACATCTTTGGATTATCATATTCCTTCTAAATGCTTGCACCTTATATTATCGGCTGGCATGCTTATATATGTATAAGAGTGATCACGTATATTCATCAACATATAGACTTCTCAAATAACTTATCAAGCAATTCATTCTTACAGATAGGATCATGCTAAAAGACCATATAACAGGTGTTCACATGCTTCCATCTTATCACATAACTCATTTAGTAGAACTTCTACTACATTACAACAATCATGCTCAAAGGAATACCTTAAGTTAAGCTTCTCATTCAAATAATTCTCTTGCGATGCTTCATTCGCATACAATCATGTATAACATTAAGGTCATACTTCTTGTGCAATCTAGTGCCACCATGTAATCATACTTTTATGCAATCTTATGAAACAATATAATCATACTCTTATTTATGCAATCTAGTACATCAACATAATCATACTCTCATGTAATCTAGTGCAACAATGTACTCATACTCTCATGCAATCTTGTGCCACTATATACTCATACTCTTATGCAATCTCGTGCAACAATATAATCATACTCATATGCAATCTAGTGCAACAATATACTCATATTCATAGGCAATCTAGTGCAATAATATAATCATTCTCATATGCAATCTAGTGCAACAATATACTCAAACTCTTACGCAATCTCGTGCAACAACATAATCATACTCATATGCAATCTAGTGCAACAATATATTCATATTCATATGCATTCTAGTGCAATAATATAATCATACTCATATGCAATCTAGTGCAACAATATACTCATTCTCTTATGCAATCTCGTGCAACAATATATTCATATTCATATGCATTCTAGTGCAATAATATAATCATACTCATATGCAATCTAGTGCAACAATATATTCATTCTCTTATGCAATCTTGTGCAATATTATAATCATACTCATATGCAATCTAGTGCAACAATATACTCATATTCATATGCAATCTTGTGCAATAATATACTCATACACTCATATATAAAAATAGAGTACTTTCTGTGGAAGTTTCTTTGTTACTTTCTCGAGTCTCTCTTAACTATCTTTCTTTCTATCGAGTTTATATTGACTCTCCTACTTGAGCCTCTGTTGACTCTCTTTCTTCAGTCTCTGTTGACTCTCTTTCTTTCTCTTATACTCGTAGACGGCTTAGGGTTTCACAGAAGTGTGACTTACCCCATCGAGAACGGCATAATTCCGACCCAATATCTCCTACCATCAACGGAACCAATCTCGTGGTTCAAACTCTGTGGAATCAGGTATCGAACTATTAGTGTGCACACCCCCTAACTAGGATTCCAAGCCCGGCGGGAAGTTTCCAACCTCGTAACGTGGGAATACGCCGCGTTACAGATACTGGGACCGCAATGTCCATAAATATCTCTCGAGAGGAACATAGTCCAAACGGTATCCTCCAAAACCTCACCGATATTGATAATACATAAATATATCTCTCATGCATTAATCTCATGCATGCAACAATTCTATTACTTCTCAATGCATCAAAGAATGATATACCACATGCTCATGGTTTTTGAAAGTATTCTTAGACTCACGTTGGCCCTTTATGCATCTTTGAAATATGACTCATGTGAAATGTCAAAATGCTCTATTACATGCTTCTAAGTCATGTATACACTAACATGAAGTATTCAAAAATATATCAACATGCTCGGTTTGCAAAATAGCAATTTCTATACATTTCACTCAACAAGTATGCTTCTATTCTCATTGATCATATTATACAATTTAATCATGCTTTCATAATAAATCATATTCTCAAATGATCATGCCTATATACTCAATAAAACATTATCTGATCACAAAAATCAACAATTTCTCAAACACAAAGAACTTAGCAAAATATGCACTGTGTAATATTTCTTCACAAAATCCTTCTTAACATACTTGTTTTTAATCCAAATTCCACGAAATCAAAACCAAAACGTGCGTCGAGACGAGCCCGAAGAGCCGAGCCACAAGGGCCCGTAACACTCGGTCTGAAACGACACGTAGCTGAGCCACAAGGGCCCGGCCACTGCACAAAAATATCATCAGAACAGTACTCAGGGACCTAGGACGGGACTCTCCTTAATCCGCCCCTGGAGCCCCCTTGATGTGCCGGGACTAGGCAAGGGCCCTCTTCTAGAGCCATGCCCTAATCCCGTGGTGGCACGGCTCTAGCCGGCGGCCCTTCTGATGGGCCGCGGCTAGGGCCGCCACTCTGATCTGGTGCACACTGTGTTGTGCACCAGATGGGATTTTACCTGCAAATACTCATCCAAACATTTCCAAAACAATCTCAACAACTCACAAGCACATACTAGATCACTTCCAAGCATAAACACATTAAAAACTCACAGTTTCTACAAATTTCTACTCAAAACTAGGCTTCACAGAGCCAAATCTAAAGAGGAATCCATGGGGTTATACCTCTTGTAGTCTAGTCTTCTTGCTTGAAACTCTTCTTCCTCTTGGCCTAGCTTGAGCCTCTTTCACCACCTACACTTCCCAACACACCTTCTATCCTTAGCCTAGAACCTCAAAGACTAAAGAAACTAGAAGAGAAAAGATGCTAGAATGGAGAATGAGCAAGCTTACAAGGTTGATGTTTCTCTCCTTTGATGTTGGCAGACAAAAATGTGAGGAAGAGGCAAAGAGTGAGATCAGGAAAATGAGATGGAATGAAGGGTTTATATAGTGTTCAAAACCCTAGGATGATTCACAATGATTGGTTGAGGGCAAAGGGGTAATTTCCCCAAGCTAAAAGATGATTTTATAAGGGATTTTTGGATGTCTTATGGTCCACCATATATCATGAACCATAGGCTAGAAATGATATTTCTTTATTACTTTGGGGTGGAAAGTGAATTTTCCCAAAATTTATATGGATGAACACTTGCTCAAAATTCCCTTTTGAATTCTCCCGGTCTCACTCGGTTAAAATTCTCGATTTAAATCTTGGTACGCAAAGTACCCGAAAACTTTGAAATTTTTGAATGAAATTCACTTCTGCATTGTTGAATTAATTTTAAAATGGAACAAAATTATTTTACTCAAACACCGATTGATCGCAAAAATTTTTAATGGGGTGAAAAAGCTACTTTGGAATTTCTTAATACTGGATTTATAAAATGAAATTTTGGGTTGTTACATTGTGGACGTTCAGAACCGCATATAAAACTCCAATAGGGACTACCCTATACAGACTTGCCTATGAAAAGTCGTGCCACCTGCCAGTAGAAGTTGAACATAGGGCATATTGGACTTTGAAGAAATTAAATGAAGATTTACACCTGGCAGACAAGGAAAGGTTGTGGTAGCTCAATGAGTTAAACTAATGGCGAATGCTAGCGTACGAAACCACCAAATCCTATAAGGAAAAGACCAAGGAATACCATGATCTGATTATTAAGTGAGGGAAAGAGTTTCAAAAAGGCAATCAAGTTCTTCTATTTAACTTCAGGCTCAAGCTTTTCCCGGGAAAACTAAAATCTAGATGGTCTGGACCCTTCAAGTGAAAAAGTATCATGGTATGGATCAACCTGGAGAGGTGGTATGTGCTCTGGCACTTGATGAGCTTTGAAAGGTCACAATAAACACGTCGGGCTAAAGACGTTAAACGTAGCGCTTCTTGGGAGGCAACCCATGTTTCCTGTTTTCCTTTATTTTTGTTATTTTATTATCACTTTTATGTTTCTTTTACTTTGTCTTACCAAGCTGCATGCATCCACTTTCTGTTGATTAGCTAAGTCTTGATTCATTTCTATAAAAAAACTGAAAAATTGCCTTTACTAACTGTCCCCAAAAAAATTTGTGGGAATTGTTTTGTTTTAAGATGATTAAATAGGGGTGAATGCGATCAATAAAGGCGAAGATGCTTGTTTCACAAAGGAGGAAATTGTGTTGCACAGGGAGTTCCTTTTACCTTTACTTTACTTTTAGCTCTTATTGTGCCTATATTGCTGATTTCTAAAGTGTGGAAACCACACCCTATTTGTACTTTTAAATGTGGAAATGGTTTGGTTTCAATATCTGTTACAAACTGATCGCATATGTTTATTTTGATATGAATCTAGTCCAAGATTCAAATAAGATGAGTATTGTCCCAAGAATTGCTCTCAATGTAAAGATAGAGATGGATCGAAATACCTTAAACCTCACGAGAAACCCTTTGTCTCGAATCCTCAAAGACTTGGAAGAATCCCATTGTAGCTTCAAGTACCTCGATGATGCAATCTTCAATCAACTAGAGTCGAATCTAGTTTCCTTCGATTCAAGAACGAGTCCACGAACCTAAATCTAAGGTTGAAGAATGTAAGATTGATTCGAGTCCACGAATCAATTTGCTAGTCGAGTCCACGACTAGCCACTAATTGAGTCCACAATTAGCTATAAGGTTTCTTACACAAGTGTAAAGAAAAACTTAAGAATTTTATTGAATTAAAGTCTCCTCAAAACTGATATGGATGTGCCCTATTTATAGGTATAGGGCAGCATTGTAATCTAAATACAATGGGAAAAAGAGTCCTAAACCTAATCTAGAAAACAAGTAAATAGAGTTTTATTTAGAAAAGGATTTAAGGAATCCTTTCTAAATACAACTAGTGTTTTCTCTTTTATGCCAAACAATTTAAATTAATGATGACCAAAAATAATAGGGCTGATTTGGGCCTAATTTAATCACCAAAATCAGCACTTAAACAATTATAAAAAGCCTTGAGTTCTTCGCCATCATTTGCAATTGGGCTTGAATTGAATTTCCACCAATTTTGAACATAACCAATAAAGAGTTGTCTTAATTGTTTGGACTTAGACCTTGTGATTGGCCCAACTGCTACTCTTAATGGATCTTCAGTAGTTTGGGTTGCATTATCCTCCCCTTCTTGAAAATGATTCGTCCTCGAATCTGTGCAATCATATGGAGACAAGTCTGAAACATTGAAAGTAGAAGAGACATTGTATTCTCCTCTAAGATCAACCTTATATGCGTTATCTCCAATCCGTGATATAACTTGAAATGGGCCATCTCCACGTTGGTTCAGCTTTGACTTTCTTTCGCGGGAAAAACGGTCTTTGCGCAAGTGAATCCACACCCAATCTCCAGGCTCGAATGTGATCTTTTTCCTTGTCTTGTTCACTCGAGCAGCTATTTGTTCGTTCCTTTTCTCTTAGAACTCATAGGTAACCCTAGAACAAAATCCATAGAAATATCAAGACACGGGCCGCTAGGAACAGAAAGTGGTGTGTAAAGCCCTTGGGGAAGTGATTTGGACTTAGCATGGTGACATGTAGTACAATTATTCACAAAAGTCTCAACGTCTTTTTTCATTCTAGGCCAATAGAAGTGTTCATGCAACACATCGTAGGTTTTAGAAATACCGAAGTGTCCCATAAGACCACCTCCATGTGATTCAGTGATCAAACTCAAACGCAAGGAACAATTAGGAATGCACACTTTATTTTCCTTAAACAAAAACCCATCTGACAAGTAAAACTTTCCCAAAGGAGATCGTACACAAGAGGTGTAGATCTCGCCAAACACTGAATCACTAGCATAGAGAGACTTAATGAAATCAAAACCAAGAAACTTAGCATGTAAAGTAGCAAGTAAAGTATATCTCCTAGATAAAGCATCCACCACTTTGTTTTCCGTACCTTTCTTGTAGGCAATTTTATAAGGAAAAGCTTCAATGAACTCGAGCCATTTAGCATGTCTCTTATTCAACTTACCTTGGCCTTTCAAATGTTTTAAGGCTTCATGATCAGTGTGTAAAATAAAGTCTTTAAACCATAAATAATGTTGCCAAGTTTCCAAGGCTCTTATAATGGCATAAAGTTCTTTATCATATGTGGGATAGTTGAGTGTTGCGCCACCCAACTTCTCACTAAAATAGGCAATGGGGCGTTTATCCTGCATCAGTACAGCACCAATTCCAATGCCAGAAGCATCACATTCTAGTTCAAAAGTTTTATCAAAACAAGGCAAAACTAGAACAGGAGCGGTGGTGAGTTTCTCTTTCAATGTAGCAAAAGCTTGTTCCTGTTTAGGCCCCCATTTGAAGATGGTGTCTTTCTTAATCAACTCATGCATAGGGGCTGCTATGGAGCTGAAATCACGAACAAACTTTCTGTAGAAACCTGCCAGTCCAAGAAAACTACGCAAGTTAGATACATTAGTTGGCGTTGGCCAACTTGTGATAGCTTCAACCTTTTTTGAATCCATGGTCACACCTTCTATACTAACATGAAATCCTAAAAACTCAACACTCTCAGACATAAAAGAACACTTCTCAAGATTGACATACAACTGTGCAGCCCTAAGTTCAAGAAAAACTAATCGAAGGTGTTTCAAGTGTTTTTCTTGTGACTTGCTATAAATCAGAATATCATCAAAGTAAACAACAACAAAATTACCAATAAATTTCCTCAAAACATGGTTCATAAGCCTCATGAATGTGCTAGGGGCATTAGTTAAGCCAAAAGGCATGACTAACCACTCATATAAACCATGCTTTGTTTTAAAGGCTGTTTTCCACTCATCACCTTCTTTCATCCTGATTTGATGATATCCTCGTTTCAAATCCACCTTGCTAAAGTACTTAGCTCCATAAAGTTCATCAACCATATCATCAAGTCGAGGAATAGGAAATCTATACTTAATAGTTATATTGTTGATTGCACGACAATCAACACACATTCTCCATGTACCGTCTTTTTTTGGGACAATGAGCACTGGAACGGCACACGGACTCAAGCTTTCTCGAATATGTCCTTTTCAAGAAGCTCTTCAACCTGTTTCTGGATTTCCTTTGCTTCCACGGGATTGGTTTTATAGGCTGGTCGGTTTGGCAAGGTAGATCCAGGGACAAAGTCAATTTGATGCTCAATCCCTCTAAGTGGTGGCAATCCTTTTGGCATCTCTTTAGGGAATAAATCTGAAAAATCAGCAAGCAATTCATCAATAGAGGCATTACGAAAACAAGATTCAGAGTGTAACACAAGAGAAGAATCAAGATCAGTGGTAAGCTTATGAATGAAAAGTAAGTTAAACGTGTCTCCCCTTCTTATTGCCTTCTTAATTTCATTTTTTGTTGCAAGAAGAGAGGGCTGATGTGGTGATTCCTTTGCTGGGTTTTGAGATGAAAATGGCATGGAAAGGGATATTGGAGGATGTGGAGGCTTTGATTTTGGATAGGGGGAATATGGCACTGATTTCGCCTCTTTTGATGCCTTCCTTGATTTCAATAGTATTTCTTCCACCTGTTTAGGAGTCAAAGGAGACAAGACATATCTAACTCCATCCATGTGAAACACATAAGTGTTCATCATTCCATCAAAAGTGATTTTTCTATCAAATTGCCACGGTCTACCTAACAGCAAATGAGCAGCCTGCATTGGGATAATATCACACAAAATTTCATCAGAGTAACTGTTAATAGATAAAGGAATAAGAGCCTGCTTTGTTACTCTAACTTCTCCTGCATCGGTTAACCATTACAAACGATATGGATTAGGGTGATCAAGCAAAGGTAATTGAAGAAATTTAACCATAGCTGCACTAGCCACATTTGTGCAACTTCCAGAATCTATTATCACAGTACAAGCATTCCCTCTAATTGACCCTTTAGCATAAAATATATTTTCTCTTTGAGACTCATCTTCTTTTAAAGGATGAACATTCAAAACCTTCTTAACAACAAGAGTATGAACAGACTCACTATCAGCATATCCATAATCAAAATCTAAAGGTAAAGGTGGTTCCTCCTCAACATGCTCATTGGGGGTTTCCAAATGGTCACTAACCTCATCCTCAGACTCATATTCAAGACAAGAGGCAAACTTTTCACATTGTTTTGTTATCTTAACTACCCTCTTGTTAGGACAATCACGAGCCATATGGCCTCTTCCATTACATCTATAACAAATCAATTCTCTATCACGTTGAGGCCTCACTGCCTCACTTACCTTTTCCTTACCTTTGTCTCGTGAATCATCTCTTGGAAGAGGGCGTTCATCACGCCTTTGAGGGGTAGAACGAGTGTTGTTCCATCTTGATGCACCATTGTTGGGCTTGTACATCTTCATCTCTTTGATTTTTACTTCAGATTCGCGTGCAGCATACAAGGCATCATCAAGGGTGTCATATCTTTGTGTACTCATTCCCCACCGGATTTCTTTGTTCAATCCATGTAAGAAACGAGCAATACTTCTTGCCTCTTCTTCATGTATGTCCCCTTGCTCAAGCAAAATATTGATTGTTCGGTGATAGTCATCAACCGACATTGATCCCTGAACAGTTCCTTGCAATTTTCTTTCAAGATCATAGAAAAAATATTTAGGGCGAAAGGTTAGGCGCATATCTTCCCTTACTTGAACCCAAGATTCATAGGGAATAAAATCAGCAACTCTCTCCCTATTTCTTTTTCTCCACCAAGATACTGCATACCCCTTAAAAGATGTAGCAACTAGCCTAATTTTTGTAACATCAGAATAGTGCTTTAAATCAAAAAGTGTTTCAACAGCATTTTCCCATTCAATATACTCTGTTGGTCCCTTCTCACCAGAGAAGTTAGGAATTTTAAGTTTAATGTTTCCTAACTCCTCATTAGGCTGTTGGATCCTTTGACATCTAGGATCCACTCTCCCTGCTGGTGGCAGGTGTCGCTCATCATTGTGTGGTGGTTGCACTTGCTGTGAACGTTGCTCCAGATTAGTCATTCGTGTGAGTAAACCGTCCATGACGAAGGTTAGAGCATCTATTTTTTCTTCCAATGTCTGGGGTGGGTTTGGAACTTGTTCATCCATCTGTAGAGGAAAAAAAAAATTCTAAACAAAAAGATGTGTGAGTAGACACGTTAGTTAAACCAAAAAGTTGGCTCGCTCCCTCATTATTCTCAGCTCGCAGGTAAGAGGTGGATTATATAGCTCTGGGGGTGCACTACACACTCTTACAAACACACACTCCACTCGTGTATCGCTCAAGGTGGCAGATACTCTCACCAGCCTTTTTCCAAAAAGGAAAATTCTAGTCCGGTACTCAAGTTGATATTGATTCAACCTCAAAGTTCAAGAAAACGTACCTTGGAAGACTTCACAAGCCTTTGAGAGTAAGGGTGTATCGCGAGATAGGTAATAAAATTGAAAGCAAGAAGCAAAGAAAAAGGACAATACGAGCAAAGAAACTAAATAAGATTTTTAAGAAAAAGGAAACTGATTGCTGTAATTTGGGGCAAACAAATAATACCCGGAGTATTCGGGTTGTCGAACCACAGAGAGGTGGTGTACTAATCACTAGCTACTAGGTTACTCATATGAAACTAGTCCGAACAAAACTTGAAGGTTGATTGATTGCATAAAATAACAAGCAGAATAAAATAAGTAGCAAGGTTTTGTAGACAATAGAGCAAAATAGGATTCTTGGGATCACAATGTTTAATCACCTAGTGCCAATTAACGTTTGTAATATTTGGTTTGGAATTAAGATTTGTATGGGAATGCAAAGTGGAATCGAATTACTCCCGTAATCTCTATTCCTAGTGAATTTCCACTCCCATGGCTTAAACACCCAATAAGATCAAAGATCAGCATTCAATTATTCCTAATTACTACCATCTCCCGATGAGCAATAATCTAGAATAAACTTCCCCTAATAAGTTCCCCTTTCCCAAGGACCAACCATTAGGTGCAATCGTGTGTGCCCTAATTTATGCCCCAATTCCCATTGGTGACACAAACATGGCTGTGAAGCTAGTAATTTAGGCCTTTAACCACCAACAACAACAGATTAAAACAAGATTGCAACACAAATCATAAAACCAAACATAAATATATTAAGAAATTAACGAACTAGGCACATAGGTTCATAAACAAATTCACCCAAAAATCCCTAAGGAATTTAGCCGAGCATGGCTAAATTATACATAGCAAATATGAATAAAGGATTACAAATCATCAGAAGAGTACAAGAATTAACCAAGCAATTCTCCCAAATCTCCCAGGCTTCCTCCTTGCTTCCAAAGACGACTTGAGCCTCTCGATTTCTCTCTTTCTTGTCTACAAAGAACTCTCAAAATCTCTCCCGGGTGTTTTTTTAGGGTTGAGGAAGGAGGGATTTTATAGTAGGTATAAAGTTGAGACGAAATAGGAATCTGGTACAAAATTGGACTCAAATTGGACTCAAATATCTCGCGACTTCGTGCTGCGCCCGACGCGTCGAGCCAATTCTCCACGCGTCGAGACCTGCTGCGCCCGACGCGTCGAGCCAATTCTCCACGCGTCGAGACCTGCTGGTCTCGATCATAAACCTTTCTGGAAATTCTCGACGCGTCGAGCCTTTGACTCGACACGTCGAGTCCTCTGGGTCCCGAACTTGTCCAAAATTGCTCCAAACTCATCCTTGAACTTCCCTTGCTCATAGAATTGACCTACAATGGTTCAAAAACACTAACAAACACCGTAAAACATTCAAAACAAGTGCGAACCATAATTAAATGATAATAGCAAGGAAAACATGTATTAAATAAGCAAAATGAAAGAGCTTAATTACTGTGATGATTCAAAATAACCATAAAAACAAGATCAGATGTGCTAACATCAGAAACCAAGGAAGGAAGTATGGCAGAAAGATATGCAAGACCAATATCAAAAGATAGAGACAAATAGAATATAAAAGGGGTTCACGTGTACCACAACCAATTAGGAATCTATCAAGAACTCCTTCCAACCTTATACATTTCCCCTTCCTTGTCCCTTCAAAATTCTCCTACCAGCCAAATTCTTTCCCCAATCTTATTCTTCTTCTTTATTGCTTTCTCCTTGTTTTTTTTTTCGTTTTTTTTTTCAACTTTTGTGAATTTTTTTTTAATGATTTTTTTTGATAAGTAACCTCCAAATAACTAATGTAAATATCAACAAAAATTTCGGACCAAGAGGATCCACACAACCCCTTCAAAACAGAATCAAGAATTTCAAGAATCGCCTAGAAAAACAGAAACAATGCCCTGACTTTGAAGATCAATATCTCACTAACCAGAAGGAATTAGACAGTGTATAATATATCAAAAGAACTCCCCAGAAGAGATATACAACATATCCAAATTTCAGATGAAACTAACCAGTGGATCTCGAGATATAGGTAATTCTTTGAAACTGGTCACAGCTCGCGGAAATCTGGACAGGGTGTGATTGAGACGTGATTGCGCGTAAATGCGCTTTGGATATAGGTAAGTGTGAGATAGTGTTGTTTTCTTGACAGAATATGTGGTAATATGGTGCTTAAGAGGTGTGAGGTCTCGTTGATATTGGACGGGAAAAAGGGAAAACACTTTCGGGATTGTTTTTCAAGAAACTGGAGAACATGTATCAAGATTCAAGAACACAATCAAGAATGCAAAAGAAAATTTTTTTGGGGTTTTTTTTTTAATGAAAAAGACACGAAAAAAGTAGTATGTAAGATAAGAACGAGATAAACCTAGGGAACCAAAGAAACCAAATTTCCAATGATAATGAGACAAACCTAGGCTCTGAATACCAAATTGATATGAACCTAGTCCAAGGTTCAAATAAATATGGAATATTGTCCCAAGATTGCTCTCAAAATAAAGATAGAGATGGATCAAAATACCTTAAACCTCACGAGAAACCCTTTGTCTCGAATCCTCAAAGACTTGGAAGAATCCCATGTAGCTTCAAGTACCTCGGTGTTGCAATCTTCAATCAACTAGAGTCGGATCTAGTTTCCTTAGATTTAGGTTCGTGGACTCGTTCTTGAATCGAAGGAAACTAGATCCGACTCTAGTTGATTGAAGATTGCAACACCGAGGTACTTGAAGCTACATGGGATTCTTCCAAGTCTTTGAGGATTCGAGACAAATGGTTTCTCGTGAGGTTTAAGGTATTTTGATCCATCTCTATCTTTATTTTGAGAGCAATCTTGGGACAATATTCCATATTTATTTGAACCTTGGACTAGGTTCGTATCATATTTGTTACATCCTTTCAACACCGTCTTCTCGCCACACCCCACAGCGCACTTCTAAAGTGTGGAAAAGGGACTTGTATATCACCCACTCAATTTTTCCTCACGGCGTGCACTGTAATGAATATCAAGGACGATGTTTGTTCTAAAGTGTGGAAAGGGCGCACTGTGTGCTTTAATTTTCTAAACTCGCGGTGGTGATTGATAGAGGCTTGTATTTGAAAAAAATGTATGCTGTTGTTTATATTATTCAGGAATTGTGCTCAAACAATCTATGACGTTTTCAATTTGTGAGATGTTTTTGAAACAATACCTCTATGCACATTGTCAGTGTAACACCCCGAAATTTTTCAACTTTTAAGACTTATATAATAAAGGTAAATTCTCATTAAATCCCAAGCATAGTATAATAAAGAACGGGGTGCTATGCCACACCTGAGCTGGAGAACTCAAGTGCACAGGCTAACTAACTAATATCCTCAATACTGTAAATACATAAGCACGGCACGCAGGCCGAAAGGAAAACTAGCTACTCTACGCCTCGAATCTCTAGCGCGCTCTGGGATCTACTCATCTGTGCCTGAAAGCCAAAAATATCTGTTCAGCGACCCACTCCAACGCGTTGAAATACGATATATATACGATATATATATATATATATATATATATATATATATATATATACGAAAATCATTTTGAAGCAGGAAGATATATACTTAGGAGACTCTAGCTTTAAAACCAAGAATAGACTCAACAAATAGGGACAAGCACATTAGTCAATGATAAACAGTAGTTAAGTAGAGATAACATCATAAGGAATACGCATCTAAGGTCACAGATTACTTTTCAATTCAAACACATCATCATTCAAGTATCATTCATATCACATAATCATTGATGGCGCCACGGGACCAATCGCATGCCCCGAACATGAGGGTTAATGCTTATATCATTAACACGGCCCCGCAGCACCCTACCTCAGTACCGTGGTACGAGGGAGTTGATCGCAACCAACCCTTTGAGAACCGCTGACGAACTTAACGTCGGACCACGATCCGACACACCGCCGACGCGCCCAGTCGGTGCACCGCGATCCCCTTTACAAGGGGGGACTTACGACCCTACACACCGTTGATGCGCACAATCGGTGGACCGTAGCGGATCAAGCCCGACACACCGCTGAGCTAAAATCAGTCGGTGGGCAAAGATCCTCGGAGACTACGGTTTTACATACCGATGTCCCACCACTCGGTGGGTCACAAGCAATCGTAGCCCTACACACCGCCTGATTACTCAGGTCGGTGGACTACAACCTTCCTCGGCTTGTTGGCCCCATACCGCCTGGCGCGTCCCAGTCGGTGGGTCATATCACCGAGGCCCATGTGGACCTTCAGTCCTATACATAATCTTTATATACCTGACCGGTCTTTACCAGCCTGGTTAACAGTTGGGATGGTTCTCAACCCATTCAACTGCCCGTATAGTGGACCTCAGTCCTATATCATATTAATATCCCTGACCGATCTTAACCGGCCTAGTTAACAGTTGGGATGGTTCTCAACCCATTCAACTGCCCGTATAGCCCAATTAATCTTAACCAAGTTTGGGTCATGCATCACGTAACACATAATAGCACATAATAACACATAACTCACATAGGGAAGGGGGAGACATATAGTTAAGCTTACATGTGATCATTCACATACTAAGAGTAATTCCTAACGGTTCATATAACTTCCACCTAGGTCCACGGGTTACCAATTCAACTAGCATGCAATTCCTAAGACTCGTTTAACTTACGAATGGTACCCGAAATTTCAAGCTAGACTCAGGCACGACAAACGGGGAAGTCCGTCGGGACACCATGGGGAACGGGGAACATCAAACGGGGAACATCAAACGGGGAACATCTTAGCCGGCTGCCCGGTGGCTGCCCGCTGCCGGGCAGCGCCCTTTTGGGCAGCGGGTAGGTGGTGGGTTTCCGCACCCCCACCTACCCCCCACTGACTCATTCGTCACAAATTTGTCCCGGGATCCTTTGTGGAACCCGAAACCATGCTTAGACACTTTTAAACGCAAATAACGACATCACATATGTAACACCCCGTGTTACGAGTCCTAAAACCAATTAATTAATTAAATAATAGCCCAAGAGAAAGAACAAATTATAATGATTAATTAGGGAAAAAGGCCCGCCGTAGCCCATGGGCCCTCCTATATAAACCCAACCCCTAATCCCAATAGGATTAGACCCTAAATAAGATCCCTAGATCTATAAATAGGGAACTTAGGAAGCACATAGAACTCCTCCCACAAGTCTAACGCCCCATCACCCCAAAAGAGCTCCAAGAATCCCCATAGGAGAAATCAAGAAAGCAAGGAAGCTTAAAGAAAGATCCTTCATAGCCAAGGAATTAATTAAGGCTAAGAGGTAACCCATGTCTCAACAAAACCTATTTTCATAGTTAAGATTCCCCCTTAGGGTTTCCCCATATTATTGTGTATTAATCGGTGATGATTATTATTAATGATTGATATAATGATTCCATGAGGAATCTTGACAATCTTGATGTTGGGAGATTCTTGATAATTATGGTGTTCTTGATGCTTACATGGGGATCTTGATGATTATTTGGAATTCTTGATGATTATGTGATGTTCTTGATAATTGTGTGTTGTTCTTGATGCTTATGCGTTATTCTTACCGAATCTTGTAATTAGAAGACGAACCGTATTCTTGTTGATATAAAAGTGATTAGAACCCTAGGTTGTATCGTATGATATTATTCTTGGTTTATCGGGTGGGGAAATCGCACGTTTGGGTGTTGATTATATTTAGAAAAGCATGATAGGATATGTGTCGTTCGTTTCTCGTAATTGATCCGTTAATTGTCTATGCGTTGTCGTTAATTGCGTTGTAAAGTGTCTAAGCATGGTTTCGGGTTCCACAACGGTTCCCGGGGTGCAATTGATGAAAAAGAGTCAGTGGGGGGTAGGGGACCCGCCACCTACCCGGTGCCGAGAATCACCGCCTGGCAGCGGGTGGCCGGCGGGCGGGCAGCTGCCCGCCGGCGACCCGCTGCCCGGAACAGTAAAACCGGCGGGCAGCCAGCGGGTGGCCCCCCACCCACCGGCTACCCGCTGGAAATTCATCCCACCCGGGATCCCGGCTTCCCCGTTTGATGTTCCCCGTTCCCCGTGGTGTCCCAATGGACTCCGTTTATCGTGCCTATGTCTAGTTTGATGTTTCGGGTACCGTTCGTAGGTTTATGAGTCTATTATATTGCATGCTAGTTGAATTGGTATCCCGTTGACCTAGGTGGAAGAAGTATGAACCCCTTAGGACTATTCTTAGTAAGTGATGGATCACGCATAGGTTTTGTTATACGTTTTCTCCCCCTTCCTAATGTGTAATGTGGGTTGCATGTGCTTGTTATGTGTTATGTGTGTGTTACCCCAATTCGGTTGCGATCGGATTGGTTATCCTGAGCTGCGGTTCAGAAGCTGGCTGCGGTCAGATTGATACTCTTGGGCTGCGGTCCACCGTTTGGTTGCGATCAAACGTTTCTATACGAGCTGCGGTTCGTCCTTTTTCCTGGCTGCGGTCAGATGACATTCTCTTGGGCTGCGGTCCACTGTTTGGTTGCGATCAAACACTATGATGAGCTGCGGTTCATCGGTCGGTTGCGATCGACCCCTCCGTGTTGCGATACGGGGCAGGGTGCTGCGGGGTCGTGTAAGAGCTATATGCGCTGACCCTCATGTATGGGCATGCGATTGGTCCTGTGGCGCCAACAAAGTGTGTTATGTGTTGTGACATGGACGAGTTGTGATTACGAGTGTCTTGGGGGATGTGACTATGGGGTTTATATTGGGGATTGTTCATGTTGGGTTATGATCATTGTTTATGCTTTGCCTACCTTATCTGTTGTGAACTGCATATGCTCGTTATAACTGTTGCTTGTGTCTGACCTTATCTGTCGAGTCATTCCCGGTTTTAAAGCTAGAGTTCGTAGGATATATCTTCATGCTCAAAATGGTTTTCGTATATCTATATATATCTCTATATGTATTGTATTTCAACGCGTTGGAGTGGGTTACCAGCATCTCTCGCTGAACAGATATATTTGGCTTTCAGGCACCGAAGATTAAGTCACTGGAGCGCGCTAGAACTTAGAAGTAGATAGTTTCCCTTTTGGCCTGCGTGCCACGTTTACGTATTTACGCTTTGAGGATATTAGTTAGTTAGCCTGTGCACTTGGGTTCTCTAGCCCAGGTGTGGCATAGCACCCCGAACGCTTGTATTTATATCTTGGGATTTAATAAGATTCTACCTTTATTATAAGTTTTAAATGTCTTGAAAATCTGGGGTGTTACAACATAAGCAATTAATGGATCAAAAGTAAGAATCATGTAGGACTTATCCTATATATAAACAACACCCGATCATGCGAATTCCCACCCATATATAATTCAAGAACGTCACAATACAAATTCCCAATCCGACCTAGGGCTCTAATCCCACCCAAATCATCAAGAACATATTTTATCTTTAACATCAAGAAAATATCAAGATTCGTCAAGAATCATCACATCATGATAAGTACAATTTATATCTTTTATTTAGATTAATTTTTATAATAAATTAATTTTATTTATTTAACATTATACTTATTTTAAACTTTAATTTATATTTTGTATTAATATATTAATTACTTGAATAATAAGTTTACATATTATTTTTTGGCCATTAAGAATAAAAATATTACATTTGTTAATTAAAGTGGACTCTTTACTTTTCTTTTGACCCAACCAAAATTTATTTGTTTATTTTATTGTTAAGTCCAAGTTCAATTTTAACATTCTTTTATGCCTTTTCTTAAATTAAATTGGTATGTTTAATCTTACATAGACTTCAGAAGGCTTCAGCGACTATGGCGACTTCTACGTGTTTCGTCCGCGATCTGCTGCAACGTGGATTTCGATGGACGACTGCAACGTCCGTGAACTGCTGCGTAATGAGTACTTCGTCTGCAACTCTATAGGCTATTGTGATGAAGGATTCCACGGTTGAGGCAGCTTCTACAAACAACATCCACAAATTCCTACGAAGTGAATTAGAGGTTGGAGCTTGTCTTACTGGTTTTCTATGGTTTCTTAGAAATTAGAAAATAGATATTATTTATTTTTTAGGTTCTATATGGTTGAAAGACATTGATTTTATTTGTGGATGTTAGGGAAATTAGGGTTGTTTTGAGATGATTAGGGATCCTGAATTAGTATAAATAGGGATGGTTTTTTCAGTAAAGAAAGCCAGTTTTTTGTTCAGAATCACTTTATTTTACTGTAAACACTCTTTGCAATGTACTGCTGAGTTCGAATTTTCCAATTCAAGGATTATTGAAGTTTGATTCTACAAGACCAGTGAGATTTATTTAGGTTAATTTTATTCTCTGCACTTTATTATTTATATATCTCCTGTTATCTGAGTTTAAATTATTGCTTGATTAATTGTTGCAAAGGGCCCATTGTTCAATTGTCAAGTTATTATATTGCTAATTAGAACTTTGAATCTGTAATTGTTTAAGTGTTCTAAAGCTAGTAGCAAATAACATAGTTGATTATAAATTAGATTTTCAATCTTATGTTATGAAGATATATAGTCTAGTTTAAATTAACCATGCTTTTGAGTTTGTTGGCTAGAATTGGTAATCTTTCTAATTCTTTTAATGCTGTTAGTAAATTAAATCCTAAGAGCTTGTTTAGGATTGTTTATTAGCTAGGGAAGTGATCAAAGAGCTTGTTTTGATTATCGACAAAGTAAGGAAAGATAGGATATTAGAGCTTGTTAATAACCATAACCAATTTGGTAAAGCGTTAAGTAATTATTTCTTGGAAATTGATGATCTGTCTTGTTAGAATTGAATTGATATTATTCCTTGAGTTGGATACTAGTTGATATTGATTATTTAATATTTTGTATTGTTTGCCTTTTTATTGTTGCTATTTAATTTCCAATTCCCATCTCATTCTTCATTGAATCTTTGATTAAAAATAAGTCTGACCAATCTCTGTGGGTACGACTTTACCTCATCACTATTGCAGATTATAGAGTAAGTAATTTATTATTTGTTGGTTTCGACACCCATCAAATTTTTGGCGCGGTTGCCGGGGATTGGTGTTAAATAGATTTATTTTTATGTCACGTTCTTCTCGTACAGGTCAACTGTAATACGATCCTGAAATCGAGAAGACTGCTAAAAGGTTGAGGAAGGAAATAAGCTGCGCAAAAATCAAGCCCTTTCATCAACATCCCTTCAATCAAATACCACAACCGAATCAACTGCTTTTTGATGCGATCCCGAAGTAGAGCAAGTGATAGCCGAAGAACAAAGAACGTTGCGGGAGCTTTCTGCACAAAATGTTAATCAACAACCGCTTTGTATTCAACATCCTACATTAGAGGTTGGTTTTGAATTACGTTCAGGTTTGATTCAATACTTCCAACTTTTCGTGGACTTGAAAATGAAGATCCACATAAGCACCTAAAGGAGTTCCACGTGGTGTGTTCAAGCTTCAAACCACAAGGAGTAACGGAAGATCAAATCAAACTGCGTGCCTTCCCATTCTCACTAACTTATAGAGCAAAGGATTGGTTATTTTACCTTCCTTCTGGCTCAATAACCACATGGAATGAAATGGTAAGATTGTTCCTTGAAAAGTTTTTTCCAGCGTCACGAGCTGCCAATATTAGAAGAGAAATATGTAGCATTAAGCAAAGAGACGTAGAGACCCTCCACAAGTACTGGGAACGCTTCAAGCAACTGTGTGCAAGTTGCCCCCAACACGGAGTTTCTGAACAACTCCTCATTCAATACTTTTATGAAGGATTGCTTCCCATGGAGAGAAAAATGATGGATGCAGCTAGTGGAGGTACTATAGTGAATAAAACTACCCAAGAAGCTAGAGAGTTAATATCAATAATGGCTGCCAATTCACAACAATTTGGATGTAGACAGGATACGTCTTCTAGAAGAGTGAACGAGGTAAACATTTCTTCCATTGAAATAAACTATCTCATTTAACTACTCTTGTTCAACAGTTAGCTGTAGGAAATATGCAGCAAGTAAAAGCTTGTGGGATATGTGCTGCTACTGGACACCAAACTGAAATGTGCCCAACACTTCAATACGATTCGTGTAAGCAAGCTAATGCAATTGGAGGATTCCCAGGCCAACCACAAAGAAATTATGATCCCTACTCAAATACATATAACCCAGGATGGAGGGATCATCCAAATTTCAGCTATAAGCCGTGTCCACAATTTCCACAGTTTCAACCTAGATAACCAATTCAACAACCTTCATCTTCACAACAATCATCCTCTTATTCAGGTATGTCACTGGAAGATATTGTTAAATCACTTGCTACTAACACACAACAATTTCAGCAAGAAACAAGAGCAAGTATTCAACATTTGGAAAGTCAGGTGAGCCAACTAGCATCTACCGTGAGTAGATTGGAGTCTCAAGGTAAATTACCCTCGCAAACTGTTGTAAATCCAAAGCAAAATGCAAGTGCAGTTACCTTGAGAAGTGGAAAAGAGCTGCAAGAACCTACTCAAGTGAAAAGCAGACACAACTGAGATGAAGAAAAGGAAAAAGAAATACTTGACACATTTCGAAAGGTTGAGGTAAATATTCCTTTACTTGATGCTATTAAACAAATTCCTCGATATGCTAAATTTCTTAAAGAGTTGTGCACAAATAAAAGAAAATTGAAAGGCAATGAAATGGTAAGCATGGGGGAAATTGTTTCAGCTGTTCTACAAAAGAAGTTGCCTCCTAAATGTAAAGATCCTGGTATGTTTACTATCCCTTGCAAAATTGGAAGTGTTAATGTTGAAAGAGCAATGTTAGATCTAGGAGCTTCAATTAATGTGATGCCTTTATCTATTTATTCATCTTTGAATATTGGTTCCTTAAAAGAAACTGGTGTAATTGTTCAACTTGCTGATAGATCTAATGTTTATCCTGTGGGGGTTTTAGAAGATGTTTTAGTGCAAGTGGATGGGTTGATTTTTCCTGCTAATTTTTATGTGTTAGATATGGAAGAAGATAATTCTACTAATTCTTCATTAATCTTATTAGGAAGGCCATTTTTGAAAACATCTAGAACTAAAATTGATGTGCATGATGGTACACTCACAATGGAATTTGATGGTGAACTCATTAAGTTTAACATTTATAATGCTATGAAATATCCTGATGATGTATCGTCTGTTTCTCTAGTAGATGTTGTTGACCCTTTTGTGCAGAAAATTTCTTATTTGACTTATAATAATTCCTTAGAGGTTGCATTGAACTTGAATCTTACCCCTGATGGGTTGAAGAAAATCATAAATAAGTTTTCTTTGAATTTTGATTTGCAAGATATTGTACATGAGTTGGAGTCACTTAAGCCGATGAAATATAATGCTTATTATATTGAGTTGCCTATATCTGACACAAAACTCCTTCCTTCTGTTGTTCAAGCTCCAAAGATAGAACTGAAACCATTGCCAGATCATTTAAAGTATGCATTCTTAGGGGATGAGGAGACTCTTCCCGTGCTAATCTCCAAAAAACTATCTACATTGGAAGAAGAAAAATTGGTCCGAGTGCTTAGGGAATATAAGCAAGCTATAGGTTGGACTATAGCTGACATTAAGGGATTGAGCCCTTCTACTTGTATGCACCGGATATTGTTAGAAGATGAGTGTAAGCCTTCTAAACAGGCCCAACGTCGATTGAACCCACCCATGATGGAAGTGGTTAAAAAAGAAATATTGAAACTTCTTGATGTAGGCATAATCTATCCAATCTCAGATAGCAAGTGGGTAAGTCCTGTGCACGTTGTCCCAAAGAAAACAGGTATAACAGTGATAGAAAATGATAATGGTGAGTTGGTGCCCACTCGTATTCAAAATGGGTGGCGAATGTGTGTAGATTACAGAAAATTAAATGCATCAACTAGAAAAGATCATTTCCCACTCCCTTTTATTGATCAAATGCTTGAACGTTTAGCAGGTCGTTCCCATTATTGTTGCCTGGATGGTTTTTCAGGTTTTCATCAGATTCCAGTTGCACCTGGAGACCAAGAAAAAATGACCTTCACCTGCCCATTTGGCACTGATATGAATCTAGTCCAAGATTCAAATAAATGGAGTATTGTCCCAAGATTACTCTCAAAAGTAAAGATAGAGATGGATCAAAGTACCTTAGACCTCACGAGAAACCCTTTGTCTCGAATCCTCAAAGACTTGGAAGAATCCCATTGTAGCTTCAAGTACCTCGATGTTGCAATCTTCAATCAACTAGAGTCGGATCTAGTTTCCTTCGATTCAAGAACGAGTCCACGAACCTAAATCTAAGGTTGAAGAAAGGAAGATTGATTCGAGTCCACGAATCAATTTGCTAGTCGAGTCCACGACTAGCCACTAATTGAGTCCACAATTAGCCATAAGGTTTCTTACACAAGTGTAAAGGAAAACTTAAGAATTTTATTGAATTAAAGCCTCCTAAAACTGATATGGATGTGCCCTATTTATAGGTATAGGGCAGCATTGTAATCTAAATACAATGGGAAAAAGAGTCCTAAACCTAATCTAGAAAACAAGTAAATAGAGTTTTATTTAGAAAAGGATTTAAGGAATCCTTTCTAAATACAACTAGTGTTTTCTCTTTTATGCCAAACAATTTAAATTAATGATGACCAAAAATAATAGGGCTGATTTGGGCCTAATTTAATCACCAAAATCAGCACTTAAACAATTATAAAAAAAAAGCCTTGAGTTATTCTTCATATTTTGCAAATGGGCTTGACTTGGATTTCCACCATCTTTGAACATCACCAATGAAGAGTTGCCTTAATTGTTTGGACCTGGGCCTTGTGATTGGCCCAATTAGTACTCTTAATGGATCTTCATATGTTGGGCCGCATCATCCTCCCCTTCTTGAAAATGATTCGACCTCGAATCTTGTAAGCATTGTCATCGATCCATGATATCACTTGAAATTGGCCACTATAATATTTTCCTCTATCGAATGGACTTATTATTGGTCTTTGTTGTTTCTTCCACCAATGATGTTTTAAGGTCGTCGTTATGGGCCTTGTGATGAGCCCACTATTTACCCTTTCTGGATTCCATGTGTACTGGTTCCTATTATTCTCCCATTCTTGAAAAGGATTCGTCCTCGAATCCAAATCTTCAGTGAAAGACAAAGTAGCAAGCTCACTTTCTGTTTTATCACGCTCATGGAACTTTTTCTTGGGATGCTTGACATGAGTCGCTCCAATCATCATCCTACAATCAACAAGTAAGGCAATTAAGTCTAATGACACATCAGGGAATTTAAACATTCTGGATGGTAATAATTCAACAAAATGAGACATATTAAATTTATGCATCCTGTTTGAATTGTCAATAAGCACAAAATCTTTCTTCCTAGAGCTTAAGGTAAAATCAAACAGAAAATTCATGGAAATATCAAGTAATGATTTAAATGTATTATGGTGGTAAGTAGCACAATTCTGAACATAAGCTTCTACATCTATTTTCTTCTTTGGCCAATGAAAATATTCATGCAAAACATCATTACTCTTTAGAAAATCAAAATGTCCCTTATGTGAATCAACAATTAAATCATTGCCCAAAACAAAGCAAAAAGTGTCAATCCCATTGACTTTGAACCCAAACCCCTTGTGCAAGTGGTATTTGCCATAAGAAGTTTTCAAATGTGCCTTATAACTTCCAAGTGATTCCTTATCTCTATCAAATAAAGTTTTAGTAAAATCAAAATTAAGGAATCTTGGATGTATGGGGGCAAACAAATTTCTAATACATCTGGCAAGTAAGTCATTAATAGAAACATGGCAAACAAATCTAGAGAATTTGAATGCATGCTTTTGAAATAAAAGTGAGTAAATGGTTACTCCCCTTCTTTTCTCTTGCTTATTATCCTTTTTTGTTAGCAAGCGAGGCTGCACTTTGATAGCTCTGGTTGGTTCTTTCCACTGTACCATTGATAGCGGTTCCTTTGTTTGGCTACAATCTAAGTTAGAGGACTGGAGTGGTGACTCCAATTCTAAACGTGGAGATTCCAGTTTGCTCTCTTTGATTTCTTCTTTCTTCAATGCTGGTTTGAGAACTTGCTTCGATCTCAATTGAATTTCTTCTACTTGTTTTGGAAGTAGAGGCTTAAGCACATGTATAAATCTATTATAGGTGACATTGCATGTGTTGTTGAGTGCATTATAATAAAAATGTCTATCATGTTGCCATGACCTTCCAAGTGAAACATGTGCAGTACGCATTGGCACAATATCGCATAGAACCTCATCATAATACTTGCCAATACAAAAAGGAATAAAAACTTGTTTAGTCACTCTCACATCCCCAGAATCAATAAGATTATATGGTTGGGGGTGATTGATAAGAGGTAACTTAAGGTAGTCCACCATGGCTGCACTAGCTAAATTCATACAGCGATCCGAATTGATAACGATAATGCATCCCTTTCCATGAATGTTTCCCCTAGTATAGAGTGGCAGTTGCACTCGCTTAGGGTGTTGCTCTAGATTAGTCATTCGAGTGCTTAAACCTTCCATGGCAAAGGCTAGAGCATCTATTTTCTGCTCTAATCTCTTACGTGTGTTTGGAACCTCTTCAGCAATCTGTAGATGAGAAACAAAATCTAAAAACAAGAAGATATGTGAGTATTCATGTTAGTGAAACCAAAAAGTTGGCTCGCTCCCTCTCTATTCTCAGCTCGCAGGTAAGAGGTAGATTATATGGCTCTGGGGTGCACTATACACTCTTACAAACACACACTCCACTCGTGTATCGCTCAAGGTGGCAGATACTCTCACAAGCCTTTTTCCAAAAAGGAAAATTCTAGTTCGGAACTCAAGTTGATATGGATTCAACCTCAAAGTTCAAGAAAACGTACCTTGGAAAACTTCACAAGCCTTTGAGAGTAAGGGTGTATCGCGAGATAGGTAATAAAATTGAGAGCAAGAAGCAAAGAAAAAGGACAATACGAGCAAAGAAACTAAACAAGATTTGAAAGAAAAAGGAAACCAATGAATGAAGTATGGCAGAAAGATATGCAAGACCAATATCAAAAGATAGAGACAAATAGAATAAAAGGGGTTCACGTGTACCACAATCAATTAGGAATCTATCAAGAACTCCTTCCAACCTTATACTTTTCCCCTTCCTTGTCCCTCCAAAATTCTCCTACCAGCCAAATTCTTTCCCCAACCTTATTCTTCTTCTTTATTGCTTTCTCTTTTTTGCTTTTTTTTTTTTTCAACTTTCTTGATTTTTTTTTTTATTTTTTTGATAAATAACCTCCAAATAATTACTTTAAATATCACCAAAAATTTCGGACCAAGTGGTTCCACACAAGCACTTCAAAACAGAATCAAGAATTTCAAGAATCACCCAGAAAAACAGAAACGCTGCCCTTACTTCGAAGATCAATATCTCAATGAACGTAAGGAATTAGCAAGTTTATAATATATCAATAGAACGCCCCAGAAGAGATCTACAACATATCCAAATTTCAGATAAAACTAACCAGTGGATCCCGAGATATAGATAATTCTTTGAAACTGGTCACAGCTCGCGGAAATCTGGACAGGGTGTGATTGAGACGTGATTGCGTGTAAATGCGCTTTGGATATAGGTAAGGGTGAGATGGGGTTGTTTTCTTGATAGAATATGTGGTAATATGGTGCTTAGGAGGTGTGAGGTCTCGTTGATATTGGACGGGAAAAAAAGGAAAACGTTTTCGGGATAAGTTTTCAAGAAACTAAAGAACATGTGTCAATATTCAAGAAAATAATCAAGAATGCAAAGGAAAATTTTTTTGGGGGTTTTAATGAATAAGACACGAATAAAAGTAGTATGTAAGATAAGAACAAGATAAACCTAGGGAACCAAAGAAACCAAATTTCTAATGATAACGAGATAAACCTCGGCTCTGAATACCAAATTGATATGAATCTAGTCCAAGATTCAAATAAATGGAGTATTGTCCCAAGATTACTCTCAAAAGTAAAGATAGAGATGGATCAAAGTACCTTAGACCTCACGAGAAACCCTTTGTCTCGAATCCTCAAAGACTTGGAAGAATCCCATTGTAGCTTCAAGTACCACGATGTTGCAATCTTCAATCAACTAGAGTCGGATCTAGTTTCCTTCGATTCAAGAACGAGTCCACAAACCTAAATCTAAGGTTGAAGAAAGGAAGATTGATTCGAGTCCACGAATCAATTTGCTAGTCGAGTCCACGACTAGCCACTAATTGAGTCCACAATTAGCCATAAGGTTTCTTACACAAGTGTAAAGGAAAACTTAAGAATTTTATTGAATTAAAGCCTCCTAAAACATATATGGATGTGCCCTATTTATAGGTATAGGGCAGCATTGTAATCTAAATACAATGGGAAAAAGAGTCCTAAACCTAATCTAGAAAACAAGTAAATAGAGTTTTATTTTGAAAAGGATTTAAGGAATCCTTTCTAAATACAACTAGTGTTTTCTCTTTTATGCCAAACAATTTAAATTAATGATGACCAAAAATAATAGGGCTGATTTGGGCCTAATTTAATCACCAAAATCAGCACTTAAACAATTATAAAAAAAAAGCCTTGAGTTATTCTTCATATTTTGCAAATGGGCTTGACTTGGATTTCCACCATCTTTGAACATCATCAATGAAGAGTTGCCTTAATTGTTTGGACTTGGGCCTTGTGATTGGCCGAATTAGTACTCTTAATGGATCTTCATATGTTGGGCCGCATCAGGCACCTTGGCATTCTGGTGGATGCCATTTGGTCTTTGCAATGCTCCTGCTACATTTCAAAGGTGTATGGTTAGTATCTTTTCAGATTTTGTAGAGATTTTTATAGAGGTATTCATGGATGACTTTACAGTCTATGGTGATTCTTTTGATGCCTGTTTAGCTAACCTCACTAAAGTGCTTGAACGATGTATTGAAAAAAACCTTATTTTAAATTTTGAAAAATGTCACTTCATGGTTGATCAGGGTATTATTTTGGGGAATGTGGTATCTTCTGAAGGGATTGAAGTGGATAGAGCTAAGGTAGAAGTTATTAAATCTTTGCCTTACCCTGCTAGTGTGCGGGAGATTCGTTCTTTTCTTGGTCATGCAGGTTTCTATAGGAGATTTATGAAGGATTTTTCAAAAATTAGCAATCCATTGTGTCGATTGTTGCAAAAAGATGTGACATTTGAGTTCGATGAAGCATGCAAAGATTCTTTTGATACGCTAAAAGATATGTTAACATCTGCACCAATAATTCAGCCACCGAATTGGGATCTTCCATTTGAACTTATGTGTGATGCCAGTAATTATGCAGTTGGCGGTGTACTAGGCCAAAAAGTTGGAAGAGCTTCACATGTTATTTATTATGCTTCAAGAACACTTGATAGTGCACAAAGCAATTATACCACAACAGAAAAAGAACTTTTAGCTATTGTATTTGCTTTAGAAAAATTCCGTTCATATTTGCTTGGTACTAAAGTGATTGTTTATTCTAACCATGCAGTTCTTAAGTACTTGCTTTCAAACAAAGAAGCTAAGCCCAGACTCATTCGGTGGATGCTCTTACTACAAGAGTTTAACCTGGAGATACGAGATAAAAAGGGTGCAGAAAATTTAGTTGCTGATCATCTTAGTAGGATAATTACAAGTGAAAAACCTTCGCCATTGCAATATGATTTTCTTGATGAACATCTTTTTTCTGTTCAAAAGACGATTCCCTGGTATGCTGATATTGTGAATTACTTAGTTACTAGAACATTACCAGTTGATTTATCTAAATCTCAGAAAGATAAAATAAAGAGTGATGCTAAATACTATGTTTGGGATGACTCTTATTTGTGGAAGCATTGTTCTGATCAAATAATCCGAAGGTGTGTATCTCAAGAAGAAATTCCTTCCATTTTGAATTTTTGTCATTCATATGCATGTAGAGGACATTTTGGTCCAAAAAGAATTGCTCGTAAAGCGTTAGAATGTGGTTTATTTTGGCCATCCTTATTCCGTGATTGTTATATGTTTTGCAAAACATGTGCGCAATGTCAAAAAACTGGAAATTTGGGTTATAGGGATCAAATGCCACTTACTCCTATTCTTGTTTGTGAAATATTTGACGTTTGAGGTATTGATTTCATGGGTCCTTTTCCTTCTTCTTACAATAATGTTTACATTATTCTTGCTGTGGATTATGTGTCAAAGTGGGTTGAAGCTAAGGCTACCCGGACTGATTGTGCTAAAGTTGTTGTTGAGTTCGTTAAATCTAATATTTTTACCAAGTTTGGGATGCCAAGAGCAATAACAAGCGATCGTGGAACTCATTTTTGCAACAGAGTGGTGGAAGCATTGATGAAAAAATATGATGTTACTCACCGTGTTTCTACAGGTTACCATCCACAAAGCAATGGACAGGCAGAAATCTCAAACAAAGAAATTAAGTCCATACTAGAGAAGACTGTTAACCCGAACATGAAAGATTGGAGTACACGACTTGATGATGCTTTATGGGCTTATCGAACAGCCTATAAAACTCCAATAGGTATGTCTCCTTATCGTTTGGTATTTGGTAAACCGTGTCATCTTCCTGTTGCACATGAGGATGGATGAATCTGGTGAGTTGAGAAAGTTGCAGCTGCAAGAGCTTGAAGAAATTCGTAATGATGCATACGAAAGCTCTAGAATTTACAAGGAAAAAATAAAAGCATTTCATGATCAAAAGAATTCTAGGAAGAATTTTGTTATTAGTCAGAAAGTTTTACTTTATCATTCTAGATTGAAACTTTTTCCTGGTAAATTGCGTTCTAGATGGGTAGGACCTTTTGTTGTTACTAATGTTTTTCCTCATGGTGCAGTTGAAATACACAGTTCAGAGACCGGAAAATTTTTTAAAGTTAATGGACATCGTTTAAAGCCATTTTATGAAGGTTTTCAGGCATATAATGTTGAAGAAATTAGTCTGCAATGCCCAGTTTATGAAGATTGAAAGGAGATGATGTCCAACCAATGACATGCTACTTATGACAAGGGGAGTTTGTTCCATTCTTTATTGTTTACGTGCCTTAATTTTTAATTCTATTTTAACATTTTGGACAATTTTAAGAATAAGTGTGGGGAGGGGACTATTATTCATGATTTAATTCTTCCCTACTAATAAATTTTTCAAAAAATATAATATTTTTACTAAAATTCATAACATAATTGAATAATTGGTCTTGCATATTATGATTATTTAGTTTAGTATTTTGTTTTATATGGTGGTGGCTAAACTAAGCAAGCATGAACCTGTGAGATTTTGAGCTTTTGACTGACACTTCAATCTAATTGTTTTGTTCTTGTGTGATATCTTCCATGGATTTGTCTCTCTAGAACTTGCCTTGATTCTCTTTAAAGCTAATTTGATTCCTGCATGATTTTAATATGATTAAGGCCATCTTTGATTTTTAGCCTCACTAACCAAATAGCCTATTCATACCATGATTGATTTATCCTTTGTTAGCCACTTTGAGCCTTTTTAACCATGTTTTTTTTTCTATGGAACCACATTATAATTAAGCCTCATACCTGAAATTGATTTCATTAACCTTGCCTAAAGGACTAGGGGGGCTTTGATTGGGTAAATGCATAAAGAGTGAGTGTGGGGAAAGATGTTTGGCGAAATGTCTATTAGTGGAAATAATGACTTTGTCATTTTATGAGCTTTTTGGTTGGTATTTTCAAAAAAAAAAAAAAAGAGGGAAAAAATAGTAGAATAAAGAAATTGAAGAGTGCATGGGTGATGAACAAAGTGTATGTTATTTGTTGTTGAAGCAGAAATGAAGGAAAATTATATATAATGATTCTTCAAAAATGAAAAAGAATCAAAAGAAAATGAAAAGAAGAAAGGAAAGAAAAGAAAAAAGAGAAAAAGTGACCGCGGAAGAAAAAAAAGGAAAAAATAATTATTATTATTCTATTGTTATAATTATTTTTCATGTTGAATAAACTGTGAATAGTTTATGGTTTTGTGGATGTGATTTTTATAAAAATAACTAAAGAGATTTGGTTCACTTGGTCTTTATTTTGAATTATTAGTTCATTCAATCATGCTCCTCTAAGTTTTCAAGGCTTTTTGAACTATTTCCTAAATGATTCCTACCCTTTACCCTAGCCCCATTACAACCATGAAAAAGTCCTTATGATTTGATCATGCATGTTATCTTGTAGTAGAGAATGAGAAGATATGCAAGCCTATGGTAGAGCATTTCTATAGGAATTGATTTGAGTGAAATTTATACACACACCCTTCAAACACTTGTGCGTTATGACTTATGAGTGATATTCCCGTGAGGGCTTGGTTATTTAGTTCAATCCATTTTCAAATAAATTGCTAGCTAATTATATTTATAATGTGTTAGAGATGTTCATGAAGTGTTATGAGTTTTTATATATTTAAGTTTTATTGACTAATATTTTTACTTGAGGACAAGCAAATGATTAGTGTGGGGAATTTTGATAAGTACAATTTATATCTTTTATTTAGATTAGTTTTTAAATAACATTATCAAAAGGAATTTATATTTTGTATTAATATATTAATTACTTGAATAATAAGTTTACATATTATTTTAGGCCATTAAGAATAAAAATATTACATTTGTTAATTAAAGTGGACTCTTTACTTTTCTTTTGACCCAACCAAAATTTATTTGTTTATTTTATTGTTAAGTCCAAGTTCAATTTTAACATTCTTTTATGCCTTTTCTTAAATTAAATTGGTATGTTTAATCTTACATAGACTTCAGAAGGCTTCAGCGACTACGGCGACTTCTACGTGTTTCGTCCGCGATCTGCTGCAACGTGGATTTCGATGGACGACTGCAACGTTCGTGAACTGCTGCGTAATGAGTACTTCGTCTGCAACTCCATAGGCTATTGTGATGAAGGATTCCACGGTTGAGGCAGCTTCTACAAACAACATCCACAAATTCCTACGAAGTGAATTAGAGGTTGGAGCTTGTCTTACTGGTTTTCTATGGTTTCTTAGAAATTAGAAAATAGATATTATTTATTTTCTAGGTTCTATATGGTTGAAAGACATTGATTTTATTTGTGGATGTTAGGGAAATTAGGGTTGTTTTGAGATGATTAGGGATCCCGAATTAGTATAAATAGGGATGGTTTTTTCAGTAAAGAAAGTCAGTTTTTTGTTCAGAATCACTTTATTTTACTGTAAACACTCTCTGCAATGTACTGCTGAGTTCGAATTTTCCAATTCAAGGATTATTGAAGTTTGATTCTACAAGACCAGTGAGATTTATTTAGCTTAATTTTATTCTCTACACTTTATTATTTATATATCTCCTGTTATCTGAGTTTAAATTATTGCTTGATTAATTGTTGCAAAGGGCCCATTGTTCTATTGTCAAGTTATTATATTGCTAATTAGAACTTTGAATCCGTAATTGTTTAAGTGTTCTAAAGCTAGTAGCAAATAACATAGTTGATTATAAATTAGATTTTCAATCTTATGTTATGAAGATATATAGTCTAGTTTAAATTAACCATGCTTTTGAGTTTGTTGGCTAGAATTGGTAATCTTTCTAATTCTTTTAATGCTGTTAGTAAATTAAATCCTAAGAGCTTGTTTAGGATTGTTTATTAGCTAGGGAAGTGATCAAAGAGCTTGTTTTGATTATCGACAAAGTAAGGAAAGATAGGATATTAGAGCTTGTTAATAACCATAACCAATTTGGTAAAGCGTTAAGTAATTATTTCTTGGAAATCGATGATCTGTCTTGTTAGAATTGAATTGATATTATTCCTTGAGTTGGATACTAGTTGATATTGATTATTTAATATTTTGTATTGTTTGCCTTTTTATTGTTGCTATTTAATTTCCAATTCCCATCTCATTCTTCATTGAATCTTTGATTAAAAATAAGTTTGACCAATCTCTGTGGGTACGACCTTACCTCATCACTATTGCAAATTATAGAGTAAGTAATTTATTATTTGTTGGTTTCGACACCCATCAAATTTTTGGCGCGGTTGCCGGGGATTGGTGTTAAATAGATTTATTTTTATGTCACGTTCTTCTCGTACAGGTCAACTGTAATACGATCCTGAAATCGAGAAGACTGCTAAAAGGTTGAGGAAGGAAATAAGTTGCGCAAAAATCAAGCCCTTTCATCAACATCCCTTCAATCAAATACCACAATCGAATCAACTGCTTTTTGCTGCGATCCCGAAGTAGAGCAAGTGATGGCCGAAGAACAAAGAACGTTGTGGGAGCTTTCTACACCAAATGTTAATCAACAACCGCTTTGTATTCAACATCCTGCATTAGAGGTTCTTTATTTCTAATGGGCTTATGACTCTAGTGTAGGCAAGGGTCCACGATCCGTGGTGGACCACATTAATTAATTAAAGGGATTTCTAATCAAATTAAATCCTTTTTAATCATTATTAATGGAATTAATTAAGTAATTAATTCGGGTTTAACGGCCATAACACGGGGTGTTACACTCTCCCCCCTTACAAGAAGCTTCGTCCCCGAAGCTTGGAAATCATTTTGGGGTAAAGAGCCCGAATTAGTATAGTAGTTTATAAGGAAGGCATTATATGAGAAGTATATACACATACGCATATAGATTCACTGGGTTTGAGCCTGACTATTGTGCTGGCAAAATGCACCAAATAACATGGTCACGAATATGCAACACACGATATGTAAGTTTTACGGGTGACTAATGCATAACATAGAAGTTTCACACATGACATGATCTTTATTTAATTATTTTATAATGATTTAACATATAGGATCACAAGTTGTACGGGATCATATAATTATTTATGTACCTAAATGAGAGGCACATATCACGCGGGTGCAGATTCAGATAGCCACATAATTAGTATATATGCACATATGTCAACACAGGCAAACCTCATTTACGAATGGGTGGGGACGTTTAATTATGTAGTGTAGTATGTTGTGAGCCTAGATGTCATATATGTAGGATCTATGTCTAATCCTTGTGCTTAGCAGATTATACCAAATATTCACAGTTACGAAGCAACAAGCCTAACATGTATGATAATTAACTATTTATGTTATATGCGAAACTTGTAAGTTGGCATGCCTATATGTGTTCAATCGTAATTATGCTAAACATGCAATTTCTTAAGTTTATGGGCATAGAGTGTGAAGGCATGTGGCCCTATTTTAAGTCTTAAATAATAACTAGTCCTATGGAATCATAAAGCACACATATGTATTATTCCACATGTTAGTCTAGTGCATGATTAACAATTAAATTCACGTACTTAATATCGTGGCATAACCAAACTTTTGTCATATAAATTCAGGAAGGTCGTAAGTCATACAATAATTAGTCAAATAGCGAAAATTAGATTCTGAGGAAAAGATTGTAAGTAATTAGGAGGAAGACTCTTGCATCTTATGGGGTAATTAAATTCTGGGGAGGCAATAGAATTAGGATCTTTATTTTGTATTCCATGGATAACGGCGGGTGATCTCATAACAAGTATTGGCACTTATATGCAAATTGCTTGTAATTAATAATATTGTGTATATGCATAGTGGAATGCCTTATAACATACCGTTTTTTTTTTTTTTTTTTTTTTGTCTAGCATGCGTGTATATGTATATATACATGAATGCGTGTAAGTCTGTATTTTACATAAACACGTGAGCTATGTGGTTTGACATGTAATGCACATGAAAAATATAAATTTCGACTTATAGTTTGGACCATGCAATTTGCATATAAATATTTTAGTAATTACGAGTTGTTGGAAAAAAAAAGCTTGTAATCTGTAATACATTTGAAATACAATAAAATACAGAAAACAACAGAGAACAAAAACTGGATCATTTGATATCTTCAGGCGTGTAATCACTTTCCTATACGCTTTAAATCTCCCTCTATAAAAGCAACAAGGTTCAAGATTTAATCTTATGGGATACAAGAAGATGAATGAAATTCTCAAGTTGCTTTGTTTGAGAATTTCCTGTTGAGATGTAGAACTGTGAAATATCCCAGTGTACTGCAATTTTGCTTTTGCATATCTCTTTTTCAGATGATTCTCCAAATATTTATAGATGCAAATAAACCAGTTTGGAGAAGTTACCTGGAAGTTAATTATTTGAATTTAAAAATTAACTTCCATAAGATATATCTTAAATGATATATTTATCATAGGAGAATATTAATTACATAAATCATGTTCAACATGAATATATATGTAATTATGAACCTTTGTAAGGTTGTGAACCACATGCAAATAACTGTGCAAATATATATATATATATATATATATATATATATATATATATATATATATATATATATATATATATATATATATATATATATATATATATATATATATATATATATATATATATATATATATATATTATAATTTTCTAGCACACTTTTGCATGTAAGTTTGGGAAATTGGAAGCTTACGTGTTGTATAATCATTTTCCAAATGAAACACACAATTCCCCTATATTGGGGAATAATCCCCAATGTTGGGGAATAATTCCCAATGTTGGGAAATAGACAAAGACTTCCAGCAATCTCATTCTCCGGTTAACTTTCTACCAAACTAAAATAATATTTATAACTCCACAACTCCAAATATTATTTAAGCTTTCATGGTAGTCCATCTGAACCATTAATCTCCATTACTATATAAATCTCCAACACGAGTAAGATAGCCTAGGTTCATAAGTACTAGAAGTTCTATCTTGAGAATTTAATCTCACAAGCACTTAGGAAAATTAGTTTTATCTTGGTGGTAATTAGATTTTAGGTAGGCATAAATCTTACCTCTAGAAGCCCGGGATACCTAAACAACTTTAGAGTTGAAGACCCTTGGTTGCTAATTCCTAACTCAATTGATGACCTGATGATGAGGCTAAAGTTTTTAATTATTTAGGGAAGGTAGGAGTGGTAACAGGGAGGTCATGCGAGTGGGAAAAGTAGAATTAGGGCTATCCCAGGGTATGTGTATATATATGTATATATATGGATACGTATGAATAGGGGAGGATGTTCTATAGGCTCACAAGTTTATACACATATATATAGATTTCAGCGTATAGGGACGTACCGTACATGACGCAACCATTTTTTTAAGATTAGGCAAGTGATTTAGGATTAGGGTGTAATAAAAATGAAAATAATAATAGTAATAATAATAATAATAGTAATAATAATAATAATAATAATAATAATAATAATAATAATAATAATAATAATAATAATAATAATAATAATAATAATAATAATAATAATAATAATAATAACAATTTGTTGTAAGTGTAGCATATGAACGTAATTGGGGTTTACTACATATCTTAGATATATATATATATATATATGATAGGAGTTTTAGGGGAATATATCTAGGATAGTAGTGATGTACCTATTTATGTATAAATGTTTGTTTAGGGGGTCCTTATCTTAGTGGTAAAGGGTCATAAACAAGGTATGGGAAGCTTGTGGTCTATTATGCAACATGGACCAAGGTCTAGAGGGATAGTTTTAAGATAGTTTGGGGGCGCAATATATTTTTCCACGGATAATTTCTAGATGACCACTTGTTTTAGGTTTCTACTGGTCTCACTCAGATTGAATTTCGGGTCGAAACTTAATACACAATGTATCCGAGGGTTTAGATTTCTAGAAATAGGATTAGTCCCTATAATTCCTATGTAAATATAAACAAATCAATTAGGAAGATAATTCGGTGTTCAAGCATAGATTGTTATTTATATGTTTAAACACATAGGAAGTATCAAGGGAGACACACAAAGGCACAATGGATCAATAAAAATGAGAAGTCAAGAAAATATACCAGACCAGTGGGCGCGAGGTGGGCGGTCGACCGCCTGTCAAGTCCCCACTGGAATGTGGCAGTGGGCACGTGGTGGGTGGCCGACCTCCTGCCAAGTCCCCACTGGAACGTGACTGTGAAGGAGGAATCACTTCGGGAAAAGCCCCGAGAATGCACAATTTTAAGTTCAAGGAATTTCATACTTATGTGAACAACAAAAGGGGTTTGAATACATGGAAAAGCTCAAGGGATCACGTTATTAATAAGGAATATAGGAGACTTCAACTAAATATCATAAGGATCCCACACCCCATTCTTCCCCTTCTTAATTAAAGCTATGTTCCCCAAAATTTCCCTTCATGCAACTCATGTAAGTATTTATCGGGCTATTTAGTGAGTTAACTATATTGGTCAATTTATGATTTAGGACAAGTGAGCCCTCATAAGCTGAATAAAATTACTAATTACAAGTTCCAAAGTACTTTATCAAGTAACAGATATCCAAATAATGCATGTTTGATCAAATAGTTAAGTAATAATATGCAGTTCCTAACACGGTCTAAAGTCAATTAGGAACATATGTTTAAGCAAATAAACAAGTATGATAATCAAAGAGTGATAAGCAACAAAGCAGGTAAAAGCATGCAAGGACATCTCAAATTTCTAGGGCCAGTATGTGGAATGAAGAGTTAGTGTGTTGTACCCTTACCTTGATGTGATAAGCGAAGTGGGAAATTCTTTAAATTAATGTGGGGTAAAGTGAGGGGAGGTTATGTGATGATAGGTAGGTTCACAATCTCACCGCGCGTCCTAAGATTCCTGAATCCTATGTCCCTAAATACCTAGAGTTCAAGCCTAATGTCCTAAAGTCTGGTCTTAAGGGTTATATCCTAGGGTCAAACTTAGGCTCTGATACCAACTGTAACACCCCGAAATTTTTCAACTTTTAAGACTTATATAATAAAGGTAAATTCTCATTAAATCCCAAGCATAGTACAATAGAGTATAGGGTGCTATGCCACACCTGAGCTGGAGAACTCAGGTGCACAGACTAACTTACTAATATCCTCAATAATGTAAATACATAAGCACGGCACGCAGGCCGAAAGGGAATCTAGCTACTCTACGCCTCGGATCTCTAGCGCGCTCTAGGATCTACACATCTGTGCCTGAAAGCCAAATATATCTGTTTAGCGAGCGATGCTGGTAACCCATCCAACGCGTTGAAATACGATATATATATATATATATATATATATATATATATATATATATATATATATATATATATATATATATATATATATATATACATATATATACATATATATATATATATATATATACGAAAATCATTTTGAAGCAGGAAGATATATACTTAGGAGACTCTAGCTTTAAAATCAAGAATAGACTCAATAAATAGGGACAAGCACATTAGTCAATGATAAACAGTTAAGTAGAGAAAACATCATAAGGAATACGCATCTAAGGTCACAGATTACTTTTCAATTCAAACACATCATCATTAAAGTATCATTCATATCACATAATCATTGATGGCGCCATGGGACCAATCGCATGCCCCGAACATGAGGGTTAATGCTTATAGCATTAACACGGCCCCGCAGCACCCTACCTCAGTACCGTGGTATGAGGGGAGTTGATCGCAACCAACCCATTGAGAACCGCTGACGAACTAAACGTCGGACCACGATCCGACACATCGCTGACGCGCCCAGTCAGTGGACCGTGATCCCCTTTACAAGGGGGGACTTACGACCCTACACACTGTTGATGCGCACAATCGGTGGACCGTAGTGGATCAAGCCCGACACACCGCTGAGCTAAACTCAGTCGATGGGCAAAGATCCTCGGAGACTACGGTCCTACATACCGATGTCCCACACTCGGTGGGTCGCAGCCAATCATAGCCCTACACACCGCCTGATTACTCAGGTCGGTGGATTACAACCTTCCTCGGCTTGTTGGCTCCATACCGCCTGGCGCGTCCCAGTCGGTGGGTCATATCACCGAGGCCCATGTGGACCTTCAGTCCTATACATAATCTTTATATACCTGACCGGTCTCTACCAGCCTGGTTAACAGTTGGGATGGTTCTCAACCCATTCAACTGCCCGTATAGTGGACCTCAGTCCTATATCATATTAATATCCTTGACCGATCTTAACCGGCCTGGTTAACAGTTGGGATGGTTCTCAACCCATTCAACTGCCCGTATAGCCCAATTGATCTTAACCAAGTTGGGGTCATGCATCACGTAACATATAATAGCACATAATAACACATAACTCACATAGGGAAGGGGGAGACATATAGTTAAGCTTACATGTGATCATTCACATACTAAGAGTAATTCCTAAGGGTTCATATAACTTCCACCTAGGTCCACGGGTTACCAATTCAACTAGCATGCAATTCCTAAGACTCGTTTAACCTACGAATGGTACCCAAAATTCCAAACTAGACTCAGGCACGACAAACGGGATCCGTCGGGACACCATGGGGAACGGGGAACATCAAACGGGGAAGCCGGGGACCCGGGTGGGGTATGGACCAGCGGGTAGCCGGTGGGTGGGGGTCACCCGCCGGCTACCCGCCGGTGGGCGCTGTTCCGGGCAGCGGGTAGCCGGCTGCCTGGTGGTTGCCCGCTACCGGGCAGCGCCCTTTTGGGTAGCGGGTAGGTGGTGGGTTCCCCCACCCCCACCTACCCCCCACTGACTCATTCGTCACAAATTTGTCCCGGGATCCTTTGTGGAACCCGAAACCATGCTTAGACACTTTTAAACGCAAATAACGACATCACATAAGCAATTAATGGATCGAAAGCAAGAATCATGTAGGACTTATCCTATATATAAACAACACCCGATCATGCGAGTTCCCACCCAAATATAAATCAAGAACGTCACAATACAAATTCCAATCCGACCTAGGTCTCTAATCCCACCCAAATCATCAAGAACATATTTTATCTTTAACATCAAGAAAATATCAAGATTCGTCAAGAATCATCACATCATAATCAAGAATTTCCTTTTAACATCAAGATCATCAAGATTATCAAGAAAGCATATAAATCATCTTATCAATCATCAAGAACATAACATAATTATCATAGAAGAATTCAATCGAGACACAAGAATATAGAGGGAGGCCAAGGAAGGAGATTATAGCGAAGAAAATAGGTTTTGTTGAGACATGGGTTACCTCTTAGCCTTAATTAATCATCCCTTGGCTATTAAGGTTCTTCCCTAAGATTTCTATCCGTTTTGATCTCCCTAGGCTTGGTAGTGGGGAGTCCCTTGGGAATTCTTGTGTGGTGATATCTATTGTGGTGTGACTTCTAGGTGCCTCCTATGTCCTTATATATATATATTTAGGAGTCCTAATTAGGGTCTGAATGGTATGGGTTTACTAATTCTATTCCTTATAGGACTAAGGACTTGTTTTAGGGATAAGGGTCCATGGTCCATGGTGGACCATATTAATTAATTAAAGAGAATCTTAACCATAATCTGAATAGTAAAAGTATACTTTCTTTATTCCTAATAGATGTGTAGGCCTAGGATTCCTAATTAGGATCTGATTAGTAAAATGTTGACTTTCTTTATTTCTAATGGGCTTATGACTCTAGTGTAGGCAAGGGTCCACAATCCGTGGTGGACCACATTAATTAATTAAAGGGATTTCTAATCAAATTAAATCATTTTTAATCATTATTAATGGAATTAATTAAATAATTAATTCGGGTTTAGAGGTCGTAACACGGGGTGTTACAGTCAGCTTGAATAGAAACCACATAGGTTTAAAATTTTGCATGCGTATATGATATTAACCATTTTATTTTGTTGGGACCTTAGTAAACGATCACTCGAAGTGTGAGTGTGCACTACCCAACCTAGAAATATAAAATAGCAAGACCTGGAATTGAATCAAAATCCCGTGTGGCATGGGGCAAAAGGTGAACCTTATTGGTGAGTATTGAGAGAAAAATTTCCCTGAACCCAAAGAAAAAGGCATGAAAGATCGAAGTAGGGAAATGAAGAAAGAGAAAAAGGCAAAGACCGAAAATAATGGCTACTCCTTGAGAATAAGAAACGAGGTCAGTCATCTCGCTAAGGCTTGTGGTAATTCCATTTCACTATCTTCCAAAAAATGTAAGCTCTACGTGATGTCGGCTGCCCCAATGGCAGTGTCCTAGGAGATGTGAAGAGAGAGAGGAGGGAAGCCACCCCGCTGGAAACTAGGCACCCATCGCACTGTCTTCGACAAAGCATGGAGCTCCATGTGAAGTCGGGTCACTCAGTAACGATTACAGGGGATGAGAAAATAGAGTGCCCACATTAAGACAATAGTGGAGAGCGGTCCATGCGATACTTCACTTTATCTTAAAAAAAGGTATTGGCAAATAAGGTTGGAAAGGGGTTGGTGTGTGTACATCATTCACACTAGTGGGATCGGCTCAAGGCCCCCGCAAAATAGAAGGTGAATGCAACCTTGAAATGCATGTTTGAATGGTTAGAGAGGTGTGATCCCTTTTTATGAGCTTATTTCTAGAACCTTTAAGGGGTTAATATTTTCTCTAACATCTCCCAAATAGGCATTGTCAGATTTTGTTTGCCATAACTGCTGGTTAATATGAGGAATATAATGCCACACATTTGATACTTATGCATACCCTCACGTTGATTTCCCATCTAAGTGTTGAGAATCTTGCAAAAACATTTTAACACTTACGCTTTTATTTGATCCATGTTTTTCTTGAGGACAAGCATTGCTAAAGTGTGGAAACTTGTGATAAGTGTTAAATTGTGTCATTTTTATTGGGAAATTAGGAGCTATATTTCGCTAAATCAAAGCCCCTTGAGTATATTGTGTGCTTAAAATAGTTTATTTTGATTAAAACGAGATACAAGGACTAATTGGGTTTGCATTTGTGAAAACAGCAAAGTATTGACAAAATTGGGACATTTCGGCAGCATTTTAGTCTCGGGAACATATCTAAGGCTAGGGGTGTCCGATCAAGGTGATTCAAGCGGCATAAGAAAGGAAATTTGAAAAGCTACAATATTGGTGAAGACCACAGAAGCTAATGTGGATTTCAATGCAGTCAAATCCGGCGAACAAAGGAAACAGCAGCCGTTGTTACGCGCCCGTCACACCGTGAGGGGCTGTGTAACCAACCTCACGCCGCAATGCCAGCGTAAGGTCCCCCATGTCGTCCTCACGACATAAGGAGCGACGTGACCATGCAGCCTAGGAAGAGCGCACGCGGGAGTCGTTATTCCCCATTTATGCCCGCGTCACCCCATGATCGCGGCGTAAATGGGGTGCCGAACAGCCCTCAGGAGTCTTAGGCAATACTTCTGTCCATAATTCCACATTCTACACTTGACAATTTCTAATTTTAGAGAGGTAAATATTTTAGAGAGCTTAGGGTTTTAGATTTATTGGAGATTTGTGAAGATTTCAACACCAAATGAGGAAATAGATGCAACTAGAGATTACTTGTTGGTAACAATCCTTTCTCCCTCATTTAATTTCTAGAATTGTGTTTCAATTTCATGGATTCTGCTAGCTTAATTTCTTCTATTGTATCTCTTGGATCTAAGATGTGTGGCTAAATCTTGTGAGGTTGGAAGTGTATTTTGCAAGCATGTATTAGGATCTTAAATTGCTAGGAATTTGAGTTGTGATTTGTGCATATGCTCTTGTTGTGGATGATATTGTTGTTGCTCCGCACTCCTTGGTGGCCACATTGAGTGAGCGTGTTTGAGAGAGATTAGTTGATGAGATATCATAACTAATCGTAGTCTTTGTCATCTGTATTCTCCGCCCTTCGATCCGAAAGGGCAAGGCCCAAGAAGGAACGTAGGGAATGTGTTTGATTAAATGCCTAGGCCAAAATGGTTTCGGGCTAGAGGCTTAAGCGTATGCCTAATATTACCATTGCACCTCAAAAGCCACGCAAATCACTTCCTCTTTAATCCAATTATTGAAAGCTAATACATGTGCGCAAAATACACCACCCAACCTCCTATCTTCCTCTTGTCAATTTACGAATTACTTTGCACTTGTTTGCTACCTTCACTCGCATGACCACCTCCCTTTCTTTTGAATAATAACCATCATTTGTTTAAGATATTCTTGGGTAAACGCCGGCACCTTACAATCTCCAAATTTGTCATCCACGCGAACGATACTCGGGGTGGTTCTCACTCCCTGTTTTATACCATTACCCGTTCCCTATACGACTATTGCACACCTATTATTTTGATGACGCATTAAAGAGAGAACCGTAATCAAAAAGCATCCCGTCAATTACGTCATGAATTAACTTTTCCGGTGCTTCAGGCATAAACTAACTTTTCTGATGCTTCAAGCATGAGCTAACTTCTCGGATGCTTCAAGCATGAGTTAACTTCTCGGATGCTTCATGATTCAGGCATGAACGAAGTTTTTCGGCCATGAATATATTTTCATGCATTGTTCAAAACATTATCATGGCAAAAATCATTTCTTCATCAATACCTCATCATTTATCGTAGTATTTGCTTCAGGCAAATTAGCTAGAATCATCAAGATGAGACGCATTCTTCGACGACCAAATGCATTGGTGTGCAACACGTAGGGATCAATGCCCTTCACACTCACATTGATAGCAAACCTGCTTCTGGCTAGAATTTTGCCTCGATGAGGTTGGTCATCCTTGAATATCTTGATCACTTTGTTTCTTATTCTGAGCTCAAAACTCATACCACCCTCGCTATAACCTCGACCGCAACCCCTTATAAAGTTGCTCGTCTGGGCAACATTATGTGCTTCAAGCACCTGTGCAAAACCAACCAGACATGCATTTTGAATCTTCATTAACCACAAGTTATGTTTCTTAGCCACAAGGAGAGCCAAAATTAGCTTAGGATGCTTCTCATAATTTGTTGTCTTGTACGACTGCTGGAGTACAAAATTACTCACATGAAAAGTTTGCAAGGTCTTTTCAATTAAATATTTCTCTGAAACTTCCTGTGTTGAATTTCACTTGCGAGACTATTTTGTGCATAACCGAATTATAGTTAATCACTGACTTATAATCTTGAAATATGAGATTAGGCTAGTCAAAATGTGTCTGAGGAAGAACATTTGATGACTTTTGGTCGAAATAGCCCTTCTGGGACTTCCATTAAGTCAAGGGGTTCTTTTCCAATCAGATACTCAATTTTAAGATCGCGGCTCAAGTGGTGGCGTATGAAAATGAGAGCTTGTGCCTTCCAGGCATCGGTGCTCTATGACCTAGCAACAAAAAGCTTGGCTCAATTCTTTAGATTCCAAATATATTTCAATATCCAGAGCCCAAGATAAATAATTACTTCATTCATAAGTGAGCTCAATAAATTCACATTTGGCAATGGAAGACATAATCTACAAGATCATTATTTTCATGCAACATTACGAAGCAGTGTATGACAACATTGGGAAAACCCACAATTTTGAATACATGTTCAAACAATGGAAAAAGAAACACCTTTTTGCATAAATATGCATATATATATATATATATATATATATATATATACATATATATATATATATATATATATACATATATATATATATATATATATATATATATATATATATATACATATATATATATACATATATATATATATATATATATATATATATATATATATATATCTTAGAATTGTGATGCAAACATAGCAATCCGATGCAAACATAATAAGAATCGATTATGCATTCGATTTCCAAAGTCATAGAACATACATAGATACATATACATATGATTTAGCATATATTAACATATAGAGTAAATTTCAATTTTGGTCCTGTGACTATAGGGGTTCTGTTAATTGCAGTTCACGACTTTTAAAAGTGTTAATTTAGTACCTTGACTGTGTAATTTTTATTAATTTTGGTCACTCCGACTAAATTACCGACCACATTTCGCCGGAAAAACCAGGTTAAAAACTGACTTTGCTTAATTCGGACCACAATTCAAAAGATAAATTTTCCCTTCAGATTAAACACTGATTGATGAATTAAATTTTTTCGGCAGAATTTGGCTGACAATTTGGCAGGAGTGACCAAAATTCAAAAAATTTGCATAGTCAAGGTACTAAACTGACACTTTTAAAAGTTGTGTACTGCAATTAACAAGACCTATATAGTTACAGGACCAAAATTGAAATTTATTCTTAACATATATTTACCATTTCAAAGCATCATGGCTCATGTAAATCCTACATATAAAGGCAAAATATAAGATTAAATATTTCATGCGTATATATCATTACTAGTTTTTTACGCGCATTGCGCGATTGGGATAATGCCCAATGCTTTTTTGTTAAATAAGTACTTTAAAGTATATTAAGGCAGGATTATATTGAAATTGTTCATGCATAGATAATTGAAGGTTGAATTTGCGTATTTAAATTGGTAATTCTTCTCCCAAAGGTTGAGTCTCCAACCCCAAGGGCCCCCCACACTCCGACCCGACAGAGCATTGTGGGAAGTTGTAAATCACGGTGACTCAATGGTTCAGCAGACAGGGCCAAATGCTGATACGCACAAGGAATCTGCCCACTTTGGACATAATTCCCGCACTGCTGCCGCCGAGGTTCAAACATTGGTCTCTTCTCCCAAATATTACCCACTAAACCATTGAGCTAAGCCTGTGTGGGTTAAATAGGTAATTCTAAGTTTACAAATGCAAGATAATATAGTCAAGATTGATTATAATTGTCAATAAAATATTTGTATAGGTATAGTTGAAACCAAATACGGGACATTAGGGAGAACAAATAAAAATTAGGGCATAAAATATTAAATATATACTAATATTGCTTGAGGAGATTCCGACATTAGGATTTGTGGTTAAGTTCTATTAAGACTTTAATATTAGAATTAGATTAATGGTGTAGTTATAATTCTATATTAGACTTTAATATTAGAATTAGACTAACGGTGAATTAACGGAAAAGTTAAATGGATAATCATATAATTAAGGATAAATTAGAAAATCTTAAAAGAAAAAAATTAAAACCTGAACAATATGAACCATTCATTTGATTTAATAATTTGGCGGTCATTTTTTCTACCCAATGTTAATAATTAAATAAATTCGCTGGTCAAATCCGCTAGTATAACCCGCTAACGCTAACCGCTAACTGCTAACTGCTGATTGTCAAACAAGGACATTGCGAGGTAGTTCTCACTTCAATTTGTTGTGTGATTTGAATACTCTCTTTGTCACAAAATCTCTCAAGTAGTTAATATGGTTGGCTTTATTAATTATATTTTTTTAATTTTTTCATGGTATTAATAAAATACTTGGTAAATAAATATATAGCATTATTTTGTATTATAACTTTGATATTTAATTAGAAAAATAGTGCAAAAAAAAAGATAATAGATAATGTAGTGAATATAATCAATTGATGAATTTGAATGTAAAAATTTTACATTTGAGAAAAATAAAGACAATATAACTAATGAAAATATTTCTTTTAATTAATTTATTGATAATTAATAATTTTTTTTCACTGAATAAAGACATTGTAAGGACAATGTAATGAATATAATCAATTAATAAATTTGAATATAAAGAATTTTTATATTGAAGAAAAATAAAGACAATATAACTAATAAAATTATTTCTCTTATTTAATTTATTGATAATGAATAATTTTTTTTTTTAAATAAAGACATTGTGGACACATAATTCTAAATTAAAGAAATGCATATGTATTATTTTTTTGTTGTAACTACTAAATTATTATTTATATAATTTAATAAGAGTAAAATAGAGTAAGGTTCGAACCTAAGACACATTTTTTTTTTATTGAAATCAATGAGTAAGTTAACGGTGAACTAACGGCAATTCTTAAAATTTTAACGGAATTAGTAACGGTGTGTGGGTATTTTAGGAAATTTTAGTGTAACATTTAAATCTGATCAATCTTTTAATCAATCTGAGCCATTCATTTGATTAAAATCTGTGACCGCCATTTTTTCTACCCATTATAGGCCTAACTCTCTTGGGCTCTTATTAGTATAGTAGATATACATACATAAACACACGGCCTTCCCCTGATTTTTATCTTTTCCTATCTCATGCTTAAATAGAAAGAAGAGAATGTCATACAAAAACAGGAAAGAAATTAGAATAGAACATACTCTCATATGTATATTATTATTATAAAATAAAGCCAAATAGGGAGAATACTTATTTCATATTTGAACTGAGAAGTGAACTTGTAGTTCAAAAAGGGGTATCCTTAAGCTATTGATAAAGCAAAGTGAAAGGGATGGTATTGGCAATAGATAGTGTATGCACTTATTGACCTCTCAAATCAACTCAAAAATTAATAGCAATAAAAGGCTCGTGGATCTTGAATACAAGATATAACCTAAAGGTTCCTACTAAATTTTAATTCAATTATTAAGAGGGACTAGCTCCAAATCTACTCCAGTCAGAATAAAGAAATTAAATATAAAAGCAATAAATGGAACCCTGCACTAGGAAATGTTCACGCAGTTCGGAGCCTCACTTCTACGTCTGCGGGGCCACACACGTCAGCCCAATCCACTAGATGATCAACTAGGAGTACAAGGGGGTGTACATTACACACTAAAGCATAAACTACACTACTCCAGCGTAGCGCACTACTCCGATCCAGCGACTACTCCAGCATCACCATGGACTTGACGTGCAGGCTATCTTCATCACAACTTGAACCAGTTGAGAAACCTTCAACACACGAATATATTGATAGAAAAACCAGTGGAGGATTTGAGGAATGATATGTATAATTTTAATCCTTGAAACTTCAACTTTAATGCTTAACAAAGTATCATTTTATAGTGATGATATGAAACCTCTTTGGTCTGAAAAAATGCAGCCTTCAATTCCTCAAATTAAGCTGCATCTCCTGATTAAAAAAGCCATGGAAGTAGGGTCTTGACCAAAATAAATGTTTGAATGAATTTCACTTCTTCTGGATTACTTCCTTGAGTTGATCATGGACTGCATCCTGACGCTGACACTGGACTGGAGTAAGCGCTGATCCAGACTCAGCCTAACACAGACACTGGACCATTTTGACAACTAATTTAATCTAGCTTAAGTGGATTTTAAATGTGGAACATTTTACACTTATAAATAACAACAAAGAGATGCATAAGATCAATGACGAAATACTAATATCACAGAAACAGGAGTTGAAGAATTCTAGAAAAACTCATAGCAATATATACGTATGACATTCATACATAGACAATGGCATAGTTCTGAAAATAAAATCCACCTGAACAAGGAACCTGGTGTACCGTTCATCGGAGATTCTAATGGCGATTCGTGCTGATAACGTGTTAGAATTTGGCCTTCTAATTAATTCAGTTTTCTCGTGATATTTGTACGATATATAATTGCCGGTAGATTGTATGCAAAATAATAAAACGTAAAGAGGTATGGAAAATGTAAGAACACAAGATGTAGAATTCAACCGTCGCACAGGTTATGCTCATACTTTTTGCACCAAACATGAACCAGTGTGGGATTTGAAAGCCAAGCTTGCAACTCGTGGTGGATAACAGAGAGGATTCAAATATTATTCCTTAGTTATTGGAATACAAAATTGAGAACTTCTTTATATAGAGTATGAAGTCTTTGAATACAATACACTTACTAAACACCAGGAACATATAAAAGTTATTATATACAGTTGATACAAGAAAAATAATGACGCTCATAGAATGAACCTTTTTATTTATTTATTTATTTATTTAAATTCACTTTTTTGAAGTATATATAAGATTTTACTAACTAATTTTTTATTTTCTTTTCTCAACCTCGTTTCTCAAATATGACAATTTCTAAATGTTGGGTCTCAATCGGTTGGCTTTGCTTCTAAGGTTCCGCTTGGAAGGCAGGAAAATGTTTTCTGGAAAATGAGTCATTTTCCTGAAAACATTTTTCTTTCGAGTGTTTGGCTACCCAACGTAAAATTTTCTGTGTGTTTGGTTCATTTTCCAGAAAATGTGTAGGAAAATAAAAAGAAATGAATACTTTAAAATTTTAATTGTTTGATACTTTTGATAAAATACGTTTGTGAATAGCACTCTTTTAATATATATATATATATATATATATATATATATATATATATATATATATATATATATATATATAATTAACATTTTAAAAAATATAATCTTTTTTATATTTTTAAATACGAAAAAATTATTATTATTTGTAGACTTTATTTACTTTTTTGAACTTTGAATTAAAAAAAAAGTCCGAGGATTGCCCCCGCGGGGCCCACCAACCTGCATGGGGCGGGCTTTGGTTTCATGAACCCTAGTCTGTGGGTTTGTGGGGCCGACTCGCAAAAGCCTACAAAAAATTAGGCCTGAAAATTTTTACATATGGATCCTTGGAAAATGGCTTCCCAACAAAAAAAGGGAAGTCATTTTCTCCTAAAATATACATATTTTCCTTTGACTAATGCATCATTTTTTATTGACCTCGTTTTCCCTTCTCTTGCCAAACACTGAAAACTCAGAAAACATTTTTCGGAAATCATTTTTCGGGTTTCCAAACGCACCCTAAATGAAGTGCATATGTAAAACATGTATGATATTTTAGTTGCCTTCAAGAGATTATTTTTTTGAACATAATTTGTGAAAGTTTAGAATATTTTAGAAGTTCAAAAAGTTACTACAAATTCTCTTTATAAAGGATTACACCTTGATCTTGAGTCCTGCTCTTATGTATCTTAAAATTTGATGGATAATATAAATTACAAAATGTACTCCAATCGATTTACAAATCCTCAAATACTTGTATATAATATCTATAATGACTTTTTTTTTTTTGAAAACAGTATTTATAATGAATTAACAAAGCTATTTCATACTTCTATTTTTACACTTGATAAGAATACAACCTTGCAACTACTAGCAATGCAAAACTTCCTTTATATACAAGTAAAAGCATATAGAAGTTGCGTGAAGAACTCAATTCATTAATCACAAGGAAGCAGGCTATTAATAGCTATACAATGAGATAAAATAGGCTATGAAAAGCAACAACACAGACCTATTCTACAGGATAGGAAAATAACTAATAAACATTGAGTCAAAAATAATGTAAGCAATTAATCCTCAATACACCCCCGCAAGATGGAGGTGCCGTCAGAAACTCCAATCTTGGAACGAAACCGCAGAAAGAAATCACGACCAAGTGGCTTTGTTAGAAGATCTGCAACTTGGTCTTTTGAGCTAATGTGACTAACACTCAAGGAGCCATCCATGACACGCTCACACAACAACAAACCATGAAATATAGTTCCCTTCAGATAACGAAGTAACCTCTTAATCACAACCCAATGATGTTCCTTTAGCGAGTACATGTATTGAGATAAGGAATTAACCACATAAGCAATATCTGGTCTAGTGACAGACAAATATTGAAGCAACCCGACTAACCTGCGAAAACCAGTAGCATCTACTACAGGCTTCCCATCATGAACAACCAAAGGCATGGAAGAGGACATTGGAGTAGAGACACTCTTCGCACCATCCATGTTATAACGAGCAAGAATATCTGCAATATAGCGACTTTGAGACAGAAAATAACCCCTAGAGATGGGCACAACCTCAACACCAAGAAAATGGTGTAGCATGCCTAAATCCTTCAAGGAAAATCTCTGTGATAGCAAACTGATAAACTGACCAAGGAAAGCATTGTTATTGCCAGTGACAATTATATCATCAACATATACTAAAAAATACATCAATATCCCACGAGCAGCATACACAAACACATAAGCATCACAAACTGTCTTCTTAAAACAAAACTTAATAAGAAAAGACGACAATTCAAGGTACCGAGCTCGTGGAGCTTGCTTCAGACCATACAAGGCTTTTTTAAGTTTGCACACGTAATTCGACTTAGTAGAGTCAATAAAACCTGAAGGTTGCTCCATAAAAACTTCTTCAGTCCATGTCCCATTTAAAAAGGCATTGTTGATGTCAAGTTGTCGTACAGACCACCCTCGTGACAATGCAATTGTAAGCACAACACGGATAGTCACGGGTTTCATAACCGGACTAAAGGTTTCAAAATAATCATAACCAGACTCTTGCAAAAAACCTTTTGCTACTAAACGAGCTTTGAACTTATCAATAGTTCCATCGGCACGCCGTTTGACTCGAAAAACCCACTTACAGCCTAAAACCTTCTACCCGACATCCGGAACCAGTTCCCATGTTCGATTTTTAATAAGTGCTACATATTCAAACTCCATTGCCTCGTGCCAGAGCGGTTGCTTTAGGGCTTGTGCACCGTAGACGGTTCCACAGCATTGGGCATGGAATGAGCTGTAGTTAAATTCACAAAAGCTTTACCAAAAGATTTTGGATTTGGTTTTCGGGTCCGCTTTGGCCGATCACCAATTTGAGGCATAGCACGAGTAGACTCTGTGGACTCAGTCTGTAAGGTTGGTGATTGTACTTGTTCTTGGGATGAAGATTGATTATCTTGCAAAATTACTGGACGCACAGGCGTAATTGAATTATTATGAGACTCTGTAGAATGTTTGCTGGTTACTCGGTGGGACCTCGATAGAAGCAACATAATTAGCAAGATTAGGTGGATTTGGGATTTGATTCTGTACAGTAGGAATAGTAATGTGAATAAAACAAAGTGGATTAATAGGGGAATAACATGTGGGGTCAAGCAACCTATTATTATGAGAAGTAATAATTTTTTGGTAAGGAAACTCAGACTCAACAAATCTAACATGACATGAAACATAAATGCGATTTGTAACGGGATCCAAACATTTGTACGCAGATTGGGAAACAAAATAACCAATAAATACAAATGGTATCGATCGCGGTTGTAACTTTGAAGTGGTATAAGGCTTAAGCCACGGATAACAAAGACACCCGAAACTTTTCAGTTTATCATAACTCGGCATTTTATTAAATAATTTTTGGTATGGAGACACATTGTTAAGAATAGGAGTGGGCATTCTATTTATGAGAAAAATGACTGTTTGAAAGGCATATGTCCAGTATTTAATCGGTAAAGACGCATGATGGAGCAACGACAAGCCAGTTTCAACTATATGTCTGTGTCGTCGCTCCGCTGTACCATTACGGTCAGGAGTATGAGGGGGAGTTGTGAAATGGGAAATACCGGCCAAATTAAATAAAGGAACTAGTTTGACGAACTCACCACCATTATCTGAGAAGATGGATATGATTTTGTAACCAAAGAACTTTTCAACCAGAGTTTTAAACTGAGGAAAAATGAAAGCAACATCAGACTTCTTTTTGAGAGGATATAACCAAACATATTTTGTGAAAAAATCAGCAAAAATTACATAATAATAGCAACAATCAATAGACATATCTTTGGTTCCCCAGACATCAGGACATATCTTTGGTTCCCCAGACATCAGTATATAGGAGTTCAAGGGGTTTTGTGTTGTTTAAGGTATTCTCAGCAAATGGCAATTTATGACTTTTATTGACGCTACAAGAATCAAAATGAAAAGTACTAACGTCAAATGACTTAAAAGGATAGTTACTATTTCGAGAAATAACACCCAGAACTTTATTGGATGGATGACCCAAACGATGATGCCATTCATTGACACTGGAAAGAGTGATAGTATTAATCTGCGGTTCACATGACATGGTAGCAGAATAGACATCATGCATGTTGTTTCCCTGCATCAGACACGCCCCCGTGCGAAGATCCTTGACATGAAAAGAATTTGGAAAAAATTCAACAGAAACCCCATTAGATTGACAAAGCTTAGAAACAGAAACAAGATTACGACGCAATTTAGGAACACAAAGAACATTGTTTAAAGACAAATCGCGGGTAGGGGTAGGAAAAACAGTAGTGCCTGTGTGAGTAATTTTTAAACGATTACCATCAGCCAAATGAATTTCATCTGGTCCTCCGTATTCAGAAAAGGATGGCAATGATGTCGTGCTTGAGGTTGCATGGTGTGAAGCACCTGTATCAAACAACCAAGACTGTTGTGGCACATTGTTAACATTGAAGCATTCACCGATGGACCCGGAAAATTGGACACCTGTTGATTGCCAGATGTTACACCAACTTCGCGAAGTAACCTGGCCAATTTGCGACAGACTTTGGCCTCATGCCCATGCAGATTACAAAACCGACATACCGTATTATTGCGAGAAAAACCACCATTATTTTGACGATTTCCACGAAATCGTCGTTGGTTGTAGTTTCCTCCTTGATCACGATTGAAAGACTGTCCAGCGAACCCACTGTTAGACTGTCCAGCAGGTCCATTATTAGCTGTAGGATTTTGTCGCTGGGTAACGTTAGCCGTAACAAGGTGAGATTGTTTGGCTTCTTCAGCATCCTTCAACATGCGTTCATGCTCAATCAGAATGTTATAAAGATCACCATAAGTGATTCCTGCTTTCTGGACACGAACAGCAGGAATTATAGAAGCATAATCATCACCTAGTTGGTTCAACACATAAGCAATTAGATCATCATCATCAACTGGGCTTTGTGCAGCGGCAAGAGCGTCGGCAATTGAGCGCATATCCTGAAGGTAGTCAACGACTGAACGAGAGCTTTTTGGATTTTTTGACAGCTTGGTTTTGAGATAAATGACTCTACCCTTAGAATCATTAGCATAGCTTGTCACAAGTCTTGACCAAGCTTGTTGTGCGGTAGCTGCTGACGAGATGAGAGGTTGGATAGTCTCTAAGCAGCTCCCTAAAAGGGCACTGATCAGGATTTGATATTGGCGATACCATGCAGTGTAAGCCGGATTTGTGGCTCGTTGTGCTGTATCAGTGAACTGAGGTGGTGCTGTTTTCGAACCATCAACAAGGCCTAGGAGATCAAGGCCGATTAACGTGGATGTTCCTTGTCGCTGCCAAACCGGAAAATTATTATCATGAAGCCGGATGGGGGAGTGAGTTGGAGCATTTAAATGAATAAGAGTTGTTGTGGTAGAAGCGGAAGCCATTGGGTGGAAAGGGAACTAAGAAGGAAAAAAATGGATCTTTGAAAAAAAAATCTCGCTTAGAGAGCTTCGGCTCTTGATACCATATAGAAGTTGCGTGAAGAACTCAATTCATTAATCACAAGGAAGCAGGTTATTAATAGCTATACAATGAGATAAAATAGGCTATGAAAAGCAACAAACACAGACCTATTCTACAGAATAGGAAAATAACTAATAAACACTGAGTCGAAAATAATGTAAGCAATTAATCCTCAATAAAGCAAACATCGTCAACCAAAACAAAGGCAGAAAATACGTACAAGGGTAGATAAAGAATGAAACAAAACAAGGCTATTATTATTATTATTATTATTATTATTATTATTATTATTATTATTATTATTATTATTATTATTATTATATTTTTTTATAGTGTGAATAATATGTTGAGCATATAATATATAAAACATAAAGAGTTAATTCCACCGGAAGTCTTTTGTCTTTGATGGCAATTCCAAATTTAATCTCAGACTATCTTTTTTTGTCATTTAACATCTCATACTATTATTTTTTGGACACTTTTAGTCCTCATAACTTTTCTTATTTTTAGTAAGGGCAATTTTGTCTTTTCATATTTTTGTTTTGTTATCTTTACGGTTTTAACAGGTTTAATTGGTTTAGAACTTTAAGTAACTTCTGGTTTTAGTAACAACTAGTAATTCACCCGCGAAAAAATTATGCTATTATAAATATAAATAAAAAATAAAAAAACTAAAATATTTTAAATTATTTAATATAATAAATTTTTTGAGCTTCCATTGGTCAAGTATTTATTATTTTTATAGAATACAAAATTACAATTAAAATTATAATTATAATTTTGTATGGTTAATATAGTCTCTAATTATGTGCATATTCAAATAAACTTATAGAGAGAATTTACATAATTACATTGATTTATTCTTAATTGTATTTCATCTATATTATAATTTTCACAATACGAATAATAATTAAGATAATTACATTTGGAAAGCAAATTTCAAATTTTGTATGTGTAAATTTAAACTCTAATTGAACACATTTTTTATATGATTATATAATATATAGCTATTTTATTTTTCAAAAGTATATTTTTTTATATGATTATATAATATATAGCTATTTTATTTTTTAAATGTTGTGTGTTTTTTTTTTTTATAATAAAGGATGTTGTGGCATTAATTGTAACATTAATTATTTCCCAAACCATATAGCTTTATTATATAAAGGATTTTTTTCAACCAGTTTTTAGCAAAGTCCTAAATCAATTAAACCGGTTGAAATCAGAAAAAATAACAAGAGAAAAAATATGAAGAGACAAAAATGCCCTTACTAAAAATAGAAAAAGTAATGAGAATGACTAAAAGTGTCCAAAAAATAATAGTATGGGATGTTAAATGGCAAAAACAATAGTTTGTGACTAAATTTGGAATTGACACCAAAGACAAGGGACCTCTGGTGGAATTAACTCAAACATAAATGTACAATCCAACTATTAGTTTAGACTTTTAGTTCAACATACGCTTCAACTTGGTGAGCCAATCCCATGCCAAAAGTCATGGGTTCGAATTTTTGTGTCACTTGAAAAGAAAGAGAATATGGTCCACGCGTTGCTTGGAACTCATAAAAAAGAAATTAGCTTATGTGTGAGGCGTGCTGAATATATAATATATAAAACATAAATGTGCAATCCAACAATTT